>NC_045595.1:46630618-46939377 GCF_009762305.2 Zalophus californianus | reverse complement strand
TAAGAATCATGGTAAAAAGGCCATGAATTCTATGTGCAGTATTCCCCTAGTGCTGAGGTTCTGCCATTCTCATTGATTGGTAAACTAGGTCTTGGCTTGCTGGCTGTTCTTGCTGATCTTCTGGGGGAGGGGCCTGTTGCCGTGGTTCCCAAATGTCTTTGCCGGAGGCGGAATTGCCCCGCCCTTGCCGGGTCTGGGCTAAGTAATCTGCTCGGGTTTGCTCTCGGGAGCTTTCGTTCCCTGAAAGTTTTCTGTACAGCTTTGGAGGGTGAGAATGAAAATGGCGGCCTCCCAATCTCCGTCCCGAAGGAGCCGAGAACTCGGGCCCCGCTCCTCAGTGCGCCCCCAGAGAAAAGCAGTCAGTCACTCCCTTGTCCCCGGTCTCCGGCCACACTCCGTGCTCACCTGGCCTGTGACCGAGCGTTTCTATCTCTGGCACCCGACTCAGTGCGGAGTCTCCACACCCAGCAGATCCCTGCAGTGCGCTCCCGCGCCGCTCCTCCCGGGGGAGGAAGGGGAGTCTCCCCAGATCTGCCGCTTGTTGGGTCCCTGCTGGAGGCGCAGTGGCCCGACTGTGCTGCCGATCCCAGTCTATGGCAACCCCGAGCTGAGAGCCCGCGCCTCGGCTCCGTCTCTGCAGCCGGCTTCCCCGCTCCGATACCTGGGAGCTCTGCTGCACTCAGGCACCCCCGGTCTTTCTGTGACCCCGAGGGTCCTGAGACCACACTGTCCCGCGAGGGTTCCACCCCCCGCTTAGCCACTGGAGCGACGTCCCTCAGCGGAGCCAACTTCTCAAAGTTCCGATTTTGTGCTCCGCGGCTCTAGCACTTGCCAGAAGCGGCAACTGAGGCCCCCTCCCCCGCCGTCTGTCCTCCTGAATATCGCCTCGGATTCACTTCTCCGCACGTCCTACCTTCCAGAAAGTGGTCGCTTTTCTGTTCAGAGAGTTGTTGCTACTCTCCTCTTCGATCTCCTGTTGAGTTCGTAGGTGTTCAGAATGGTTTGATCCCTATCCAGCTGAATTCCTGGGACCAGACAAAATCCAGGCCTCCTACTCCTCCGCCATCTTGCTCCTCCCCGATCAGGACCCTTAGTTCTTGTAAAGCAGAGCTGGGTGGAGGAGGTGGGAGGTTCAGGGTCCCCAGTCCTTCCCATACTTAACCAGTGCTACAAGTTTGCAGTGTTGTTGTTGTTGTTGTTTTCATCTGTTTTCTAAATTCAGCCACTACATAATATTTTATTTGAAGAATTTTATAAGCTCTTTAAAGAGGCTACAAACCACTGTTCAATGTTAATTAACTTACAGAGAGTCAACACGAAAACTACCCCGCATGGAGCCTATTGATCCTGATATGATTTAGGTGTTGCAGGCAGATGTTCAAATCCTGGGCTCTGATTCTGACTCTCCCACTTACTGGCTGGTGATGCTGAGCTGATGCTACACTTCTCTGAATCTGTTTCCTCGTGTGCAAAATGGGAGTAATGACTAAAACTCCCACTTCAGCTTAGTCCAAGTGTTAAATGAGGTAATGCCTGGGAAAAGCTTGCTATGGTACAGGCATGAAATTTAAGAAATGAACTCTAGCTATGGCAATCTTAGTTTTTAAAAAAGGTAATCGGGAATATAGTGGAATGTCCCTTCTGCAACTCTCCATAAACTCTTCAGGCTCAGAACCATTTGTCTTCTAGTGAAGAAGTAGGTTTGGTGTGGCTAGACAATGAGAGGCCAAGAACCCAACTACTTTCTTTCTTTGCTGTCACTGCCAGGAAGCTGAGGTTCTGTAACCAGAGGGTTGAAGGTGTATGTCAGGGAAGGGGCATACAAATGTGAGGCACAAAATATATAGATTCATATAAGTATAGAGAATAATCAAAGCATATATAACCAAAAAAATGTAGGAAAAGAGTCAGGTAATTTTAACTAAACCATTATAATTTTTATGGAATGTGTGTTATTGTCGTATTTGTCAGCTTTTTAATATTTGTGATTTGTGATTTTTTTCTCATCTTCCATATTTACTTTTGCATTTCTAATTTTGTGTTCATAATTTTATTTTTCATAAAAACATCCCTCCAAAACCCAGATCACCCCCTACAAAATATGGAAAAGTTAAGAGTGTCCTTTGTACTGGAAGATGCTCCAAGGGGAAAGCTTTAAGCAAGATTTTCAAACTGTGGTCCCCAGATTGGCTGCAATTAAGACTCATGGATTTTTGATGGTTGAGTAGTATCCCATTGTATATATATATATATATATATATATATATATATATATATATATATATACACACACACACACACCACATCTTCTTTATCCATTCATCTGTCAGTGGACATCTGGGCTTTTTCCACAGTTTGGCTATTCTGGACATTGCTGCTATGAACATTGGGGTGCAGGTGCTCCTTTGGATCACTACACTTGTATCTTTGGGGTAAATACCCAGTAGTGCAATTGCTATGTCATAGGGTAGCTCTATTTTCAACTGTTTGAGGAACCTTCATACTGTTTTCCAGAGTGGCTGCACCAGCTTGCATTCCCACCAACAGTGTAAGAGGCTTCCCCTTTCTCCGCATCCCCGCCAACATCTTGCCATTTGCAACGACATGGATGGAACTAGAGGGTATTATGCCAAGTGAAATAATTCAATCAGAGAAAGACAATTATCATATGATCTCACTCATACGTGGAATCTAAGAAACAATACAGAGGATCATAGGGGAAGGGAAGGAAAAATAAAACAAGACAAAATCAGAGAGGGAGTCAAACCATAAGAGACTCTTAATCATAGGGAACAAATTGAGGGTTGCTGGAGGGGAAGGGGGTGGGGGGATGGGGTAACTGGGTGATAGACATTAAGGAGGGCATGTGATGTAATGAGCCCTGGGTATTATATAATTCTACCTCTGAAACTAATAATACACTATATGTTAATTGAATTTAAGTTTTAAAAAAAATAACTAGGCTCATCCAGGAACTGGTTAGCAATGCAATTCTCAAGCCCTGCCCCAGACCTGCTAAGTCAGAGGCTCAAGGGGGGAGCCCAGCGATTTGTGTTTCTACAAACACTCCAAGTGACTCCAAGGAACTTTAAAGTCTGACAACCACTATTGTCAAAGGAATCAATTTCCAAATCCTCACCATACACAACATAAAACTACACATGTGTACTTTCACGGAAAATGGCTCGGCTTGATGCTTGACCATGATCCTTCTCCGATGTGATGGGAGGGCCTACCTCTCACAGACCCAGAATCTCACTGCTCTGTGTGTGCAGCCCTGGCGTGTAGAAACCTCTGGAGCACCAAAGGATCCACGGGAAATGTTTCTCAGGAAACAAACAGCCTCTTCCCTTCCCAGCTTGTTGGCGACAGTGCCTGGATCAGAGGCTCAAGGGCCTCCTTCTGTTCCTGTAGCAAGCACAGCAAAACTTCACGCTGCCTCACTCCATGCTAGGATGCAGAAGAGAGAGGGCTCTCATGTTAATGAACACATTTATTAGGACTGAAAAATGAAATCAGACTTTTCCCATCAGCAAATAAAACTGCTAGGGCTGAAGAGCTTGAAAACAAGGACTGGCTTAGCCAATTAGGTTACATGGTGGTTATTTCCTCTGAGTTGTGTTGACTACAGCTCCAGGGTCATGATGTAAATATATTTAAGGGAGGTGACAAGATGAAGGCATTTATTTTTTAAATGTATTATCAGAGATATGTCAAAGTTATTATTAATTTTCTAGCACTTTCTATTTCAGTTTCTATCAGGTGCCTCCAAATTTAAAAATAATAGGTACAGGGGCGCCTGGGTGGCTCAGTCGTTAAGCGTCTGCCTTCGGCTCGGTCGCGATCCCAGGGTCCTGGGATTGAACCCCACATCAGGTTCCCTGCTCTGCAGGAAGCCTGCTTCTCCCTCTCCCACTCCCCCTGCTTGTGTTCCTGCTCTCACTGTGTCTTTCTCTGTCAAATAAATAAGTAAAATCTTAAAAAAAAAAAATAGGTACAATGAATAATCATTTGATAAATGACTCTAACAACTAAATAACAAATCCTTTTTGCAAAGGGGCTTTCTATTGGTTGGAGGGAGGGCAGGCTCACTGCCCCTTTCACAGCCCCACACTGGCACAGAAAATATTCTGATTTGTGGAATGAGGCGCAGCTTCTGGAGGTCTTGATTCTCAGAAGCTGGGAGGACCATGGTGCCTCAGGCTGGGGTCCCAGGAATCCAGAATCAGGTTTGCTGCCCTGTCCTGACCTCCGACCTCCCCACCTGTGAAAGGGGCCACTGGGGTCTCAGACCAAGGATTGAGCAACATCCCTCTAGAAATGGCCCAGGGTATTCCCCACAGCAAAGACCCCCTTCTCTCCATCCTGGGACTAGAGCCAAACTATTCATTCTGGTACTTAAGAGAACTTAAGGTCACAGGTTCAGAGTGGTTCAACTGTGACCTAAGCAGGGGTGCTTACCTTCCAGTGGCCTCAGCTGTAGAAATTGAATAATAGAACTGACCTCCCAGGATTTTGGTGAGGATTTAAGCCATGTGTGCATACACACACACACACACACACACACACACACACACACACACACACACACAGGCATGTTGGAGGCCTATTTGTGTGATGTGCCAGTGAGGAGCAGACTGTGCCAGGCACTTGCCTACAACTCCCTGGGGACTGTGACGCACAGACATCACTCCTAATCACCCTGCACCAGGACAAGGTTCTGGCATCCTAAGAGGGACAGAACAGCAGTGTATTCTGTTGGTGGGAATGCCAGCTGGTGCAGCCACTCTGGAAAACTGTATGGAGGTGTCTCAAACAGTTGAAAATAGAGCTACCCTATGACCCAGCAATTGCACTACTGGTATTTAGCCCAAAGATACAAATGCAGTGATCCGAAGGGGCACCCAAACCCCAATGTTTATAGCAGCAATGTCCACAATAGCCGAACTGTAGAAAGAGCCCAGATGTCCATTGACAGATGAATGGATAAAGATGTGGTGTGTGTGTGTGTATATATATATATATATATATATATATATATATATATACACGATGGAATATTATGCAGCCATCAAAAAAAAACGAAATTTTGCCATTTGCATGACATTGATGGAACTAGAGGGTATAATGCTAAGTGAAATAAGTCAGTCAGAGAAAGACAATGATCATATGATCTCACTCATATGTGGAATTTAATAAACAAAAGAGAGGATCATAGGAGAAGAGAGGAAAAAATAAAAGAAGATGAAATCAGAGAGGGAGACAAACCATAAGAGACTCTTAACCATAGGAAACAAACTGAGGGTTGCTGGAGGGGAGAGGGGTAACTGGATGATGGGCACTAAGGAGGGCACTTGATGTAATGAGCACTGGGTGTGATGTAAGACTGATGAATCACTGACCTCTACCTCTCAAACTATTAACTATATTAATTTTAGAAAATTTAAAAAGCAAATTAAAACAACAAAAAAAGGTAAGATACTATTTTAAAAAAAGAAGAAAAAAGAACAGCAGTGTATTGCCCTGATTAAATGTGATTCACATCTTTGATGTGAAGATATTCACTAGCCAGCATCTAACGCACTCTGAGAAAACGTAGCTCATTCTGCTCTCACAAGAGCCCTGCAAGTAAAGGTGCTAGTATCTGGCTTTACAAAGGAGGAAACAATGTGAGACCCTGATCCAAGCTGCTGATCCAGAAGGGCAAGCCCAGGCTCCAGCCCAGGCCTCTTCGTGACAGTCCAAGTCCTTATCCCTCCTCAGGGTCCCCGTGTAAAAATCCTACAGCTTATCCTGGGAATCAAATCTAACTTGACCCTAATTATAGGAAATGTACCCACAGGGCTACTATGCACCAGGTGCCATTTTAAGCATGCTACACAGCTTAATCCACTCCATTCACCCTATGCATATGGACTGCTGCTGTCATTCCATATAATAGTTGGGGGAACTGAGGTCCCATGAGATTGTGTACCTTGTATAAACCGGCATGAGGCTCACAGGTGGTTAAGACTGTACCTCATACAGTGTGCGTCCAGAGTCCCCCTCAGCCCCGGTGCTCCCCTGCAATGTCTGGACAGGATGCTCCAGGACACTCGCTACGGCTGACCAAGGGCACTGGTGCTCCCACTCTCAAGGCTCTCCAGCTGACCCCGTGGCACAGGGGCCCTGCCTGGCCTCGTTAAGAGGGTTACAAACCCACGAGACTTTACATAGACACAACCACCAACAACCCTTACAAAGGGGCAGTGTGCTTTTTAAGTAGGCTCCACACCCAACATGGAGCCCAGTGAGGACTTGAACTCACAACCCTGAGATCAAGACCTGAGATGAGATCAAGGGTCAGACCCTTCACCAACTGAGCCACCCCGGCGCCCCAGGCCAGTGTGATTTACGACCAACAAGGTACTTCCGATCCCAGGGCTCCCTTCCTCTCCTTATTGCAATTCAGTTTTTTAAAAGCCCCGTCAGAATTGCCTAGAACACAAGGGTGGGACACTAAGGGGTCACAGGGGCAGAATCAGCCATCTCCCTCCAGACCCCATCATGACTCAGGTAGCAGTAGGGATGGAGGCCGTCCCACTGAAACCCTCCTGGCTCATGCCTCCCCCAGACCAGTGCAACCCACACTGACCCCATGCGCTGTTACCCCTACCTTAGTCTGCAAGAGGTCAGGAGAAATGAATCGCCTTGCGTAAGATAACGGAGAATGGGTCCCAGAACCTAGAGAGACTCAGATAAATGGCAACAACTGTGAATGAGTCAGTGCCTGGGAGAGAGGAGGCTGTTGCAGGGAGGAGGGCAGGGGCAGGACGAAAACCGTTACATGTGGCTCTCAGACACTTGCCAAGGACTGTTCAATGGGACGTGTGACGGACAAAAAAGGAGCAGTATTACTCAGGGCTCGGCTGTAAAACAAAACAAAACAAAACAAAAAAACACAAGTTTTTATTTGTCTAATTTTACAGTTTTCTTTAAAGAGATTCCCCCCTTGTTTGTCCTGAATGTAATGTGTATGTGTGAGTATACAAAGGAGAAACAAAATGACAATTCAAAAAAAAAAAAAGAATCTTTTAATAAAAATTACTCATAAAAATCCTAATAAATTTCAAAGAACAAGATATTTCTTAGTACATTTATAAAAGAACATTTGGTCCTTTTACAAAAAGCTCCCTCTTAATTTAAATACATTTCTTATTTACAGATTAAACATAAAATATCATCTATAGTTGCAAAGCATATTGCACATTACAGAGAGAGAAGCATGTGTATATCTCAATAGGTTTTCCCAGAGTTTCCAACTCCAGATTTTTTTTTGTAAAAACAGATTTACCTTTCTTGTGCATAATAAATAAAAATGCAGCTTGTGTTTTGCTATTTAAAACTAAAACAAAATACCTTTTAAAAATATTATTTCTCTGCCTCTCAGAAAGAGGGAAAGGGGGTAATGAATCAGGAAGGTCCACAGGTAGATTTTCCCGGATTCACATCCAAACTCCAGCAGGAACAGAACCCTGAGCCCTGCAAACCTGGGGACACACAGCCCAGCCAGCCCACCTTCCCTCTTTCACAAGGGTCCCTGCCCTGCAGGGAAGAGGCACTAGAGAAGGAGCTGGATGCCTGGGAATGGAAAAGGAATGACCAAGATTTCCTTCAAAAGTCCCTGCTCAGGTACTCTGGTGAAAGCAATCATTTAGCCCTACCTTTTCACCAGCATTAAATTTGAAAGCCTCAAAAGAGGAAGATCTCTGGAGCCCTCCAAAGAGAAGAAAAGGATGCCTGATGTTCAGTCCACAAGATCCGAAGCAAAGGATTACAGTTTGCAATCACCCAGTAAACTGAGCTAAGGAAATAGCTAAGAGGGTATTTTTCTTGGGGGGGGGGGGAGGGGAGGGAAGGAGGGGGTGCCACGTTCAGGCCCTCAGATTGCACACAGAGCCTCCTCTAAAATCCACCTGCACAGACACCACATAATGACTTCAGTGACCTGTGCGTGCCCCCTGATCTGTGACAAGCTGGGAACCTGCAATTAGGAATTCAGGTAGAAGAGCTGGAACAAACTGCAGGCAAGATGTGAACACTGGAAGCTGGTTTTTCACAAAGGCCAGCAGAGCTGGACGCCAGCCAACACTTCCTGTCACCTACTATTCCGGAAATGGAGCTCCTCGGTCACATCACCAGAAGCAGCAAAGCCTGCCCTGCACCGGCTGAGAACTCTGTGGTAGGAGATTTACACTGCCTGGCCTAACTACAGGGCAGCTTTCTACAAGAGTTTTGCAAAACCACATTCCTCATGTCGACCAAAGCAGACTCCAGACACTAGCTACACAGGGGAACTTGAGGATGGTGCAGGCTCACAGCTGTTCCAAAGGATGAGCTCTGTTCAGAATCAGGGCAGTCCTGGGGCAAAGCACTGAGCAAGGGAATCTCTTCAACACTCCCCTCCCTGATCCTACCGGACATCCTGCAACACAGAAGAGAAGAAAACAGCAAAAGCCCTGCAAGAGAGAACACAGTTGTTGACATTCTGATTTCCAAAAAGAAAACAAGCAAGCTTTGAACTTGGCTCTAAAGAACGTTCGTTTCATGACTGGCACTAGACAGTATTCCTAGCCCCACAGATCACAGACTAGGTAGCATCGACTTGAGACTGGGGAGTCTGGAAGCTCAACCACCAGGATTGGTCTGCAGTAACACCCTCACCCTCAGTCTCACCAACTGGTACAAGTCAGTGTCCACAAGTCAAGGGGGTTTGGACTTCATACACAACACATCTCACGCCAGCCTGCAGCCCCTGGCGTGCGTCAGTGGCCCTGGGGCACAGGTCCCTATTCCTGAGCATAAGGGGGATGGAATGCCACAGCAGGGACAGGTTAAGGGCCCGGACGAGAGGGTGGTATTGGAATGCTACACATTAATGCAGTCCCAGAAGCTGGAGAGGGAACCTAGCAGGGCCACGAGAGGGAATGGATGCCCGGAGGACCCACTTTCTTCCCTGACGGGCCTCATCCCTCCAGATGGGACATTTATAGTCCCGCCTCAGTTTGCCTGGAGAAAAGGTACAGGGACACTGTGCCTGGGTGCACATGCGTATGTCAAATGCAACATTTTGATTTTACCGAGTCAACGAAAACACCTAAAATATACTATATAGTGTTCTCAAAGGAAATGTTCTATTCAGGAGATGAGACAAGGCCGATAAAGAGAATGCTTCCGAAATGAAAAGGTAAAACAGAAGCATTTGATTTTGTTTACAACAATTTGCATAAATATTTAAAAGACAGAGGTGACACATTTATTACTGAAAATCCCTTTTTCAAAAATCTCCAAGAACTGAATTCTGTATCTATTTTTTTAAAAAACAGTAACACTGAAATTTTCAAGAAGGAATAAAACTTCTCCCTTTGATTGGTATGCAATGGCTCAGACCACACTTCTGGTTTTAAAAAAGATGAACAGGAAATCATTTGAAGTGTGCAAGCAGAGACAGGTTGGCAACACGACAGGTAAGGGTGGAGGTTCTTAAGAGACTTCTACCCTTTGTACCAGGATTCATTTCAACCTCAGACGTTATATGGAAGTCAGGCTGAGGGTTCAAATCCACCTCTGCTCTGTAGGAATATTCAGCCTAAGTTCAAAGAGAGACACTTCTGTTCTGGCTAAGAATATAACAAAGAAAGAAGGCAATGTAGCACAACTCCCTCCTCATGCAGGTTTGCTTAAAATATCATGCTGAAAGGCGAGGACTGGCCAAGAATTTTCCAGAATCTTACTAATACTCATCCCTTCCCCTTTTTCACTGTGGTCCCACCCTGTGACAAATCAAAACAAGGCTGCTAAAACCAGAGCAGCAGCTGTGACAACCAGCGGCCCCAACCAAAATCCTATAAGGCACTAAGCTAAAGCCTCTAGTCAGAGAAATGGCTCAGGGATGCCAGAGAGTCATCTGATCATTTCTTTCTCCCTGACTTAGCTAATTGGCACTAGACACAGAAAACAAAAACAAAACAAAATTCTAACCCAAACATGGTCAGAATTGAGAATCCTTGGTTAGTAAATATGAGATAGATGGAAGCTCAGACATTCTTAGGTATTTTTCTCTCCCTAAAAGGCACCTGGTTCTGGAACTACGGGAGTTCCTCAGGTAAGTTCAAATTAAATGTAATATACCATCCAAGAGATCTAGCTGTGTGACAATTTAAGAGACTGCCTTTTGAAATTCAGATAAAAATTATTCATAAGCAATTAACTTGTAACACTGTGAAGATTATGTGGGGTGCAAATGAAAAACTGAATGATTATCCCCCCTGTGATCCAAAATCGTGGGTGGAGGGAGAGCCAATTATCTAATGGAAGAAAGGATAACAAAATGCAATAAATAGGGATGAACCTCAGGCCCTTTGCACGGAAATTTTGTTCACAGTCCTCTAACAGAGAGGTAGCAATACTGCAGTCACGGCAAGTGCCAGAGACAGGAACACACTTGTCAGATTCCAAAGTGGGAAGCTATGAAGCTCCATCCAAAGATGCCCCATCCACACTGTGCTTATAAAATCAGCATGTCCTAAGAAGCCAACTTCTATGTACCCTCCTACTTCAAATTATATCCTTAAAAAAAATAGGGCATTTTATTGAACAGAAGAGAAACACTAATGTATGCAAGAATCTGCTAGATGTGTGTGAGGAGCTGGACAGAAATTCCTACACCATCACGGATGGCCAGACTGCCATCCTCTCCCGCTTCAGACTGGTCTCTGCACAGTGTGGGTTCGGCTGTTTCCATCCGGTTTCAGAAGAGGCCACACGGAGAAGAGTAGATCAAATCAAGCCAACCATCTGGTCAATCTGCCGCATGTAGATGCTCTTTAAGGGCAGGGAGTATCTTCTCTCGTCAGGAACACGATTGCACTAGAAAGAAAAAAAACAAAGAGGAAAAATATAAACTTTGAATTAAAAATCCAAGTATTAATTGCTCAGGGAATAAATGGGGGTTTCTTTACCTGAGCACTGTTGACGGGTGGGGCCCTCTGTGCACTGCAGGATGCTTAGCAGCATCCCTGGTCTCTCCCGCTAGATGCCCCCTCAACCCCTACTCCCCCAGTCGTGACAACCAAGATTGTCTCCACACATTGTTCAATGTTGAGGAGCAAACCACTCCCCCAGCTGAGGACCACTGACTTTTTTTTTTTTTTTTTTTTTACCACTGACATCATTTAATACCTTCACTTCACAGGTAAAGAAATGGATACCCAGGCAGGCTAAAAGACATCCACTAAAGGGCAGAGTGATCAGGACAAGAAGCTCATCCTTCAGGTTCTTAACTTAATCCACCCAGAATTTCAGAAAACACCTTAGCTATTTGAAAATACAGCTGGCCTTTGAACAATGCAGGGGTTGGGGCACTGACCCCAAGTGCAGCTGAAAACCCACATATAACTTCTGACTCCCTAAAAACTACTGATGGCCTGCTGCTGACCAGAAGCCTTACCAAGAACATCAACAGCTGGTTTAACTAGTATTTTGTATGCTGTATTTTTTTTTAAGGTTTTATTTATTTATTTGACAGAGACATAGCAAGAGAGGGAACACAGCTGGGGGAGTGGGAGAGAGAGAAGCAGGTTTCCCGCTGAGCAGGGAGCCTAATATGGGGCTCGATCCCAGGACCCTGGGATCATGACCTGAGCCGAAGGCAGACGCTTAACCGACTGAGCCACCCAGGCACCCCTGTATGCTGTATGTTATTATACACTGTATTCTTACAATAGAGTCAGCTAGAGAAAAGAAAATGTTATTAAGAAAATCATAAGGAAGAGAAAAATACATTTACAGGTGCAATGTATTTATCAAAAAACATCCACATGCATCTCAGACCCGCATTGTTCAAGCGTCAACCGTACTGTGGTTTTTCTGAGTTTATGGTTCTTTCCATCCACACCTAAAACCTAAATGCTTGACAGAGTTGTTTTTTTGTTTGTTTGTTTGTTTGTTTTTAAGAAAAGCCCCTTTCACATGTATCATATAACCTCACTAATATGAGGAACTCTTAATCTCAGGAACAAACTGAGGGTTGCTGGAGTGGTCGGGGGTGGGAGGGATGGGGTGGCTGGCTGATGGACATTGGGGAAGATATGTGCTACGGTGAGCGCTGTGAATTGTGTAAGACTGTTGAATCACAGATCTGTACTTCTGAAACAAATAACGCAACATATTTTAAGAAAAAAGAAAAAGAAGAAGATAGCAGGAGAGGAAGAATGAAGGGGAGTAAGTCAGAGGGGGAGACGAACCAGGAGAGATGATGGACTCTGAAAAACAAACTGAGGGTTCTAGAGGGGAGGGGCTGGGGGGATGGGTTAGCCTGGTGATGGGTATTGAGGAGGGCACATTCTGCATGGAGCACTGGGTGTTATGAACAAACAATGAATCATGGAACAGTACACCAAAACAAATTATGTAATATATGGTGATTAACATAACAATAAAAATTAAAAAAAAAAAAGAAAAGCCCCTTTCTCCCCTCAAGGGCTGCCCGAACGGCCCTTCCTGGGAAGCTCCTCCTCATCCCCTCACGCATCTTCTGAAAAGTGACCTTGGCAATGAAGCCCTCTTTATCTCCCCTGGCAGAGTAACTCCTTGCTCCTCTGTGTTTCAGCAGCACTGCATGCAGCGCCTTATTGACAAATACCTGGGGAGGAGCCGGGCTCCCCACGAGACCCCTCTGATGGACCCACATCGCCAGAGCCCTAAGAGGAGTGTCTCCTTCCAGTCTACCTCCTGGCTCCAACACACGACCAGAAGCTCTCTGTGCCTCCCTTTCCCCACATGTAACATGAGGAGACCAAAGGCACCTACCCTCGCGGGGCCACTGTGAAACGTTACTGCATATAACCAGTTGGAAAAGGGGCCTGGGCTATGGGAGGTGTTATACACAAATGTTGACTGTAATTACTATTTTTCTGCCCCTAACTCTCCTCCTTCCCTTTCTATCTCAATTAGGCTGTGTTCACCTAGTCTACACTGCATGGCCTTATGGAGATTTGGGGGACCGATCTCTGCTCTGGTCTGTCAACGTAGTTCACAGACTGATGGTAAAGACCTTCAATGGGACACTGAAGGTCAAGTACAGAAGCACAGCCTAGGACCATGGGGTGTACCCTAGCCAAGGCAGTTTGGAAGTGGGTGGCAGGCATCTTGACAACAGAGGCTTTTTCTGAGCAGAGAGGCGGCATTCAATGCATGGTGGGATAACCCGGTTCGATTATCTCACCTGACACGGGGTCTCTTTCCCCATCCTCACTTCCAAACCGTCCTATTTGACTCAAATCAATACAACTACCTAGGACTCCTACCAGAAACCCCAGGACTTGTTTCTAAATCTTTCCCAGTGATTATCAGGACAGTCGAGGTGTGCTCAGTGAAACTCTGCTTTAAATGAAACTTCATTCTTCTGCACTTTCAAGAGCATTTCATTAAAAATCACAACGACTGATGACTGCTCTTTTCTCCCTCTTCTGCTGCTGGGTGATTTGGCTGGATCTCTTCCATTTGTCCCTCCAGATCCACTCTCTGCCCTTCTCCATCCTGCTCTGGCCCCAGAGGCCAACTCGGCAGATTATACCAAAATGTCCCCGTGGCCTCTGACCCGTGGTGAGCATCGCCAGTGAGAAGCTCCAGCAGAGGAGAAGGCAGAAGGATGGTCAAGTGTTTACTCTGCTGGTTCCCTTCTGCAAGCTCACTGGAGCTGGCTCGGAAGAACAAGGCTTCTGCCAGGAGCCCCCCACTCCAGCACGCCTCTCCCCACCCAGGTTCCCGTGACCACGAGCCCCTGCAGCTAGGACGAACAGTGCACTGCTCCCGTGAGTCCTCACACCCTGACGATATCCACGTCAATGGTCTTTTTTTTAAAAAAAAAAAAAAGATTTTATTTATTTATCTGACAGAGAGAGATACAGCAAGAGAGGGAACACAAGCAGGGGGAGTGGGAGAAGGAGAAGCAGGCTCCCGCTGAGCAGGGAGCCCGATGTGGGGCTCGATCCCAGGACCCTGGGACCATGACCTGAGCCGAAGGCAGATGCTTAATGACTGAGCCACCCAGGCGCCCCTACGTCAATGGTCTTTTGTGAAACCTTCTCCAATGACCCAGTCTGGATGCCACCAATTTTCTGTCAGGGACTCTGGATGACAAGTTTGTATTATCTTCTCCTCGTCCACATGCCAACCACCCCTGAAGAAAGCAACTTACATTGGAGCTGGAGTTGATGACTTTTAACTCGGGTGATTTAGGCCTGTGCACAGACTTCCCGTCTTGGTCCTGCCCCGCCTCTTCGGAAAAGAGTTCCTTCCAGGGTGATTCCCGAAGATGTTTATCCACAGATACAATGTGTCCCTCAGTTGTAAACATGTATTTGGTTCCAGATTTGTGGACTGGATTCTCCTCATCAAATAGCTAGTAGGAAAGGAAAAAAAAGAAAATAAAAAAGATACAACTGGTAATTGTAGCACATTGGGAACAAACTCAGTCGAGTATGTCCCAGACTATTCAGGAAGTAGAATTTGCTGGGTCCTCAGGCTTTTCAGTGACAAATGGGTGAAAAGGTGGTTCCCAACTCTGGCTGCAAAGCACAATCACCAGTTTTGTTTAAATCCAAATGCCTGAATTTCCCCCATCCCATCCCACCCTGCTCGGACCTAAAGATTCAGAAATCCCAGGGCTGAGCCCAAACTTGCATAGTCTATAAAAGCTCTTCCCTGAGAGTTGTGGCACTAGAATTCTAGAACTATCCCCTCCTCACACACACCTAGGTCCTACACTGGAAAATGTTGGAAGGAAAGAAGCAAATGCTTTATCCTTCACCATATCCCAGGGCCTGGCACAGAGCATGACACCTGTGCCATCATCCCACTGATTCCTGTCAGAACACAGGTGGGGCTCTGAGGACAGAGAGCAGTCCTTTCCTTCAATAGGAGGAATGTGGCAGGAGCATCCAGAAAGAACACCTAACTGAATACAGGACAGGTCGGTGAGGGGAGGAGCCAGGTGTCTAGTAAATGTTAAATGAGCAAACATTCAGAACAGAAATCTCAGTGATGGAAGAAACCTTACAGTCACCTGAAGTACTGTACAGATGAGGAAAAACGAGACTTGGCACAACTTGTCTGTGTTTCCACAGCTAACAGGAAGTCTAGGTTTTCTCGCCCCAGACCCTATGGTCTCTCCTCTAGAACAGCCTAGGACATCTCCTTCACTCGCTCTAGAATTCACCCTGCGAACACCCCAGGCACCACGGGCTGCTGAACAGGGATGCACACCAGGCTCTTATCGGCCTGCAGCGGCCAGCCTGGCCTGGAGGCACGCACTGAGAGGGAGGCCTAGGCCCGCACGGGGGCCTGACGGCAGGCCGGCCAGCTTCCCATGGGCTGGACTATGTGGGCGGCTGGGGGGCACGCCTCCTCTGCAGTGTCCTGTGAAGAGTCACACCAGATTAGACTGGTAATTCCAAACCTTGGCTCGGTAGAGAATCACAAGTCACTTGTCAGAATTACAGATTCCTGAACCCACTTTCTGTCGATTCTGATTCAGGAGGGCTGTAATTTTAACAAGGGCCCTAGGGTGATTCTGACCCAGCTGGCCCCCGGGCCTGGGAACCGGGAACCTCAATAATGCAGCCTATCACTACTCCCCTATTCCCTTTGAATCTCGGCCTCCACACTGCTTTCCCACCAGGAAGCCCTGCCTCTCTGTGCCTTGGAAGCATCCTGTTGCACAGAGTCATACCGAGTACAGCCGTAGAGAAGGTAGGCGAGTAGCTGCGTGCACAAGCCACAGACACCATGTGTGCACACTGCAGAGCAGGGGAGTGGAAAGAGCACTGCAGAAGGAGTCAGGACCAGGACTGAAGCCTCAGCGATGCCCTGAAGTCACCCTGAAAACCCAGGCAAGTCACCTGACATCTCCATGTAGACAGCAGCTCCCACAAGGGGAAGAATGAATGCCGACAAATGACCCCTTAAAGGTTTCCTCCAGGTCCCGTGACTCTCTCTCTCTCCACACCCCTGGGAATGTGTGCGTGGACAGAGAGCCAAACGGGCTGGGGTCTCGGCCAAACTCACATGCATCAGAAGACTTAAGAGCTGCAGACACTGCTGACTTCCTCAGAGACGCCTTCCCCGACCACCACAACTCATGTGTGCGGGTCCTCTAGCAACCGTGACTAGCACTTCAGACCGGTTGTTAATTGTAAATTCCTTTTGTTTCCTTGACGATGCCTCCCCCCACGAGATTAGAAACCTCGGCAGACGACAGCAATACGCTCTTGTTTTGATAGCACTGTGTCCCTGGGCCAGCACATGTCCAGCACGGAGCCGTGCTGGACATGCGCTAGACGGAAGACCAAATGAATGAATGCATGCTCCAAGCACTAATCAACGTTTCTGGGGTTCGCCTTCTAACACACATACCAGATACAAGTATTTACAGGTCTCACTGAGAAAGAAGCTCTCCATCCGGTCCTCTTTGGATTTGTCTATGACGTGATGCAACGTCGCATACCCACACCTACAAAAGAAGTTTTGGGTTAGTCCTGCCTCTGCTGCCTTCCTACCTGCTTATTAATTTAAGAAGCGGAAATAGTCTATTAACAGAACAATCAGCCAAATTATCAAATGCCATATGAAAAACAAATCAGGTTAGGTTTAAGAGCTATCCTTTTTCAGCCTAGGTTATTTGCAAATTTATGAAAAAGTGGTTTGGCTGCTAAATCATCGGGTTAGTTATAGGGGGAAAAAAGAGGGGGCTGGTGGAAGGTATCTGCCAAGCACTTAACATGACACCAAGAAAATGACTGGCAACAAATTTAGGACTGACAGAAATTTTTTGTCCAAATATCTGTAGAAGTGACTTATCATCGGATAGCCTAAAATACTATTTTGTAAGAAAATACTTAAGATACACTGCTAGGTGAAAAAAAGCAGGTCACAAAATTGAAATATAATTTTCTTAACATATATGTATATACACACATTATATATACAAATATATGAAAATGATCCTAAGTACATAAACTTAAATGTTGATTGTGGTTATCTACACACGGAGATTACAATGATAATATTCTATCTCCATATCTTCTGTACTCCCTAAACTTTTTAGTACATGTATTATTTGTACAACTAGGAAAAATAAGTTACTTAAAAAAAAATACATAGAAAAAAAGGTGAAAAAAAATAGCAATTCCCACTATAAGGGACTGGTCCTGGTATACAAAAAGTAAGCAATTTCCCTACAGAACTAACATTAATGACCTGTTCTATAAATTAAAGTGCAAAACAGAATATTTCCCCAGAACCAAAAATAAATCAAAAGTGGCCAACAGAAAAAGGAAGGAACTTAGGAAACTAACTTGACTTTTGTGTACTTTTCCAGACTCTGCAGAATATCCATTCCTACATGGAGGTAGAAGGGATTCTTGGTTGCCTAGAGAGAACATGAGAGAATGTGATCCAGCAAGGGCCTGGAAAACATGCCATCAACAAACATCACGGTGACTGCAGGAACCTCCCGAGGAAGTGAGTCACTGGCCAAAGGCAGGCACAGCGCCCAGCTCACGTTACCTTGAAGGGTCACAAATGTTACAGAACTACGGTGTTCTGTTGGTTCACGTCAAAGTACCCGTACCATCTGTTTAACCGTAACCAGGGCTGAGACAATCCGCTCCAGGGTAGAACGGTACCCTGCTCTGGCTCTCCTGATCCCCGTCATGGTCAGACACAAAATAACAGTACCGTGTGTGAGAACAAATCTAGTTTCTCTTTCGCCTTCGAACTCTCTAGAAACTTAAGATGCAGGCCCAAGGACGCAAGACATTGCCCCCATTCCACTTATAGAGCCTTTTGAGGAAAAGCTAAGAGGAACAGGAAGACTTTCAAACAGGAGGCCCCCACACTTTCCTCTTGAACTGCCCGATGAACTCAGTCCTTAGGGTTGCTTACTCTGCTGTCACGTGCTCTTACACAGTTTCACTAGGAAACCAATTCTCTGCAAAGATGAGACCACTACTCCACAGTTTAAAAGCTGGGGATCATCTTGAAGTCACGCCTAGTGCCTGCCTGCAGCGGCAAATGCAAACGCCTATGTCTGAGGGCAGCGGTCTGTGTGGGAAGAGAGCACAGGGAGTGGTCTCCGAAGGCAGGGCCAGGAAGCTCTAAGAAAACAGTCAACGGGAAGCAACTGAAAATAGGAAAGAGGTGACAGAAATGAAGAGGTATGAACCCAAAGGCAACAGACCTAAGCTTAAGAGGAGACTCAGCAGCACCCAGGCGTGGCCTCCTTGGAGCGCGCAGAGCCGGGCTGTCCACCCAGCTCAGAGAAGCAAACTCGGAGGCTATCCGTGCCCTCTTCTGAGAGGTTATCTAAGGTTCACGAGGTCTCTCTTTGCACGTGAGGCCTAAGACCAGTTTCATAGGATTTCTCCCTTTTTCATCTAGAAGCAAATGGCACGATTCTGCGTTAATTTTTTCTTTAATAAATCCTAACCACAGTACTAACTCTACTACGAGAACTCATAAAAGTAAGTATCTTCTTGTGCGGGCTTGCCCCCTGCAGGCATTCGTCACAGGTCCACTGAGGTGCACTGAAGGCCGACTTTGCAGAAAGCTGCTGCATTTGTGAATGGATGCAGACTCTCCATCATGTGTATAGATGGAGGGCACGCCCAGAGGTAAAAATATCTGCCTTAGACTGCGGGGGAGACTTCACAGTTAAAGTGACAATCCCTCTGGCATTAAATTTCATGGAAAAATGAACACTGTATGTTTTGTTTTGTTTTTTAAGCGTTAAACAAAAATAGACATTCAGATAAATCCCAGATGATTTCCTTTACCCAGAAAAAGAATTCCTTTGGTCTGAATGATGATTACACAGACCAGGGTTCCACAGTGCATGACAACAGAATTGTATCTCAAAAAGAGTTCTTTGGCCAAACACATCTGGAAAACACGGAGTAGTAAGCCCTCTTCCATGTTTAAGGATGTGAGAGAGAAAAGCCCTATGGTGCAGGCGCGATGGGCTTTGCAGAAGGTTAGGTTCAACACCTCCATGTGTGACCGCAGATGTCTTCTCTGTTCTGTGGAACCGGGAATCACACTCAACACCAACAAGCCTATGGTTAGGCAGCATCCATCTCCGAGTCACCAGCAAACACCACAGTTCTACCCCAATCAGCCAATGTCTGCTAAAAACCAACCGCTATAGGTCCTGCTAGCATTGAAACACAAAGTCTAGCACCTGGTAGAGGAGATATGTAGACTCCACTAACTCCGGTCTCAGTGGATAGAAGAGCACGTCGGGGGCCTGGAGCTGCCAGTTATACCTCTCAGGGAGGGCCCCGTAGCGTTTCCAGATGGCGTAGTAAAAGGCATGGAGGCAGATGGCATCTTCCACATCTCCGATCAGAACCTAAGGAGAAGACGCTTTTCTCAGAGTGGTAAGACGTGACACAAAGGCCTTGGGCTCTCCCTCTGCCCCCCAGTTCTTATCTGACCTGGTTGGAGACAAACCAACCCAGAAGTAGCAAGCCAGAAAAAAGGATGCCCTCCCTAACAGACCGTCCGTGCCAAACTCATGGGAACTGCATAGCACAAGAGGTTAACTATACTTAGGAGCAAAGAATAAACAATTAAGAGACAGATGACCCAAAAATCACATATGGTTACTTTTCAACCATGGTTTTACCCTTATTTAGTATGGCTCTGTTCCAGATCCTGAGGACTAATGTCACAAACAGAATAATCAAGACATACTGTGCTACTAACCTCCCAAATCCGGAGGAGCCAGAGAATACTCTGGTATCACAAAAAGAAAAGAGAAAACACAGAAACCCTTGGCAATGATTGCATTTTCTTGGCAAACATGGTTGCTGAATACCTGCAGTCCAGGGAAGAAGGCCTGCAGAGAGTCAATCCAAGTGTTCATCAGCTGCCCGCTGAACATGTTCACATTCACGTACAGTGGCGGGTCTCCTTCTCCTTCATTACAGGCTTCCCGACTAACGGGTGAGCAGAGCAGGCAAAGGTGAGAAGAAAGATCGCTGACAGCCCTCCAGCCCTACTCCTCCCGCAGCCCCTGGTCCTTTAACTTCAATGGCATCAACATTAACATTTTCTCCTAACTCATTCTTTAAAGCTTTGGAGATAAACTGCCTCTACCTGTGGATACCAGACTCTAGCATAAGGTAACATCTGCCATAGAATAAAAGTGCTGAACTTAGCCATCGTAACTGATCAGGGCTTTCACTGTGTTTTGCAGAGGGCACTTGGACATTCCAAATGGCTTACAAATACTGCCACATAATGCGGTATCTAGCAGGGTCTTTGTTGGATTTGACCTGAGTGGAAAAGCCTGGTTTCTTCTACACAAAAAAAGGATCTCTTCTCTAATAAGATCCTACACCAGGGGCCTGAAGGAATGCATCAGAGCAAGATGCTTAGGGATTACTGCTCAATTTAGGTTGGGACTTTAAAAAAGCAAAAATGACTGAACCCTGGACAAATAGCCTCTTACTAAAACACAGCACTCACACAAAGTGTTCCTACAACAGCTAACGTAGAAATGGGTCCAAGAAAATCCCAACATGCAGAAACTCAGTAGCTATCACCTGCACTGGACATTTAATATACAAAAGCATACAAAGAAAGACCTAAGGAAGTGAGGTGACATCGAGGTAGAAGCCACTGCAGCTCTGAATGGCACTTCTCCCCAGCCCTCCTGATTGTACAACTGGGTAGTAGCAAATAATGCTGTTTTAAACTACAGCGCGGGGAAATGTGGTAACTGTCCTTTCTCTCGTGAGGTATACAGACCAATCCGAACGATTCTTTGGAAAGTAAAAGAACCGAAGTAACTCAATAATGGTCCTGTATTACAGCTTTATATGCGATGAAAGCCACAGTGAAACACAGGCACGTGTCACTCCTTGTGGCAACCAGTGTCCACCATGGCCCCCGAAGATCCCTGACTCCGGGCAGTCACAAAGGCTATGACTTGTATGGCCCCCTCCCACACTGGACCGCGGCTGGTCTGCGGGACCTACAGAGCCAGGCAGAAATGTTGGTTCATCATTCCAAACTTAGGTCACAAAAGCACACTTTTGGCCTCTCTTTCTATCTCTCTCAGACCACTCACTCTGGGGGAAGCCAGCTGCCATGACCTGCCTACAAAGAGGTCCACGTGGCGAGGAACTGAAACCTGCCAACCAGCACAGGAGTGAGCCTAGAAGGGGGCCCCCCAGCCCTGACCGAGCCCGGACACGGCTATAGCCCCTGCCAATAGCCTAGTGACAACCTTGCGAGACCCTGGGTCCACTCAGCGGCTCTTGGCTTCCTGACCCTTGGAAACTGTGGAAGATAATGTTTGTTGTTTTAAGCCACTAAGTGCTGGGGTAATTTGCTATGCCGCAGTAGAAGCCTAAAACAGATCTTCACCCCCAAATGTCTGCCCAACAACTAGGAAGTGGGAAGATGAATGCAGAGACCACAAGACGCAGCGGATTCCCGTTGAGAACACACCCTACTTGTTTTACAGGGCAAGAGAGGAGACACACCCTCTTCTTAAGTAGTTCTGAATACTCCGGTACGCAGCATTAAACATCTCGAGGTCTTCCTTTTCTCCAAAGAGAATGTAAGATTTCAAGAGGTATTCATAGAAGGAGTCCAGGCCAGCACCCAAGCCACTCTGCTTTCCAACCCAGCGGCCCGTCTGAATGTTCACCACATTGCCTGCAAAAACAAACAAAGCCTATCAGGCCCCAGGTATCTGGGGACGGCTCCTCCTCCAGGGTGCCCTCCAACCCTGGCCCCGCCAATCTCCCACACCCTGGGCCTTGGCGGAAAAGAAGGAATGAGCGCTTGGCTCTCGCATTTTTATCAGTCCCATCAGCGGCACAGAGAGCCAGGAAATCTTTCTCAATATACGGTATTTAAACACTGGGACAAAACTGGGGAAAACACTTGAGGCAAGAGAAAAGTAAATTTGTCATTTTGCCTTTCCAGATTAACAGTGCATTTCAAATGCCAAAGGAGTGTTCAAACCTTTGACTCAGTAATGCCATTCCTGGCAATTTATCCTTAATGAAAAAAAGTCTTTAAGAAAAGGTATTGTGTTGTTCATCAAGAATTATGAACTGTATGATTTATGTTATCTGTAAAATGGGGGGAAAAAAGAAAAAACAGAAATAATGCAAGTGTCCAACACTGGAAGAGTTAATGGACTCTGTAGATTTTAAAGACGGTAGCTATGAAAACAAGGTAACAACTTTAAAAACCTGAACTGCCAAATGCAAGGCAGAGTAAAAATGCTTATTTATATTAGAAGTTGAAGGTATATAAACATTGCACATGCCAGACTGAAAGGACCTATGGGAAATTTAAAAGGTGACAATTTGTGGTGACACTGGCAAACCATTTGGTGGTGGGGTGGCAATTTGGGCAACTTATTTCTACCAGTGTTGTTAAACACAACAAATATGTAAATAAATTTAATAATTTAAGGAATAATCAAAAATCACTTGTGGGTCGCCTGGCTGGCTCAGTCAGTGGAACACGAAACTCCTGATCTCGGGGTTGCAAGTTCGAGCCCCATGCTGGGCACAGGGATTACTTTAAAAAAAAAAAAAGTCACCTTTAAAAAGCAGTGTTCTTGCAATGATACTCTATGGCTCTAGGACAACTAATCAAGGTACTTCTCAATGATAAAAAAAATTTTTCTGGGGCACCTGAGTGGCTCAGTTGGTTAAGCATCTGCCTTTGGCTCAGGTCATGATCCCAGGGTCCTGGGGTCAAGCCCCACATCTGGCTCCCTGCTCAGCAGGGAGTCTGCCCCTCCCCCTTGCTCATGCTCTCGCTCTCTCTAATGAATAAATTAAAAAAATTTTTTTAAACTTTTCTCAGTGTAAGACAGTTTAAAATAGTATCTTGAGTTAGCAAAAAACTAGTAATTATTGAAGATGAATGATGAGTACACAGGGATTCATTATTCATTATACTTTCTCCCTACTTCCATAGGTTTGAAATGTTCCATAATAATTTTTTTAATAACATCTTGACCAAGCATTCTCAAGAGGAAAAAAAAAAATCCCACCTAATATAGGTTTAATCTGGCCTTTCGCCTACTACCACATGCCTAGAGTTTTTTAAAGGAAAAAGCCACTCCACCGGTACCTCCAAACGCCTATATTTAGAGCCTTATATTGAAACAATATAATCTGCCTCAGAGGCGGTTCTTTTTATAGCATTTCCATTAACAATTATTTTCAAGTGGAATATGCCAAGGGATTCAAATCAGAAGGGAACCCTCAAACAGCAAAAGCATTATTCTTTCCCATCAAACATTACAGCCTCACTCTAGGCAGAAAGTCCCACAGAGAAATTAGACATGGCAGACACGAAGGGCCATTCTCTCTGAGGTGTCCATTGTCAGGTTCAGTGGTACAGACAGAAGTAGTGGCGAGCAGGGAGAACCCCAGAGAAGAGGAAAGGAAAGGGGGTCAGATGTACCCAGTCCCAGTGGCCTGAGAAGGTGCCACCACACCTAATAATCCCGTATCATTGCTCCGCAGGTCCCAAAGGGCTTTCACAGCACGTCTGGCCACCCACTCAAATGTAGAATCCCCCAGGAGTCGGCTCAGAATCCCAAATTCCACCAGGAGGGAACCAGCGCCTGCTGTGCATGTCTCATTATTGCTGTCAGGAGGAACGCCTGTCTTTAGATTCACCTGGGGACAGGAAGAGACAAAGGATTTGTGGCAAGACTTGTGAGGAACCCTCAGGGCTAGAAGGCCAGGTCACAGCCACTAGATTCAACTACTGAACCAAACTTAATGCAGCGTGACTCAGCTCACCGCCTCCCATGTCACACCTGAGAGAGATATGGGAGTTAAGCTTAAACGACACAAACAAGGCAATAAGAACACTACGCCTTGTTTTAACAAGAGCAAGTCTTAGGGGGATGGTTACAACGCTGTGCTCTAACCCACCTCTTTCCAGCACCAGGCTTTGGTATTAGAAACAAAGGCCAGGGGCGCCTGGGTGGCTCAGTTGGTTGGGCGACTGCCTTCGGCTCAGGTCATGATCCCGGAGTCCTGGGATCGAGTCCCACATCGGGCTCCCTGCTCGGCAGGGAGTCTGCTCCTCCCTCTGACCCTCTTCCCTCTCGTGCTCCCTCTCTCTCATTCTCTCTCTCTCAAATAAATAAATAAATCTTTAAAAAAAAAAAAAAAAAAAAAAAAAAAAAAAAGAAACAAAGGCCAGCTGTGGAATGCCTTATCAGTTTTAAGTGAGCTACGAGGAACTCACCCCTGCTCAGCGAACATAAACAAATCACAGACTGGCAGACAAGGGAGACACAGGAAGAATGTGACAGCCTGTTTCATCACTGAGGCTCTGTGGGCTGGCAATTCTCTGCTGGTTACCTAAAAGGCTGACTCAATTCCCAAGGGAGTTCTGAGCTCAGCAAATCGGGTGCCACAAAGACAGAATCGCATTCCAGATCTTGCAGTTAAATCAGCAGCTCACTGGCTGGGCTGGGCAGGCTTTTATTTGAAAGATCCACGTGAAGCACTCCCAAGAACAGTCGCCAGGATCCTACAGTACACACATGAGGGTCTCTGCGGGAATGTACTTGAGTCAGAAATAAAGACAGTCCCCCATGCTATTTGGTAGCAGGGGATACAAATCTCACATGCCGAGGAACTTCAGGATACTGAGCCCAGGAACCTAGTAAGTTCCTTAAGGGGAAGAATCAAATGTGTCAACAGTATGCCTGGCACACAGTAGGTGCTCGGTAAATGCTGAATGAATTAAAAAAACATCCTGCATCACATTTTGGGACAAATTCTCTCAAGGACACAGCTTTCCTCTTTCACATCACCTCCCCACTTGCCCCAAATAAATGTATCAAAAGAGTTTTAATTCAGGAAGATGGTGACACGTCCAACTAGTCTACCTACCCGAGGATAGGGGATCCCTGTCTTGGTGTTTTCAAAGGCCGGCAGGAGCCGCACAGCCAGGTCGTGGGCCATGTGCAACAATTCGTTATCATAATCCTTAATTGTCATGTCACCAAAGGGCTGCTTGGAGTCAGTTATTATTCTGTGGGCAGAGAGGAGGCTTCCTAGGACCCTAAAAGACAGGATGACAAGAAGAACACACAAAAACAATACAATCATGTTGCTTGTCAATGCATACAATCTGGTTCAGACTGAAAGAAGCAGCCTCAAATCCCTTGAACTCAGAGCTGCCTGGAATCAGAGGGACTGAGCTTAATGGCCTCTCGAAGTTCCTTCCAGCCCTGATAAACGACCGATTTTTTATTAACCACATCATTGAAGGTGGGGGGGCAGAGAACCATTCACCTGAGGCCGCCAAGAATAATCTCACTTAAAGTAATAACTAATGGCCGGCAGTCTCTATCATCTTATCGGAAGGGAGGGCATTAGCCAGTCTCAGAATAAACATTACCTTTCAGTATTAATAAATGACTCTTGATTTTTCTCACATGGGGAAAACACTTAACCACATCAGAAACAGGAAAGGGCAAAACAACAAACACTAAGTAACTTTCCCAGTGTGGGCTGCCCAACAGCTGAGAAATTGTCCACGTCCTGGTGAGGAGGCAAGGTGAGGAGCAGGAAGAAACCTGCTCGGAGGCAGAAGGCCAGCAGCTCAGATGTATGAACCTCCGGAGCCAGGAATCATGCACCGCTCCAATGACCTCAAGCTGACTGTGATGTGTGTGTCGGCACAAATGTTTTCATAGCTTTAATTTTAAATAAATAAATGATACATCTGGAATGGTATGCAGTAACACAGTTTTCAAAAAGTTTAAATAGTAAAATAGTCACAACATATCAACCTAGATAGAGGCAAGATACAAAACTGGGTATGGAACATGGGGGGAGGTTGGGAGGGGGGCGGCGGGCACGAGGTGGGGGCGGGGAGAGAAGAGAGAGTGGCACATGAGGGGGAAATACACCCAAATGGTAAGCAGTGGGTGGTAGGTAAGATGGGAAACTTTCATTTCCTTCAGAAATGTGTTGGGGTTTTCCTAGGACACAGTGAAGGAAGGAAATGAGACCAGACACCAAGTGACAGTGAAAATCTGCATTAAAAGGACACCCATCTCCAATCTTCATTAAAGCTTAAGTGAGTCTTTTCAGCCCCCAATGTAATTACTTTGAAATGTCAATTGTTCCACTGTTGATAAAGCCCAAAAGGGAGAGGAGAAATGGACACAGCACCCATTAGGTCTACCCCACAGACTCTCTACCTGGATCTTACAGCTGGCAGAGCCTCACAGGAATTTTGCTGCTCACACACACAAAAGAAGCCTTCAATCCATTTCATGTACTATTTTACCTTATTGTAGCCTCAAAGACTTGGACGGTGGAATCTTTGTCAAATGAAACTGTGTCGATCACTAACTTGACTGCTTTCTGGAACTCAGATGAATTTCCCATTATCTTTAAAAAAAGGAGCACAAAGCATTACAACAGCTTGAAATGACACTGAGGGACCGCTTAGTCTAAATGTCTGTACAAGGTTTTGCCACCCATGGGAGGAGCAGAAACACAAAGGTAGAAAAGCACGGTTATCTCTTAGAATATATTCTAGGACAGATGGCAAGCCCATCTCCCGCAACTCAAGAATCCTATCTCCAAATAGTCAAACTGTGAAATAATTCCTCATGAATCATTAGTACCCCTCAACTTCCCACTAGACTCTCCCTCAAACTTCAGTATGATCTGATTTAGCATGCAAGGCACTAGAGTTCCTAAAATTCTTGAAATGAGTAAAAATAAATCCAAAAACCAAAGAAACAAAAATATAACTTCCCCTATGCTCCTCAAATAAATCGACAGCTTGGGTGCTTGGCTCCCAAGAGACCAAAACATCTGGAAAACAGACTTGTTGCTGGTTATCCAGATGTCTAAACACTTTGAGAAATAGTAGCATTTTCTTTTGGAGCACAGCATAAAACCAGTGGCATTCAAAACAAACAAGACATACAAATAATCAGCTCCGTGTCCTTTTTTAAAGAGTGATCTAAAATTATAATTCCTATTTTGGGTGCATGAATATGATCTCATACAAAGCTGCTCTCTCCTATAAGAAGTGCAAATTGGGAATAAAATTTTACAGATTAACCGAACCGAAACGCTTTCATTCTGTTCAAAAATTTAGGACAATCCCGGGACTTTAAGGACATCACAATGATACACACACAAAAGAAAAACAAATAATTTCATCCAGACACTATTTCTTTCAAGTGTGCCTTATTTCTAGTATTTATTGGTGTAGCGCATCTTTTTATTCCCCTCTTCATTGTTACTATTCCTAAGTACAGACGTTTCTTTCCTGGCCTTTAGTTCTTTCTTTTTAAAAGATTACACAATAATGCTACAAGTCACAGCCAATGGTCAGGGGACTGCTATCTTCTCACTGTTTCCACAGCACATCTGTTAGAGCCTGTTTAAAATGTTAGCAAGAGAACAAGAAAACCTCAACTGAAGTAACACCTGAAAAATAAGCCTGAAGTGCTAGCACGCCAAAGCCCGGATATTCTACAATGAAAACCACAGAAGTGGCTTTGTTTCCTTACAGATGCTCACCAGCAACAATATCTGTTAGTAGCTGCAGAGGCTGATACAATCTCAGATCAAGTGGAGGATGGTGAAGAAAGCCAGCAACTTTCAATTACATATTCTAATTTACCATTTTAGTCACACAGCTACAGAGTAAGCAGGCTGTAAATCATTCACTCATGCTTAAGAAAACCTGGACTGAACAGAAGAGTTAAATCGGTTTCTTTACTGCAGGATTTCTCAGAGCCTTTAAAATTCTGATCTACCTTGTAGCTCTCCAATAATGGGATGGGCATGCAGAATTTCTCAAGGTTCACTTGGGAACAGAATTCTTCTTTTGGGGAATATACCCTTAGAAACAGTGCTGGGAAATGCCGAATTTGGAGAAATTCATTTTTTGAACACATATTTGCACTCCTACTATGTGTGAGACACCATTAGGTGGAGAGTGCAATGAGTAATGGAAATGAGGTCTCTGTAGTACCTGAGCATGGCAGAGGGGTAACAAGATACAATGAAGGCCAAAAAAGAGAGGTCAGGTGCGAGAGAGGTGCTCCTTCATAATGTATATGAGTTTTGGGACACTCTTTGAGCAACACCTAAAAGGCTGAGTCAGCCTCTGGTATCTTCAACAAGCTAACGATAATTAGGTTGAGCAGACTTGTCTGGGCACATTGTGATCGCCCATGATGGATGACTGAAGTGGAGCAGCAAGAACCCCAGAAGGAGAAATTGGGCCACTAAAATGCTATGCAGCCACAGGCTGGCAGAATGAAAGCCCAGGGCCCCCGCAGACCCTGGGCCCAGGAGGGCACTGAGAGATGGCTCAAGCTCCTTACAAGTCCTAGTGAGTCTTCGGCCAGTGGGCTCCTGAGCAGCTGTAATACTAACTTAGCTAGCATTACTCACGTCCAACCCCTGAGAGTTTTAAACTTTTCTCAGCGAAGTTCAAACAGAAAAGAGGACATTATTAAATGCAGGGTCTGGGCTCGACTACGGGAAGAATTCTCTAATGGTAAAGGCATGCTGGATAATGAAGCGGAGCAAAGAGGCTGTGCAATCACCTTCACGAAGGAGGATCTAACGTGCTACGCTGAAATACAGTGCCTTGGAAGCCAAGTGCTGAGAGGCAGACTGCACGCACGGCACGCACGGCGTGATGGTAAGTACCACACCACAGTGGCGTCCTGCTTGCAGTGTGCTTCTTCATATCCGTTCAGAGGTCTCCAGCTTCCAGACTCCACGAGGGAAACCACGGGGCGCTGGGGGAAAAGGCAGCACCCAAGTTGGCAGCCCCAGTGGGGACAAAACATGGAGTGGCACGCAGAAAGGAGTGTTTCTAAAGAGCTTGCGCGATGGCCCGGGACCAGGGCTCAGGACACACTGTTGGGGAGCACGTAGCCGGATGCTATTTCAGGAGCTTGTCTTTTACTTCTCAGATCTTAACTACAGTAACTGTCAACTTGAATGGAATGCTCTACCAATTCCTTTATTGAATAAAATAGTGGGAAACTGAGAGAAAAATAGGTTTCCCCCAAAACAATCATACTTTCTTCTCCATTTTATTTAGGGGAATCACATTTCCACTCCTTTAACCTTGAATGCTTTTCTCGCCCTCAGCATTAAGGTCATAAAAAAAAACAATGGCTATCAAAGCTATGAATACATTTTGAGTATCAGGTTTCCTGGAACTCCCATCCCTGGTGGAAACTAGGGATAATCAACCCCAAAATATCTTAATTAATGAAAAAAATAATAAGGCTAAACACTTACTGCAAGTGTATCCAACGCATCAACAAGAGTCAATGAGTAATTCCCAAGGACATCATTGATGTTCAGATTTGAACTGAAAAAGAAACAAAATTAAAGTTAAAGAAAGGTACTTTATTTTAAAAGAGAAAAGGACAATAAAACTAAACACCCATGAGAAACTAAAACTGTTGGCAACTCTTATTGATTCAGGGACGATTATAGGTGGGTCAGTATGGCAGTAGTCTTTCTATCTCCTAAGTGACCATTTCTAGAGTGTCTGCAAGTGGACTCAAGTCACCCAACAACAGAGACACACTGATGACGCTATTGTGGGAAGAACATGCAACAGGAAGTCCGGAGATGGTGAACCAGAGTCGTGCGCCCTCCCTGAGGTACAGTTTTATCACCACAAATCACCTCTCCAGTCAGCTTCAAAGAGCTCTGATTTCAAAATCATTAGGAATGGAAAAAAGAAAGACCCTGTCATGTGACCTGCCCATGACCCTTTATTTTATTTTTTTGAAAGATTTTATTTATTTGTTTGAGAGAAAGAGAGAGTGTGTGTGTGCACACAAGCAGGGGGAAGGGCCAGAGGAAGCTGGAGAAGCAGACTTCCCGCTAAGCAAGACTCCATCCCAGGACCCTGAGACCATGACCTGAGCCCATGGCAGATGCTTAACTGACTGCGCCACCCAGGCGCCTCCCCCCCCCCATGACCCTTTAATATAGAAATCAGCCGCTCCAGCAGGTTACACACAGGAAGCAAATACCTTCTGTGATGGCCTGATTACCACTCACTTGTGCTTTGGTTGGGGGAATACATTAACCTCTTGATCTCATTTTCTCATTCACATCTCAAGGAATCCCCATCACCTCAACCAACTCGGAGGGGCTGAGCCAAGGCAGGACTTCTCTGCGCTGGAGCTGCACCCTCGTTTCTGCCCACACGTCCTGTTCCCACAGTCAACGCGGATTTCCCTTCTTTCTGAAGCAACCTTAAGACACCGACTTCAGGCCTGCAATGACGGGAAAGCTCCCCAGTCACTGGGACAGCTCCTTACAACACTAAAGCCAATGACGAGGACAAAGAATAGGTCTGGGAAGGGCAGGGATGGAGCAATTGTGCAGCTTGACAAACTGCAGGGACTTCAGTAATTCCCCAGTCTCATTCCCACAAGCCCAGAAAGGAAAGGGCAAAAGCCTAAAAAGACGGAAGGAGAGAAAGAGGACACACCTGTTTACTATTAAAGACCAAAGCGAGAAGCCCTAGCTTTATCTTCGACAGCAGATTCACTGAAATGATGGCACCTTCCAGCACATCCGTAGACCACTGTAGCCAGTCCTTGAGTCACTCGAATGGGGCCTCGTCTTGCTTCCCCTGTTTTGGACGGCCCGCTCTGCTCTCTGAAAGTGTACCCTCCAATGTGCCTTGGTCGGGTGAATGGCCTTACAATGATGCAGGCACACACAGCTTCAACACATCACAGCTGATCCTGCGCGAGCCTTTCTGTTGCTTTGTTGTGTGCTGTTGTTACCCCCACTAAATCTAGGACAAAGAATTTAGAGCTAACTTTGAGATACATTGTCTCAAACAAGCTATAGAATAGAAGGGGCTATCTAGGAACCAGGGTTATCTCGCCCCTCACAAGCCACGAGGCCAGCATACTGCATGGCTGAAAACTGCACCTGCTTCTTCTATTTGTGGATTCTTTCTAAATAAAGTTATATAATTGTAAAAGGTCCTCTAAAGACGAGAGCCATGGGTTAAAATAAGCACTTCAAGGGCAGTGCCAGCCAGAAAGGATACAGGAAATGCCGAAAGTTGGAGGAGAAGGTCAAAGACAGAGAGATCCTCGTGCTCAGTTCTGCCAACTCCAGAATATTCTGTCGGGTTTAAATATTTAACTGCATTGCTCTGTGGCTCAGAAACAAAGAGTGGGTTCCCACGTCCCACCTCATTGGAAAATGGCTCCCTTGCCACTTAGCATCCAAGCTGGATGATGTATAAAACACCCCAACTGCCCTCTCCTGAGCTGTACCCTCATCTGGGCCAAGCTGTACCCTCACCCTCTCCACCTGCACAGGCCTGTGGAAGGCAGTATGAATTCTGACCACTACACTCCTTCACATGTTTTATAGTACTTTCCTGTTAGGCTATAACTAAAAAGGACCCAACTTTACACTACTTCTCAATACAGTGCCCAAGCAGTCACTCAGAATGAACAGTTATAAGAAATGCCACAGTAAGGGAGCCTGGGTGGCTCAGTTAAGCAGCTGCCTTCAGCTCAGGTCATGATCCCAGGGTCCTGGGATCAAGTCCCACATCAGGCTCCCTGCTCGGCAGGAAGCCTGCTCCTCCCTCCCCCACTCCCCCTGCTTGTGTTCCCGTTCTCGCTGTCTCTCTGTCAAATAATTAATTAATTAATTAATTAATTAATTAATTAATTAATGAAGAAGAAGAAGAAGAAGAAAAGAAAAAGGAAATGCCACAGTAAAAAAATAAAAATTTGGAATAACCGGGTGGGTTCCTTCTCTCAGACAAATCTCCTGAAAAATCTAAAGTGTGCATTAAAACACTTTTAATTATTTTCTACCAAGTAACTGCTATACACTCTTTCAAAATGTGCCATAATAGAAAGAAAAGAAAGAGGGGTGTGAAGGAAAATGTAGATTCCATAAAATCCTCTTGGCCTAATAGCACCATATTACTGTGATTCCATTTATTCCAGCCCACGATGTAGGTATAAGACTGTGGCCTTGTTCTTTGCAGATTGATCGATGGTCAGCCTGACTTATCTGTTAAGTGCCTCAAGCCAAAAGAACTCAATCTTCCAGTACAGGGCTAGGCCCACAAGTACACGTCTTTCCACATCACCAGCTGGCTGAACCACGATGACCCAGAATTAAACTCTCCACTTAATTTACCACGTGTGCCTGTTCATGACATTTGCCCCAGTGTGAATTTATAAGGTTCTTATCACCCCAAAACAGAGCTGAAAAAACTACAACCTTTGGCAGGCAATTTTTGATTATATAACTAACAAAATCAAACATATGGTTTAAAAAAAAAATCTCCCACATATACTTAACCTGTACCAGCTGTTCAGAAATCTACCCGGTGCTGGGTAGGCACAGAGGTAATACAAGAAACAGTCTCTGTGTCGAGGGACGGATAATCTGGGGAGACACGCCAAAGGGAAAGGAAGGTGAACACAGAACAGTACTCAATTCTGAAGTGATGTGGAACAGCAGACCAAAGAAAGGAACTGAAAGGAGAACCAAGTAAAGCAAGGAAAATCGTCTTCAAATAGAAAAAGACTTAGGTCTGACTCTGAAGTGGGACAGGAGGTTAGAAAGAAAGAAGAATGCACAGGAGGCCATCTTAGGCTAGGGGTGCCTAGGAATGGGTCGGTTTGGTGGCCAATATCAGTTGGGGTTGTTCATAGATTTGCTTTTTTACCAAACAGCAAAATGGCTGGGGAGGAAGCAAAGAAGGATCATGTGCCCAAGGCCTGAACTATTGTTATCATTCACAAGATTACAAAAAATATAATATCCAAATTTATTTGAAGAAACTTTTGAATTCGGGGTGCCTGGGTGGCTCAGTTGGTTAAGTGACTGCCTTCGGCTCAGATCATGATCCCGGAGTCCTGGGATCGAGTCCCATGTCAGGCTCCCTGCTCAGCAGGGAGTCTGCTTCTCCCTCTGACCCTACCCCCTCTTGGGCTCTCTCTCTCAAATAAATAAAATCTTAAAAAAAAAAAAAAAAAGAAAAGAAACTTTTGAATTCGGATCCTCCAATCCAAATTGAGGCTACGAGAATAACCGACTTTGCATATTAATCTGTAGCTAGGCCAAAAGATTTGCTACTATCAAGTATTCAGGTTTCATTTACTTCACGTTAACTCCTCACCCTACCTACAGTCAAACAAGACAAGCAAGACAAGCCTCAAGTAAATGTGACTAAAAAGAAAAGATACACAGGTTGAGTGCCCATATTTTGTTTCTGTCTTCCTACATGGTATCTAATGGTTTTGTCACTCTATATTTTAAATGCATCATTAGAATACACTTGACAACTATCATTAGAATACGTTTGATTTTTTAAAATCTGAAAAATTTGGGGGCTCCTGGGTGGCTCCATCGGTTAAGCATCTGCCTTCGGCTCAGGTCAGGATCTCGGGGTCATGGGATGAACCCCACGTCGGGCTCCTGCTCAGCTCCCTCTCCGTGTTCTCTCACTCTCACTCTTGTTCTCTCTTAAGTAAATCAATAAAATCTTTACCCCCAAAAAATATTAAAAAAATAAAATAAAATCGGAAAAGTTTCTATTGCAGGTTATCTATTTTGGGGATGTAAACATATCCTATTATTTCAGAGCCAGAATGACAAAGCTCTGGTTCTAAACTTTTCCTTGAAAATACTAGCCTGAAAGGAGTTAAGTTAAAGAAAGGAGAGTAAAAAAAAATTAACTTTCCACTCTTTGGAAGCAGCTAGTGTGAGGGGTCTACTCAAGGCCATCATAACCCGAGTTCTTTCACCTCCTCAAAGACACCAAAGGTTTATCAACTGAAAGGTTTTATTAACCTCCCAAATGCCATCCCCCCGATATTTCAAACTCCATCTTTCCAACAGCAATACATCTGTCTCAAAGCAACCTGACCTCAGTTTACCCACACCGCCACTGTACAATCAAACCAAGACACTCATCAGCAGACTTCATCCTGAAACAAAAGCCTATGCCACCAGGAACTACCACAGGGACCAGCAAGTTAACCAAGTGCCACGTCACCTTGCTGGAGAGGGGCTCCAACTCACCAAAGGGTTCCTAAGGTTCATTAAGAAAAGCATCAAAATGTCATCGACGCACTCTCCTGATTATAATATTCCCAATTGAAAGTGTTATTATAAGTCCTCATTAAACTGCTTTCCTTAGGTCCACACCATAAAAGGAAATCTGAGGAAAAAGTCTGTGAGAGAGAATAGGGCACTTACTCAAAGTATTCTTTCCCTCCTTATAATACCATGAGCATTCCTGAGAAAATACAAGTAAGACCCAAAATATGTACACACACTTTGGTTTCAACAATGTAAAGTATGTGTAGGCATATGGGCGGGATCTGGCAGGAAAAATAAATTAAAAATAACTGTTTGGTGGGGTTTTTATTTTTTTCATATTTTTATCTTTTTTTCCTCCAATAACAACAAAAAATGAGATCCAAAGAAAATACACAGGTATAAAGTCTGTACAGTTAAGGACTAACAATTAACTTATTAATTTCCTAATATCTGGAAAGGCCCCAGCAATTTTTATCAAAACTTAATAAAAAATTTTTTTCAAAAAAATAAAAAACTGATAGAAAATATTTATACGCATAAAGCCTGATATAATGAAGAAAAATAACTCATCAGTTTCCTATAATTTTAAAAAGGCCCAGTCCTTTGAAACTAGCTTGGACTGTGTCCCTTGCTTCACTAAAACTCATGCTCCTCAAATTGTCATTTAAGAAATGATTTTGTAGATAACCAAACCATTGTTTTAAATTCTTCAAGCCCCTTTGCTATTAGGGGCTTCCTTTTCATAACTTAAGGACTGGACTCTTCCTTTTACCAGGTGAAGGAAGATACATCCCCAAAAAGTCCAAAAGCACCCATAGAATGTGGGGCCAAGGCAATGGGCAGCCCATCTCCTCCACTCCCATCACCCAGAGGAAGGTAGTCACCTATCCGGTCCAACAGGGTCTGTGGCAAAACACACCCATTCCCTCCAGCTAGAAGGTCTTCAGCTGGGTGTGCTGTCCTCTTGGACTCTGATGTCAACAGCAGTGACCCTGGAAGCTTGGCCTCCACAGACAAGGGTGGTGGAAGGGGAGGACGGGCTGATCTTACTGGACAGTCCTGCCACCAGAGTGGAGGAATTTATGGGACAGATAAAGGTGACAGTCAACTCAGCGGCCAAGGAATCAAACCCTGAGTATCAAGACCCCAAATCAGAGCCAGATACAGTCTCTCTCTCTCTCTCTCTCCTGTAAGTTTCTTCAGCCTAAAAAGCAGCCCCTGTAAATGAAGGAGAAATGTTGTAGCCCCGCTCTGCCTCATGATCACGGGCTGGCTTTGGAGAAGTCCTTTCCCGTAATCAACTCCTGAATTTTTACATGGGGCTGGGGGGCGGGGGGATGAGGGCTTGTTTTGGGCTGCGTTTAAAAGGGATTTCATTTTGATTATATATATATTCATCTGGAGAAGGGGTTCTTGGAGATGAGTCTAAAGCCCCGGAAGCTACCCTTTGGTACTGCTACCGTCCCTTCCTGTCTCTGAGCCTCAGTTTCCCCATCTGTAAAAAAGTCTGCGCTGGACAGCTATCCTGTAACTCAGAGATATCGGAAGAATCAAGAAAGAGAACAGCCACAGGCCCATCTACACACACCCCAAGCCCAGGGGGACCCCCCGGGGGGTCGGGCAAAGGCACTGCGCGGGAGGGTGTGGCCCCAGGCCCCTAAACGCCGTGGCATCCCTTGGGGGACCCGGAGGTCAGAAGGCTGCATCCTGACCCGGAGGACGGAAGGAAGCGCGTGGGGCGCGCCGGCTACTCACGGGTCCCCGCGATCAGGCCCTCGGCCGCGGCAGTGGATGGGGTTGAGCTCGTCCTGGGGAAAGGCGTGCGCCATGTAGTTGTCGTAGCCGAAGACGAACATGCCCCGAGCTAGGTCGCGCATCTGGGCGCGCAGCTGCGGCGGGAAGGCGCCGCTGTAGCGCTTCTCGTACTCGTCCGGGCCGCGGCCCCGGCCGCCCAGCACGTAGCCCCAGTGGGCCGGGCCGCACACGCCCGGCTCCGGCCGCCGCGGAGCCCGCCGCCGTCCCGCTGCCGCCGCCCCGGGACCCGGAGGCTGCAGCCACGACGGCCCCGACGGCCCCCCGGGCCGGCCCGCGGGCCCCGACGCAGGAGACTCGGGGCCGTCGGGAGCCCTCAGGCGCTGGAAGCCGAAGCTGAGCGGAAAACGCTGGTAGAAGCCCATGCTGGGCCCCAGCCCGAAGACGAGCCACAGCACTCCATGGAGGCCAAGCCGGAGGAGCACCAGCCCCAGGACAAGCGCTCGCCATTGCATGGTCGCGCGGGCGCCGCGGGCATTATTTTAAAGCGCGGGGGACCTCCCCCGCGGACCACCGCACCCCTCACCCGCCCCGCAGCCCCGCTCACTTCCCCTTTAAGGAACTCCCCCGTGACGCACCAGGAACCGGCCCATTGTCCCCCTCCCCCAGTCCCTCGGGCCGGCCGGCCTGGCCCCGCGTTCGCCCGCCCAGTCGCCGGGGATTGGCCCGGCCCGGCCCGGCCTCGTGGGGCGCGGCCGGGGACTCCCTTCGGCGCCATAGGCCGTCCGGACTTCCGCAGCGCCGCGAGGCCCCGCCCCATCATCCCGCCCCGCCCCATCGTTCCGCCCCGCCCCCTGGGCGGTCGGAGTCCAGATGGGCTGGCGTGGCGAGTAGGGGCCGCTCGGGCTACTTGCGGAGGAAACTTCCAGCCAATGGGAGCGCTGCACGGGAGCACCAGTCGGACGCCGGACAGAGACTTGGCCCCCTACCCGCCCGGCTCTGGGTAAAGCCTGTCTCCCGCCTAGCTGGGACCGTCACTCCAACTCTAGGTTAGGGATGGTGCCAGTTAAAAGACGTAAGGAAGAGGAGGGAAACGGGCATTTCCTTATAAAAAGAGCTACTTCTGCATTGCAGGGGCAGGATTTTTAACAAGATCGTTGTTGTTTACGGTGGGGGGTGGGATACTACCTGGTAGCTCCAGACGGCACAAAAAAAGGTATCCTGAATTCTACTCTTTTTATCAGAACACCGTAATTTTTTAAGAATCGCTTACTGCGATTGTAAAACACATATTCCCATATCTTGTACTAGACCTAGCAAATGCCAGTGGAGGGTCCTGAGAATGTGTGTATAACAAGAGCTTTTGGGCGATTCTTAACATCTGGCAATTTCAGAAAGGCTGAATTAGATTACATTGCCTTTGTCTCGGAAATAGGAGCTTAAAAAAAAAAGAGGGTGAGAGTAAGGTGGCCGCTACCACCGAATTATTTTTGCCAAATCTATTTAACCAGGTCCCCTCCCGCCTCTGCTACTCCCACTGTATCTTTTGTGCACCACAGTAGCGACCTAACCTTTGGGTTTTGGACAGATTCTTGGTCAAAGCACTTTATCCATTCTGTATCTACTTTCTATAATTAAGAAGGTTGCAAATACCAGCTCTGAAGGGCTATGGCTCTCATGTAACGATTCAACAGTTTAGAGGTTTTTTCTTTTGTTTGCTACATTTGTAGATGTCTGTTAAGGTGTTCCCTCAAAGTTAGACCATGTGCTTGTTACACCAAGGTTTCTGAAAAGAATGGGAAGCAAAGCCTGATGGATGGCCCAAGTCAGAGATTGGCTGAGTGACCAAAGGAGTGATTAAGAGGATGATAAAGTTGTCATGTGGCACAATCATCCCATTTTCAGAGTCAGGGGACTTTTTTAAGAGTTTATTTATTTATTTGACAGAGAGAAACAGTGAGTGAGGGAACACAAGCAGTGGGAGAGGGAGAAGCAGGCTTCCCGCTAAGCAGGGAGCCCAATGCGGGGCTAGATCCCAGGACCTTCAGGAGACTTTATGCAACACAGAGGAGGTGTATGTAATGGGGACGCAGAAGGAGCCCAAAGAAACATTGTATTACAACTCTAGGTAACTGGCACCTGGTAAGACCCCCCTTTTTTGGCTGAGCCTTATTCCTCCCCCCAAAATCCTGAGAGATAGGCCTGCCCAAGCCTCAGAGTATAAAGAGAGCTTGAACCAAGGTCTTTTGCCTACTTCATTTACTCCTCTGTGAAAGGCAGCTGGGAACCCTGCTAGAAATCCAATCTTAGGGTTTGATCCTGGACTTTCAGGTCTGCCTTCCAAGGACTTTAAAACTGAATGTGAACATTAAGGTATGTGTTGTTCCCTTCGTAAGCTATTTTATTGCAAATCTTAAAAGTTTTAAATTTGATCTCGCACCATGGTCAAGTGCAGTCCACATTAATGACAGCTCCTGTCCTCACATTTGGAGACAAGCTCTAATAAAAACAAAAACAAATTTCTTTTCATAACCAGAGAAAACCAACTTCTGAGAGATGCTTTTCCTGGTAAAACTGACAGTAGCTACCAATCGTGTACGTCTTATGGTTTTCAAAAAAAATTTTTTTAAGATTTTATTTATTTCAGAGAGAGAATGAGAGAGAGAAAGCACGAGAGGGAAGAGGGTCAGAGGGAGAAGCAGACTCCCTGCGGAGCAGGAAGCCCGATGTGGGACTCGATCCCAGGACTCCAGGATCATGACCTGAGCCGTAGGCAGTCGCTTAACCAACTGAGCCACCCAGGCGCCCTGGTTTTCAAAATTTGTTTAATCTTCACTGAAAGCACTGTTAGGCCTATTCCACAAGCCCTAAGGGAAGAAATCAGGTTGAAAGGTTCAAGTTCTCTGAGCTACTTACTGTAGGCAGAAAAAGAGCTACCCCCCAGGTCTCCTGAACTTTAGGGGAATTTACCGAAACTAGCTGGCCCTCAAAGCAACTGGTTTTTCTACTCTTCCCAAGCCACCCCACAGGCAACATTGTTGCCATTAGCGCCCTGCAAGGCACAGCCGAAGATTTGGGGGCCAGGTTCAGAAAGTGTTTTGTCTTGAATTAAACAACCAAAAGAACACGGAATATCTCGTGCTAGCCTTTTGGATTAGCCTAGGACTCCCCTCTAGGTAAATGTGGCTGTTGGGGGTGTTGTCCCAATCATATCTATTCAGAAAACCTCAACCTTAAAAATAACTTTATGAAACTGTTTTCTGATAGGCTTTTCTGCACAGTCTCCCAAGAGCAGCAGGGAACTGATAAAAAAAAAAAGAATGAAATGTACTATGGTAAAAATGGCTTCACTCTGGGGGACGCCAAAGATGACAGCTAAGAACCCAGACTCAAGCCAATTGCCAGATGTTCAAATCATAGCTCTGGCCTCTGAGTGACCTTGGGAAGTTACTTTTCTGGACCTGGTTTTCCCATCTGTAAAATGAGGGTAATAAGAACAGTACTTAGAGCATATGGCAGTTGTGAGAACTAAATTATTGAATGTATTACCTACAACAGGGTTCCATAGTAAGCCCTTTTACTACTCATGAACTCTGTGAACTGACCAGCATTTAGTGTAAGTACCTGGTTCATATGAAACTGAGGTCTGTTGGATGAATTAAACAAGTAAGCTGCCTCCTATTTTCAAAGCACTATTTTAGGAGAAAAACGTGTCTAAAGAAACCAAATATGAGACTGGACAAGGACTAAAACTCACCACAGTCCAAGACCAGCTGAAAGAGCCTTGAATCCTCACGTCTAATTCCAGTTCTACCTAACCTGTTCCAGCAGACTATACCTCATGGTCCTAAATCTCTGTGATTTGAAATTATATCCCACAAGGTGATCCAAATTCAATCTCTGTCTTAGATAGCCGAAAGAAGTGACCTAGGATGTGTATTTTGGTGTTTAAAGATATCCGTCATTGTAAATAAATAGGTGGACATTCCAGTTTTCAGAATCAATCTTGGGAGTCTGAGTGAATCAGTGCACTAAGTTCCTAAAACTGCAAAGCCAGAAAATAGCTGTGGCCCTAAAATGACCGCAAAGGGTAGAAGGATACTTCCAGAGATTCCTATGTTAAGTATCAGCGTTAAAATAGTCTCTTAAAAGGAGGATTTTTCTGCTCTAAGGAATTAAAAGGGATTATCTGAAGCAACAATGTAAAACAAAACAAGTCACAAAATGATGACTTTTAAAACTGAGTACCGCTTCTTTCTGAAGCAATATATACTTGCTTTGTAAAAGGTGAGGGGGGAGACTTAAGAAAAAAAGGGGGGACAAGGAGGAAATTACCTGCAATCACATTAATTTGGGGCGCCTGGGTGGCTGTCTTAAGCATCTGCTTTCAGCTCAGGTCATGATCCGAGGGTCCTGGGATTGAGCCCCACATCTGGCTCCCTGCTCCACGGGAAGCCTGCTTCTCCCTCTCCCACTCCCCCTGCCTGTGTTCCCTCTCTCGCCATGTCGCTGTCAAATAAATAAAATCTTAAAAAAAAAAAAAATCACATTAATTTGGAGGAAATCCAACTCCAGAATTAAGGTAATACTGCCTCTTCAGCAGGGTAAGAAAAGCTAAATTTCACATGTCAAATTGTATGTAATTATCATTCCCACTTATTTGATGGGCAGATATCCAGAAGTTTGTCAACACACTCTGCTGACAAGACATGGGGGACAGGAACTGGTAGAAATAAAAACTGGCATATCCTCTGTGAAGGGAAGTTTGGCAACTCCTAGCCGAAGTACAAACCCATTTACCCTTTGACACAGATATGCTTCTGTGAATTGCTGCACACATACATGATTCACTGCAGTACTGGTCACAAAAGCAAAAGGTTATAAACAACCCAACCATCTATCAAAAGGAGACCCAGTTAGGTAAACTATGGAATCTGGACCAGTGAAAACCACATACACAATGAAATGGGAACCATGCTGCTATAAAGAATGAGGAACTCTCTATATATTGATATGGAAAGATCGCTAGGACAGAGTAATTGGATAAAATCATGTTCAAATCAGTATACCACTTTCTGTGTAAGAAAGTGATTGAAAATATATATTTCTATTGGCTTTTTGTATTTTATATAAAGAAAACACTAGAAAAATAAATAAGAAAGTGATGTAAGGATTACCTGTAAGACCAGAGTGGTGGTGGAAGGAAGGGTGGTTAGTCATGGGTCAGACCGACTGGCATGTTTCTTTGGGTATTTTCAATATTTGAATCATGTGACTTACCTATTAAAAATCATTCAAAAAATAAACAGAACCTAGAAAAAAAAAAGTGGTAAGCTTCCTTTCCCCACCTGGTCTACTAAACCACTAAATCAAATATGGTGATTATCCACCAAGAATTGATATTCACCATTCATATGCCATGCCCACCCTTTGCGTTATTGATCTTTCCAAGACAAAGTAGGTATCATAAAAATTCTTAACTTTCTTCGAAGGGTGATGAGAGCTTGTGCTTTCATAAATCAATTAGCGATATGATAAATATTAACAATTTCTTTTTCCTTAGAAAATGATACAAATAGAAAAAGGAGTTATTTAATTCAAATATTGGGTAACCAGTAGATAGAAATGGTGGACTTTTAATATGCAGCAACAGGATAGTACATTGTGTGATACAGACTGTACAAAAGAGTAGGCCAAAGCTGTATATAAAAGCTGGTTGGAGGAGATACCATAATTGGCAATCTATTAATGTTCTATATTCCATGTTCAAAAGGGATTACATTGATTTTGTTGGGATTTTTTTTTCCCCCTCTCATTACTTTGAAAAGAAGTATTTTCTAACTGCTCCAGTTTTCTCCAAGCTCCAAATAAATTCTAGCAGAACCCAGTTAACACGGCAGTTTATATAAAGTGTTAAACATTAGCTCTAAAATAGTTTGCCTCCAAATTGGTAGTGGGTATGTCTTTTTCCACATTGTATACCAGAATAAACATTTTTCTGCAGTCTGGGAGAGATACTCTAAATTTTTTAAATGGCTTTCAAATTATAAGCCTGTATGTTTTATATATACCATTTCCTTCAAACAAAATCTAATTATTGTATTATTCTGTAAAATGTCTGTGACCTCCAGCTTTCAACTGTGTTAAAGTGATAAAATGTAAATATTTGTGCTTTTGGATTATTTCCAAGATGAAAAACATGCAAAGTTAACATATTCGCCAGGCCAAGTGGGCCTTGTCATCTATCTTCTCTGCTGCTAGAACAGTAGTCTGTTAGGAGAAATTATATTAGAGATCCTCTACTCTTCATTTTACAGATAGGGAAAGTACAGAGCCAGAGGGAATTCAGCAACTCACCAATCAGTTAATAACAAAGAAAGGAACCCATTTTCTCAAATGTCAATCCAGCACTCGACAGAGCCAAACTACATTAGCATTTTATTTTTTTTAAGATTTTATTTATTTATTTGAGAGAGAGAGAGAGAGAGAGAGAGAGAGAGAATGAGAGATAGAGAGCACGAGAGGGAAGAGGGTCAGAGGGAGAAGCAGACTCCCCACTGAGCGGGGAGCCCGATGCAGGACTCGATCCCGGGACTGCAGGATCATGACCTGAGCCGAAGGCAGTCGCTTAACCAACTGAGCCATCCAGGCGCCCTACATTAGCATTTTAAACGGACAAAGTATTTTCCTACTTGGAGCGCCTGGGTCGCTCAGTTGTTAAGCAACTGCCTTCGGCTCGGGTCGTGACCCCTGGGTCTAAGCCTGCGCTACTCCCTCTCCCACTCCCCCTGCTTGTGCTCCCTCTCTCACTGTGTCTCTGTCAAACAAATAAAATCTTTAAAAATATATACATATATATTTTCCTACCACATCCCTTCCTTTTATAAATGCAAGACCTGCAAGCCCCAATAAAATGAAGTTAAAGTATCTTTTCCCCTCTGATTCCTGCTAGGAAATCTGCATTAACTAAGTTACCAGCTGCCTTGCAGTTTTAAAATAGAAATTACCTTACTGAAGAGAGGGCTTGTTAATGAAATGGAATAATGAATGACTACTGCTATTGCTCAGATTAAGAAACTTCCCACTGCAATCTATCTAGCATGTCAATGACTTGATTCTGTTTCCCTAAGAACAGTCAAGCAGCAGCAATTACAAAAGCACCCACTTTTATTAATAGCTGAGTTTTAAACAGAAATTGCATGGAGGCTATTTACTAATCAACAGAAAACACCTGCAGCGGGCCACACATTGTAGAACTGCAAGCTTAAGGGAAGTTGGCAAGGCGAGTGTTTGCTTTACTGTTTTCCTTTTCAAGCATCTTCACAAGCATATACGTTACTGAGGGCACAACAGTTAAAAGTTTGGAAGAGAATAAAATATTTCAAACACTCAACATGATGGTTTCCCCGCAATGGCATTTTTAAAAGTATTTGGCCAAGTGGATGTTACATTATAATGCTGGCTACAGTAAATTCAGACTTCCACTCCAGTTCTCAATCTCCCAGACAATGAGGCTGGAATTACCAAATCAACAGGATTTCAGTGTAACTGGATCCTGTATGGATAGAATTACACAAGGCAATTAGATCTTCAGTTAAAACAATGAGGACTAAAGTAGCCACAGTCCAACACATCCAATTGACAGAATCAAAGGAACCAATTTCAGAAGTCTCAATTTTTGAAAGAAAAGCAGTTATAAGCTTAAAATCAAGGATACAATAAACTAACCTTATATCCTTCCCACCCCTTACCCAGACATCACATTCCTCCTTCAAAAATCACTTTGGTAGGAGGGTGATGAGAAGAAGACCAGGTTAACTGCTTGACTAAATGTCTCCACCAATTCCATACAAGAAATGAAACTGGATATCCTAGGGACTTCTGTCCTAGAAATGTGAAATCACATATTCAATTGGCCAACAAGGGTTGGCTGTACAGAATAACCATACCGATATAGAGGAAAAGCCAAGTTGAACTTTTCTTGAGTAAAACTACATAAAGATCATTTCTGCAATAGCTTTGATGAGATAAATGTTCACTTTTATAATGCAAAAGATAACACACTAGGTGAAATAGGCCAAATGGCTTTACTTTAAAAAATGTGCTTCTTGGGGCACCTGGGTGGCTCAGTCGTTAAGCATCTGCCTTCGGCTCAGGTCATGATCCCAGGATTCTGGGATCAAGCCCCACACATTAGGCTCCCTGCTCAGCGGGAAGCCTGCTTCTCCCTCTCCCTCTCCCCCTGCTTGTGTTCCCTCTCTCGCTGTGTCTCTGTCAAATAAATAAAATCTTTAAAAAAATAAATAAAAAATAAAAATGTGCTTCTTAGGGAAAACCACGTTTGATACTTAAAATCTTTTCATTCTGGAACTCAATTAAGTAGGCCTGCCTTGCAATTTCAGTTTAATAGTAGATTTGTTATAGTTTTTAAAACAAATAGATTATAAAATGCCTAACCAACTAGCTCTTGCCACTTGACAGTTTACAAGTCATACCATCTCCTCCACCCTATCCCCCCCAAAAAAATCGCAGTATCAATCCTGTGGATATTTTAAAAGTTTATTTCTATTTTAACTAGCCCACAGACCCAATTCTTTGAGAAGTGAGCTGATTTCTTTCTAGCACATTGTCTATGGGCCTTGCTCATAGTAACTTTCCTCCCATCCTCTTCTAAAAAGGTCAGCACCTTCCATCATGATGCACATTTTAAGTTAAAATTGTCAATACAACCCTCAAAATGCAAGTTTATTGAATAAAGCTGAGAAGAGCAGTAAACAGACAAAAAATGCATCACCTAAATAAAAAAATTCACGTATTTACAAAGTTCAGTAACTGTTTTCACATGCAGAAGTTAATGCACAGGAAAATGTTGGTAGTAGAGTTTGGATGTCTTGAAATGCTGAAAGCAATGAAGAGACACACAAACACGTTAAGTTTTAGCTATAGGTCAATTAACGAACCAACGCAGTCCCCACACAGTCATACACTTTAGTTCCAATTCCTCCTTTCAGGCACAAGCAAATTGCCACATTCTTTGTAATGGTTTACAGTAACCATTAATGGTGTTGAGCTATAGTAGCAAGTTTAAATATCCCTTCATTTACAGAACCATCCATCCCATCAGGGAAGTATGCAACATGCTTCAAAGAATAAGAACAGAATTTTAAAAGCTGAGATTCTACTCATAAAAATGTGAATGGAGGAAAACAAGTAGTATCTGTGCAACACAGTGCAGTATTTTGTACAGAATATTGTTAAGGCCATGGCAGTCTATAAATTAAAACTGGTATTCATTAAAACAACTGTTGACTGCACTTTTGAGTGCTCAACATGTATGGAAACGCACCGTCTACATGAGTGCTGCTTAACAAAAGAAAAAATCACACACAGTGTGAGGCAACACATAAGCAGGTGTAGCATAAAGTTTTATCTACTACAGTGGTTTATGTGAGTAACAATTTACAAGTGAACCAGTATTAATGTGTCCCTTTATCTATATGGACATCACTAAACTACAAAACATGTTTAAGTTTTTATACATCTCCGTATCGTAGAAGCAAACAATACACAGCATCAGTTCCTCAGTTCTCTGTGTGATTGATTATTAAACAACCTGTAGACGTTGCGCATGATTACATTAGACAGAGCAGGCAGGTCTAGAGTTGTCACAATAATCAAGATGTCTAATGGCACCAGACAAAAGAGTGCCAAACCTTACATCAGTAAGAGAGAAAAATAAGAATTTGTATTTGTTTCTAAGTATCTATTGTGCTGAACGTCTATGACTGGATATAAAAAGTCAAGTTAGAGTGTCATGCAGCAGCAGTGATTTAATGACTAGAGACAGAAAGAACAAACAGGTGTCTGAACAAAGTCTGACATTCTTAACACATTTTATTATATTGGCTGGAATGCTCTAAATTCATGAAAGCCTTTGAGAAAATCTTCAATTCCCAACCCTTTAAAAAAGTGTGTTGAACCCCACCCTCTCCAAAAAAGAGAAAAAGAAAAAGAAAAAATGGAGAAGTAATGACCTGGACAGATACACAACAGCATGCCTTAGTTCCTCCCATTTCCCCAGCTGCTATCTGGTGATGAAGAATTCTCAAAAAGCAGTATTTTTAGAATTCATATACGATCTCACCAGTATAAAGAACCAATAACAACACTGATCTGGTGCCTCTGCTCACTCTTTGCAGACCATTTTTTTAAATTCCTAAGGTGTAATTATACATTTCACATGCATTTGTGAGATATGTAAACATTATGTTTATATCCCACATGAGTCAGGCTAAAGGTTTTCTAAATACTGTGTGTGGCACTAGAAACTTCATGCTGTGTCAAGTCAGTATCAGTATTAAGCTAATGGACTCTATAAGGAAATATCTAGACATTTACTGAAAACCAATATAAAAATCTGGCCCAGAAAGACTAGAACAGAAATATGCAATTTTCTTGATTTAAGATGGTCAAGTGTGTGTTTAAAAAAAAAAAGCTCTACACACTGTTTAAGACAAGTATGTATAAGAAGCTTTTTTTGTGTGTGCTGACTTTATCATGACAACTCTAGCTGATTCTTTATGAAGGATTAGGGATACACATCTTCAGCAGTGCACAAGAGAAATAAACTCTGAAAAAGGCAATTTCTTGGGTTTAGGAAGGACCGTATTCTGGGAAGTACTTCAGAGGAACGGACAATAATTCTAGGATTATAGCCAGGAAGGACTGGAAGACTTCAGGAGATGCTTCAGCTTCTTCTAGATTTTGAATGTTGAATAAGCCACTGGAGTGTGATATCTAAAGATGGAGGGAAAAAAATTGAAGGCGTTAAGATATCAAAGTTAAGACACTAAACATGAGACAGTATTTAAAATGTAGCTAATTCAAAATACATGCTGTGCCTGCCCTCTTCTGCTTTTTGCATCTGTATTATTCTCCATTACCTAAACTTCAAGAGGACATTCTAAGGAATTATGGAAGACTCAGCAGTCTCTGATTTAAAAGTTAAATTATGTTCAGGACAGCCTGTGCCATCTTTTATTCAAAAAAAAAAAAAAAAAATTACTGACTGCCTGTTAAGTACTTATGTGAAGTGCCAGGAATGCAAAGATATGGGAGATCCCCTCTCACCCCTCAAAGAGCTTTTAGTATCAAAGGTGGAAAACATAGAACTCATTTGGGCCTAGGAGGAAGGCTGCCCCATAGAATTCCAGGCAAAGGAAACAACAAAAGCAAAAGAATAAACAAAGGCATGAACAGTGTGGAGATCTAGATGGATTATATGTGGTAAGTTGTGGATGAAGCACAGGAATGGGGGAAGGTGCTGCCACTCATTGCTAAGGCTACAGCAGGGGTTCTCAACTTCACCTTTTTGACCTTTTGGACTGGGTAAATCTTTGCTGGGACAGGACGAAGGCCTTTCCTGTGCATGGCAGACTATTTTGCGGCATCCATGACCTCTACCCTAGATGCCATTATCACTCCCCCTACACACCCACAGTTGTGACAACCAATAATGTCTCCAGGGATTGCTAAATGTCCCCTGGGGAGCAAAAATGTCCTCAAGTGAGAACCACGGGCTAGAAGGAGCCAGATAACCTTGTATACCACTCTAAGATGCTAATAAGTTTGGGTTTTATTCTCAAGTCAACTGGAAATTACTGGAGAATCTTAAGCAAGGAAATTATATTAGTTTATTTTAGGATGATCAATGGCAACAGAAGAGAACAACGTGGAGTTGTCAGTAGACAGTGACGATCACAGCAGGAATAGGAAATGCGAAGGCACGAAGCAAACAAATGCTGTAGGGATGGAAGAAGGAAAATGTGGATTTGACCAAGATACGAACAGAGAAAGAATCTTCTGGCCTCAGTGAGTTGTGTTTGTCATGGAGCTGTTGACACAGTGGTTAAAGTAAGAACAGACTTGAGGAAAACAAAAAGATAAAGAATTTAGTTATAGAGCACATCAGAGTTGAGGTGCAGAAGGTAACAGGCATGGAGATGTCCAGCAGATAGCTTTAGCTATACTGATCTCAGAAAGGGATGGGGACTGGTAAGATGTCACCATAGAGGTGGCAGCTGAAGCTATCACAGCTGAGATTAGCCAAAAAAAAAGCACTTAGACTGACAAGAGATGGCAGCTAAGTCAAAACAGTGAATTTCTGTCCCTGAGTTCTTTAAAAATGTGTCATCCATATAAAGGGTGTGTCAGCATCTATTAGAAGCAGCACTCAGTTCTCCAAACCTGAAGATGAGTGCAAATTCAATTTCCAAGCTAATTATGAGTTACAGAAACTGTAAGCCACACATGTAAAGAATAGCCTAGAGCTGAGATCTGAACAAATGGAACCTGTTCAGGGTTGTAGAAACAATGATTTAACCTGATTGTTGAATCAGATCATGCGCACTTTAAAAGGAGGACAGCAGGGGCGCCTGGGTGGCTCAGGTGGTTGAGCGACTGCCTTCGGCTCAGGTCATGATCCTGGAGTCCTGGGATCGAGTCCCACTTTGGGCTCCCTGCTCAGCAGGGAGTCTGCTTCTCCCTCTGACCCTTTTCCCTCTCGTGCTCTCTATCTCTCATTCTCTCTCTCAAATAAATAAATAAAATCTTTAAAAAAAAAAAAAGGAGGACAGCAGTATGTAGTAAGAGCAAAGCCACATTCATTAGAACTGAATGGGGAGAAAGGTAAATCTGAGTGTGAAATGCCCAGGTTTAAATATTTAAGAAATTCACTTAAAAAAACAAACAAAGCTTGTGGACAGTGGACAGATGTTATATCCCAAAGACAAATGGATCCTTAAGACTAGATAAAAAAGCAGAAAAGAAATAAGATACTCAGATGAAGGAGTCATCTTCCATGACAAAAAGGGCCACAAGTATGAGTCATCTTTGCAAAGATCATGTTCACAGAAGTAATCTGTTCTATGTGTGATGTGAGGACACATTACTAAAGTATTTCATACACCACACTGGTAAGGTGGAAGGAGAATATACAACCCATGTGCACTGAGATACTTTTGGAACAATTTAGTAAATTCATAAATTCGGTTCTAAAATATGTTGTAAAAGGTGAAATTGGGGAGGATGTTCTGATTTGACTACCCAAGAAGTCTAATCTGCTTGGCCCTTAGTTGTATTTCTTGCTCCAAATAAACAGGCATTCTCATTTACAAACTACTTGTTTTGAATCTAGTTAGAGTGGATCCATTTCCTTGAGCTTGATACTACTAAGTGAAGTAGGAGTTCTATCATCACAAACTGTGACTATGGAGCTCTATGACAGACTATGAGGTCAGCCTCAAATAACAAAAGAAGTATTCACCAACTCTCCCGCATTTACTTCTTAAATGAGCTCACAAGATTTTTTTCCAGGAAAGTATCCAGCTGGTTTGTCAAGGTAGTAAAACAAAGGATTTTTTTTTCTCCTTTCAGTAACTTTTTTCCCCTATTTTATGAAATACTAGAGAGAATATAAGGGAGTAAAATGGATTTACAGAATAGCACAATGCCCTACAATTATGGTTAATAATGTATGCAGAACAGGGTTTTTCAACCTCACCACTACTGATATTTTAGGCTGGACAATTCTTAGTTGTGGGGACTGTACCATGTTTAGAACATCCCTGGTCTTTACCCACTAAGTGCCAGCATCACACTCTTTGTTATGACAACATTTGGCAGTGTCTCCAAATGTCGCCAAATGTATCCTGGGGGAAGATCCTTCAATGAGAACCAGTGGTGTATAAGTAAATGCTCTCTTGGGGACACAAGAATTCCTCCTAACATGGGGGTGGGAGAATTTTTTTTTTTTTTTTTATGAACTCTAAGTAATCCTAAGTGCTTGAAGAGTCTGTTCTCAAATGCTCACAATATAGCAAGTCACTTAGTCTACCCCTTTATAATAGAGGACAGTTTGTGCCCAACAGCAAAGTATTAGGCTCAGATTGCTTTTGGGTGCTCTTTAAAGGAAGCCCAGGAGCACCTGACTGGTTCAGTGCGCAGAGCACGTTACTCCTGATCTCAGGGTTGTTAAGTTCAAGCCCCACGTTGGGTGTAGTTACTTTAAAATAATAAAAATGAAAAATAAATAAAGGAAGCCCAGAATTAGCCAGAAAACTATCAACACTTTGAGGTCATCAGAGCATGTTTGAGGAGGGGTGAGGAAAGAGTTAATAGACTAGAACTGACTTGGGAAAGAAGTTAACTATGATGAGACCAAATACACACTGAATGAAGGCTAAAGGAAAAAAGATAACAGAATACCTTTTAAACACACTGTGTTGGCACTATGTATTACATCCTACTCCAATACAAATTTTTGGTTTGTTTGTTTCTTTTTAATTGGAGGTGTGACTATGGGAGAATGGTCAGAGATACCATGTTTTTGGCTTTGAAGATGGAGGAAGGAGCCATGCGCCAAGAATGCAGGCAGTATCTAAAAGCTGGAAAAGACAAGGAAATGGAGTCTCTCCTAGAGTCTCCAAAAAGAGTACAACCTGTCATTTTAGTCCTTGATTTCTAGCTCAGTGAGAACTATGATAGGCTTCTAACTGACAGCAGCAATAGAAAACTAATACACCCACATGACATCCACCATATGTCAAATGCTGCAATGCATTTTCACATTCCCTCTCACAAGAGAATTTCTAAATTGCTGCCATTATCACCATTTTATAGAGAAGTAAAAAGTGGAGATTAGGGAGGTTACGTGCTTTGTGCAAGGCCAGTCAGAAAATAAATTAGGACCAAGTGTTCTGGCCTGAGGCTGGCTGACTCCAAAGCCCATGCTGTTTGTAGCCTATTACGCGGCAATGATAGACAACCTCATTTTTCTGTAGTGGCCCACAGAGCGATTTTTTTTTCACCAGTGACCACCAAACTGGGAGAGGTGAGGGTGCCATGAAAATCTCTAGGCTCCTACCCAGCTGCTTCAAGATACATGCATTTAACTCTCCTCTCACACTTTGGTTGAACCTGTCATGCCAGACAAGAACTGTGTGACTTAGCCTGAGTAGCTTTTTGTCATGAAGGTACACTTAACCAGTGAGTATGTTTTATTGCACTGTTACAGGTCTTTTCATTCAAACAGCTAACAGGTTGAACAGCCTTTCAAACGTTTCTATTCATCTTTCCTTTTTACCTTTTGATCCTTTTCACCCATTCCAATCCACTTTTATTAAATAACCTCTCACAAATTAGTTAAACTGAAGTTCAGCCAGATATACTTAAATTCTTTAAGGACACTGTGTTGGACTAACAGTGTCCCCCTAAAAATTCACACCTACCTAAAACCTCATTAATTTCTTCAAAAATTGTCTTTACAGATATGAGGTCATACTGAATGAAGGTAGGCCCTAATCCAATGATATGTATCTTTATAAGAAGAGAAAATACACACAGAGACACACACAGAGGAGAAGGCTATGTGAAGCCAGAGGCAAAAACCGGAGTGAAGCATCGGTATGTCAAAGAATGCCAAAGGCAGCCGGCAACCACAAGCTAAGAAAAGGCAAGGAAGGATATTCCCCAACAGCTTTCATGGCCCTGCTGACACCTTGTTTTTGGATGCCTAGCCTCCTGAACTTGAGAAATAAATTTCTGCTGTTTTCAACCACCCAGTTTGTGGTACTTTGCTATGGCAGTTCTAGGAAATTAATACAGACACTAAATAGATAAAGAATACTTTTGGCTTATACTTCCAATAGAGTACTAACATTACAGTAATATACTGGTTCAATAAATGAACAATTGTTTCAGTGCCTATAGACCAATTTTTGTAAAGTCTTCAAAAACACTTTGTTATAAAGCACAGCTGGATACTAGCTCTGCCAAAATTAATACAATAAATTGGTATCACATCATGTTTTAACTTCGTCTATTTCATTTACTTCTTTAAATAGCATAGAGCACATTCAGGATGTTGTCTTGCTGTCAAAAGATATAATGTCTATTCTTTTTCCTGAGGCAAAAAAAGTCCTCTAAAAGAAGTCACTTAAACAGAAATGGAGATAATAAAGAATAAGAAGCATTAAGACAGCCCTTCCAGTGATACCCATTTCTTCCACAGTCATTTCTTACCTATATTATCCTTTTCTTTGCAAGAAATTGAATAGCAGCAAATTTCTCTATCCTGAATAGCAGACAGGTTCCTATAAGAAGCAGAATTAAGCCAATTAAGTCTGCTTAAAATAACTATCATACCTATCACTCTTTGTTCAATTTTCTTATCTTTTTATACTGAAGAAATTATTTTACTACAAAATTTTAGAAATTCACTTCTCTGGTAGGCCAAATTTACCATGTTTACCTAAAAACATGGCTATTATCTTTACTAAGTAACAGGAGGGCCTGGCTGGCTCAGTCAGAAAAGCATATGACTCTTGATCTCAGGGTTTTAAGTTCAAGCCCCACAGTGGGTGTAGAGATTACTTAAAATCTTCAAAAAAATAATAATATAATGATGCTAAGCAAAGCAGTGGGCAAAATAGTATAATTTAGGGGCGCCTGGGTGGCTCAGGCGTTAAGCATCTGCCTTCAGCTCAGGTCAGGATCCCAGGGTCCTGGGATGGAGCTCCACATCGGGCTCCCTGCTCTGCGGGAAGCCTGCTTCTCTGTCTCCCTCTGCCCCTGCTTGTGTTCCCTCTCTCGCTGTCTCTCTCTGTGTCAAATAAATAAATAAAGTATTTTTTAAAAAGTATAATTTAGAACCAATTTTTTTTAAACACCATCATTCATTCTTAAGACATACATTTTTTCAATTAGCTGTTTCTCATCCAAGGCATTAGGAAGATCTCTCTTGTTTCCAAGTACGAGCACCTTTAAAAGAGAAAAGATATTAACAATGAACTTTTATGTAAGAAAAGGTCACAGAAGCATATGATAGTCATATTTGTAGACATTAAAATTGGAATGCTACCACATGCCATAATATTGAGGCATATTTATATAACTGGTGGCCTATCTCATTTATTTAGTAATTCAAATTAGCATTCATTTCAACTTCTACCACAAAGATGCCCCAATTCAACATGTGGCTGCCAATTTCTACTAAAATATTCTTAAGTCTATGGTATGTATTCTGCAATTTCTAAATAAATCTCTACCATAATGTGAATATGATCTTAACACAACCAAGGGGGGGGGGGCAATTTTTTAACCATTTTTTATGTTAGCCATTAATCATACGAACACATAAATTTGCTTTTAAAATTCCTGATCCATCCTACAGAATATCATGTATAAATATTCTAAGACAATGGTTAAGTCTGGAAATCAGGATAAATATAGCAGTCATAAGCTCTAGGAATAAACGGTATCATCTGGTTGCTAGATGTGCTTTGAAAAGAAAGCAGAGACAGGCTTCTCAATCACCACTCCATCTTTTCTCAGTTAATATCGTTCTTTCTGCCTTAGAGAAAGCAAAGAATATGAGTACATATAACTAATATTTGAGAATATACGTACTCTCAGTGTTCTCTAAGAACATGTAATCTTTGACCCACCTCAACCAAGTACATGCCATGTCTACCTTGCCATACCTATTTTCTTTCACTTAATACACCCCCACCCCCACCCTACTCCATACACTTTGACCATTTCTACTCACAGGACCTAGATTCTTACTTTGCACAAAGGACAAAGAGACAAGGACAGAAGCACAGAACAGTCAGGGACACCAGGAGCTCACAGGACAATGTTAAACCACAGCCTATCTCCTGTTCCCCAACTTTCACCCCTCTCCATACTCTTATTTAAGTCACACTAGATTCTCAAGCTGGACCTGCCTGAATTTCTAAAAATAATATCATGGCCATTTGTGATCAGCTGTCAGTTTGGGGGTTGCCTGGCATTTTAGTCCTCTTACTACATTTAAGAACTCTCCCCTCCTACCTTATGAACCTGCCTCCCAATAAGCTACTTGCTTCTATGGATAATTTTTTCCCCAGCTTTCCTTTCTGCTAGAGCATGGACACTTAATCTAGGATGAACCAAACCTTTCAATGCAGAGGCAGTGATGCAAGAAAGCGGGAGAGAGAACCCATTTTGATAGGGAAAGGGAATCAGCTAGATGACTTTCGAATCAGAACAATTGTGTCTAGTGTTCAGAAACTGCATGTGGTCACCAGACTTACTCTGTGGTGTGAGTCTGGATGTGATCCTGGCAGCTGCTTAGCTTCCTTGTTCCAGCCTATTTCCTGTGCCTACTTACGTGCAGCCTTCTCTGAGACTCTGTGAGCTACCCAATATCCTTTCATTCAATTCCTTTCTACTTATGTCAGCTTTCCATTGCTTGCAACTAAGAAGACTTATGGTGACCTTGAGGTAAGACTGATTTTTACCTATGGTAGGTATACAGAACTAAGTTTTAACACAGGAGACAAATAGGCTTTGAAGACATGGATTCGAAACCTGGTTGCACAACAGGTAATGTTACCATGTAACCCTGAAGAACAACTGTTACAAAGGAGGGATAACGACAAACCTCATTATGTTGTAAGGATAACCTGAATTAATATACCTCAAGTATTTGACAGTCATGAACTTGTGATGAGGCTAAAGCATGGTCCTTTTCCAACATTCATCAGCTCAACAAATGGTACCCCTTCCACCTAACTTCATGAACCAGGAACTAGGAATTATATTCTTTACATCTCCACTTCCAACCCATTACCAAGTCTGGTTGACAGCATTCCTAAATATCACTAAAATCGGTTTCCTTCTCACTATCTTGTCTACTACCACCCTAATCCAAGGTACTATAATTTGCCAAGACAACTTCAAGAGCGTCCTAAAACTGCCCTCCTTATAGTCCCCCTTGCCAATTTAATCCATTGTCAGCATGGATCTCTGCACTCAGGGCAGAGTCTGCTTCTGCCCCCTCTCCCCCCACCCCCACGTACTTGCTCTAATAAATTAAATCTTTAAAAAAAAAAAGGAAAGAAAAAAGAAACACTTCAGAAATAAAGTTTTAAAACACTAGCAACAGCTTCCCACACAGTCCAGCCCAGCCTCCTCTAGTATCCCAGCTGCCGCATGGCTCACCACTCTCCCCACCCTCTCACTTTGCTTTCGCTCTAGGGAGACTGGCCTCCTCTTAGTGCCTTGCTTCCTCCTACCAAAAGGCCTTTGTCTACAACTCTCTTTTCCTCCAATCATCCCCTCCCTCACATGTCTACATAACCCTCACAATTCAGCTCAAGCATCACTGCCTCAGAGAATCCTCCTTTCTTCCCTCAAACTAGATCAAATATCCCCTCTAATTTATAACTCTCATGGCCCCTGGTACCTCTCCTTCATTGCACTTATCGGAGCTGTATTATTCCAGTGATTTCATGGCATCTACCTTTCCTACTAAACCATAAGCTCCATGATGGCAGGGAGCATACTTCTATTCACTTTGTATCCCTAGGACTGAGCACTGCCCCTATTGTATATAGTTTAATAAATAGCTGGTTAAGAAATGAATAAATAGCACAGTGCCCAGTATATGGCTAGTATTCAGTAAAGATAAGCCTTTGAAGATTTTAAGACATTTAACTGATTTCAAACATAATAAATCATATAATTATAATTTTAATAATATAATTATAAATCTTATATAACAAGAACTCCATACTTACTGGAATTCCTTGTAACTGTGGTTTATCTAGAAGATTATGTATTTCATTTCGAGAGGCTTCTATCTTTTCACGATCGGCAGCATCATTGTAATAATATAATTATAAATCTTATAATCATGTAATATAAAATAACAAGAACTCCATACTTACTGGAATTCCTTGTAACTGTGGTTTATCTAGAAGATTATGTAGTTCATTTCGAGAGGCTTCTATCTTTTCACGATCGGCAGCATCTATCATGTAACTTAAAAAAAAAAAGTGACTTCAATATCTCATCTCCGAATTCTGACAGTCACAATTAGGGATAAAGATTTTTAATTTTCAGATTTACACTACTAAGGGGCACCTGGTTGTCTCAGTGGGAAGAGCATGCGACTCTTGATGTTGGGGCCGTGAGTTTGGGCCCCACACCGGGTGTAGAGATTACTTAAATAAATAAGTAAATAAATAAACTTAAAAAAAAAAGATCACTGAAATTGTTAATCAAAGACCTAAAGAAAAGCTCAGTACCCAAAAATACTTTTAAATAGACTATTTAGATGCTAATACATGATAATAAAACATTTATAACCCTTAGCTCTTAGCTGCTTAAATAAAAAAAAATAAACTCTCATTTATAATTAAATTTGTTAAAGTTTCATATTAATGGGATTACACTAATAAAGACTGTTATTGATGAAATAAAAATTGAGCCTTTGGAAGTATTAAAAACAACTTTTTTCCTGGAAACCTAAACTGACTTTTTTAAGCAACGCTTACACAATGGCATTGACTCCTCTGCAGTACCGCTCCCACATGCTCCGGAACCGGGGTTGTCCTCCTATGTCCCAAATCTTTAAATCAAGACAGACAATTCTTAATAAAGGTATTTTAAGTAACACATTGAAAGAAAAAGTAGAAAAAGGAGAGAAAGATCAGGCAGATATGCCCATGTCCACAATGTTAGAGCCAAATTACTTCTGAAAAACTTAGGCTGAAACAAGTTCTTAATCTAGAAGCTCTTGGGTCCACTTCTAAACTTGAAGTTCATATTTAATATGTTTACACTGTATCTAGTCAGTTCTACTAAAGAAAATTTTGTGCAATACTTTGCTTGTTAACCAATAAATTTCCGTATTGAAAAGTTTCAGCATGTACCAAATCACGGATCATCCAGATCTGAATGCCAAAAGAGAAAAAAACAAAAAATTTGTATCTGTATATGTTAACAATTTAAATCAAGTATGGTAAAAAGATCACATACCTTTATTGTGACGTTACCTTTAGTTACTTTCCTCATGTTGAAGCCCACCGTGGGTATCATATCTTCACTGAATTGACCTGACTGAACAAAAGAAAACATCTGAAGTTAGAATCAGTATTTATTAAGACATATAACACGCCATAAACTTCAGGCATTAACAATGCTTTTATAACCATTTTAGTATATTATGTAACTAATTTTTTAGTGGTGGTAACAATCTGTCTTAAGAAAACATTCTTTATAGGTGCACGGGGTGGCTCAGTCAGTTAAGCGTCCACTCTTGATTTTAGCTCAGGTCATGATCTCAGGGTTGTGAGATCAAGCCCCTCTGCACTGGGTGTGGAGCCTGCTTAAGATTCTCTCTCTCCCTCTCCCCTTGCTCCTACCCACCCTCCTTTAAAAAAAAGAAAGAAAGAAAGAAAACATTCCTTTTAGACACAGTTCTTGAAGAGATACATTATTTCCTTCATCCAAACACAATCCATTTTTTTAAAAAAAAAGATACTTTTAGTAAGATTTTAACTTTTTACATATTTCCTCCCTCTCCCTTTGCTGTGCCCCCTTGCTTGTGCTCTCTCACTCTGTCAAATACCGTCTTAAAAATAGGTTAAAAAGAAATATATATTACAACTATAAATGAAAATTTATTAATTTCCCCACCTACACATAAATGTTCACACAAAGTAGGAAATCAGAAGTAAATCTTCAAAGTTTTCCCATTTTAGCATTTAAATTACTTTGACAATTTACAACTCACTGCTAAACAGCTTTTCCAAGTTTGTCTTTTAACAAGACATATTCTGTCATTGTACAGGTTTTCCTTTTATGTAATCAATTCTGTTCTTTTTTAGCTTATGACCTTCTCATAAGACTAAAATATTTTCTAATAATATTTGAATGCCCTTTAAAATTTAAAATGTTCATCCATCTGGAATTTGATTTTACAGTGCAAGAAAGTTCCTTTTCTCAATCATCTCACTCATTTAAAAATCCACACATTCCTAACTAATTTGAAGTGATGTGCCAAATGCCGTAAGAGACACTTCTATATCTGAGTCAATACTTTTCCACTAGTCTGTTTATTCCTAAATTAGGATTAAATGAATTACTGCAGCTTGTACAATTTCTTATTCTATACAGAAGATCAAGAATTTGGAATGTTTTCGGGCGCCTGGGTGGCTCAGTCGTTAAGCGTCTGCCTTCGGCTCAGGTCATGATCCCAGGGTCCTGGGATCGAGTCCCACATCGGGCTCCCTGCTCCGCGGGAAGCCTGCTTCTCCCTCTCCCACTCCCCCTGCTTGTGTTCCTGCTCTCGCTATCTCTCTCTGTCAAATAAATAAAATCTTAAAAAAAAAAAAAAAAGAATTTGGAATGTTTTCAAAACTGTCTTAGTTCATCACTCACATTCCAAATAAACTTCAGAAATTCATATTTCAGTTAAATATTGACTAGAATTATATTAACTGTATTAATTTGAGAAGGATTGCCCTATATCAATTCTTTATATTTAACCACGATCAAGTTTCTCCATCCAGGCACATGGTTTGTTCATTTAAACATTCAAATCTTTTATATCCTTCACTAAAGTATCGTAATTCTCGGAAGCCCGGGTGGCTCAGTCATTAAGCGTCTGCTTTCGGCTCAGGTCATGATCCCAGAATCCTGGGATTGAGCCCCACATCAGGCTGCCTGCTCAGTGGGAAGTCTGCTTCTCCCTCCCCCACTCCCCCTGCTTGTGTTCCCCCTCTCACTGTCGCTCTCTTTCTCTGTGTCAAATAAATAAATCTTAAAAAAACAAAGTATCATAATTCTCATAATAGCTCTCACATTTCTTATCATATCCTTTATTTTTTTTAAAGATTTTATTTATTTGAGAGAGAGAGAAAGAGGACAAGCAGGGGGCGTGGGAGAGGGCGTAGGGATTAGAGAGAGAATCTCAAACAGACTCCATGCTGAGCACAGAATCTAGTGCAGGGCTCAATCCCATGACCCTGAAATCATGACGTGAACAGAAACTGAGTCGGATACCGAACCGACTGAGCCACCCAGGTGCCCCTCATATTCTTAATTCTGACTACAATTACAAAGTACATCTAATGAGTCACAGCTAATACTGACTTTATATATTTACATATTTATAAATTTTATTTACCAAGTATTAATTTCTCAGTTGACCTGACTTATTTTTAGGTAAACAGCCCAGAATTATGAAATCTCGCAACAAAGAAATGGTTAAACAAATAGGACTATTTTCAAGGCCCTAAGACTGGCTGATTGTTTGCTGTGACCTTATGCTAGCCACACATGATTCTAAAACTGTCTACAAGTACTGAGCACAATGAATTCCAATTTTAAAAATTAATTTCCTCTACGTAACTCCAAAGTTCTCTGTTCCCCCCCACCCTGCCCCACATTCAGTGGTGTTCAGGCTGATTTCAGAAAAAAGATGTTAACCACAATCACTACTTTCATTTATATTAAACATTATAATTCTCAGAACTTTCACATATGATTTATATGTGGAAATCTAGTCATGACATCAAAACTATATATATTGAAACTAGTAATGATACAACAACAAAAACATAATCTGATTAGAAGGGGAGAAAAGGCAACAACAAAGGCACTATCCATAAAGCAACAATAAGGTGGGCTTCATTAAAATTAAAAACTGCCCTGTGAGATTTAGAAGAGTTAGAGTTAGAAAAGAGGCACAGAGTAAGAGAAAATATTTGTAAAAACATACATCCAATAAAGGACTATTATACAAAAGATACAAAGAACTCTTAAAACATCAATATAAAAAAAAACAATTAAAAAATGAACCACAGACCTCAACCAATACTTCACCAAAGATACACAGATGCAAATAAGCATACGAAAAGATAGTGCACATCATATGTCATCAGGAAAACGCAAATTAAAATGAGATACCACTGATACACTTATTAGAGTGCCCAAAATCTGGTACACCGATAATACCAAATGCTGATAAGGAGGTGGGACAACAGCAATTCTCACTCATTACTGGTGGGAATGCAAAACAGTACAGCCACTTTCAAAGATAGTGGCGAGGTTTCTTACAAAACCAAATATACTCTTACCATTCAATCCAGGAATCATGCTCCTTCATCTTTATCCAAAGATGTTGAACTTAAGTCCACACAAAAACCTGCACATTAATGCTTACAGCATCTTTATGCATAATTGGTAAAACTTGGAAGCAACCAAAGTGTTCTTCAGTAAATAAGTGTATAAAAAGACTGTGTCATATCCAGGAAATGGATTATTATTCAATATTAAAAAGAAATGAGCTACCAAGCCACAAAAAGACATGAAGGAATCTTAAAAACATATCTAAATGAAAGACTCAATCTGGAAGGACTACTTAACTCTGATTCCAACAAAATGACTGAACACATGACTCTAGCAATATTCTGAAAAAGGCAAAACTATGGAAACAGTAAGAAGATCAGTGGTTGATAGGAACTGAAGGGGTGGGGGAGGAAATGAATACGCAGAGAAGAGGATTTTTAGGCAATAAAAAACTCTGTATGATACCATAATGATGGATATATGTCATTATACATTTGTCCAAACCTATAGAATGTACAACACAAAGAGTGAAAAAATAATGTAAACTATGGACTTTGGGTGATTATTATGTGTCAGTGTAAGTGCGTCAATTTTAACAAATGTACCACTCTGATGTGGGATGTTGATAATGGGGGAAGCTGTGAGTGTAGGGGCAGGAGGTATATGGATAACTCTACCTTCCCCTCCTTGATTATGTTGTGAACCTAAAACTGCTCTTAAATTTTTTTTTTTTTTTTTTTAAGAGAGAGAGAGAAGCAGGCTCCCCGGAGAGCAGGGAGCCCAATGCGGGGCTCGATCCCAGGACCCTGGGATCATGACATGAGCTAAAGGCAGATGCTGAAGGACTGAGCCACCCAGGCATCCCAACAACTTTTTTTTAAATGGGCAAAGGACCTGAAGAGACATTTCTCCAAAGAAAATATACAAATAGCTAATAAGAACATGAAAAGATGCTCAACATCACTAATCATTAGGAAAATGCAAATCAAAACCACAAAAGATTACCATCTTCATACCCATTAAAATGGCTATTACCAAACAAAAAAAACCAAAGTAACAAGTTACAGCAAGGATATGGAGAAATTGCAACCCTGGTGCACTGCTGCAGGAATGTAAAATGGTGCAGCTGCTAAGAAAAACAGTATAGAAGTTCCTGAAAAGGTTAAAAATAGAATTACCACATGATCCAGCAACTCTACTTCCAATTATAAACCCAAAAGCATTGAAAGCAGAGACTCAAAGAGATTTATCTGTATACCCATGTTCACAGCAGCATTATCCATAACAGCCAAAAGGTGGAAGAAACCCAAAGGCAACTGACAGATGAATGGGTAAACAAAATGTGGTTAATTCCTACAATGTAATATAATCCAGCCTTAAAAAAACTTACTCATGCTAAAACACAGATGAACCTTTTGAATACATTATACTATAATAATATAAATAAGCCAGATACAAAAATACTATTAATTCTACTCACATGAGAAACCTAAAATAGTTAAATTCATAAAGACAGAAAGTAGAATGGTGTTTGCCAAAGGCAAGGGAGAAGGAGGAAATAGGGAGTAACTGCTTAGTGGGTATGGAATTTGTTTGAAATGGTTAAGAAGTTCTAGGGGTGCCTGGGTGGCTGGCAGTTAAGCCTTCAACTCTTGGTTTTGGCTCAGGTCATGATCTCAGGGTCATGGGATGTAGCTCTGTGTCAGGCTCTGGGGCTCTGCTTGGCGTGGAGTCTGCTTGAGTTTCTCTCCCTCTCCCTCTGCCCATCCTCCTGCTCTCTCGTGCTCTCTCTCTAAATGAATGAATAAAATCTTAAAAAAAAAAGTTCTATAGATGTATGGTGGTGATGAACTTAATACTACTGAACTAATTGTACACTTAAGAATAGTTAATATGTGGAATACTACGCAGCCATCAAAAAAACCCAAAATCTTGCCATGTGCAATGAAGTGGATGGAACTAGAGGTTACTATGCTAAGCAAAATAAGTCAATCAGAGAAAGACAATTATCATATGATCTCGCTGATATGTGGAATTTAAGAAACAAGAAAGGATCATGGGGGAAGAGAGGAAAAAATAAAACAAGACAAAATCAGAGAGGGAGACAAACCATCAGAGACTCTTAAGCATAGGAAACCAACTGAGGGTTGCTGGAGGGGAGGGGGGTGGGGGGATGGGGTAACTGGGTGATGGCCATTAAAGAGGGCACGTGATGTACTGAGCACTGGGTATTATATAAGACTGATGAATCACTGACCTCTCCCTCTGAAACCAATATTATATGTTAATTAATTTAAATTTAAAAAATAAGAATAGTTAAGATGGTGGGGTACCTGGGTGGTGCAATCAATTAAGTGAACGACTCTTGATTTCAGCTGGGGTCATGATCTCAGGGTTGTGAGACTGAGCTCTCCACTGTCTCCACACTCAGCACAATCTGCTTAAGACTCAGCTTCAGTAGTGGTTGATTCTGTTTTTCTTAAAGATTTCCACTGTAATTATATGTATTATTGTAAGTTTTAATTGATGTCTGAGGTGAGGTCCATGTGAGATAATGCCTCATTTGTTTGTTTTCATTAGGAAATAGGTGTTTTATGTAAGGAAGGAGCCAGAAATGGTAGCTAAACTTTTTAAAGGCCAAAACTTTTAAACAAGCTTGCACAGGAAGCTTTCTAAAATAAAATGCATTACATATTTAGGGCGCCTGGGTGGCTTGCTCTCTCTCAAGTAAAATCATTAAAAAAATTAAAAAATAATAAAATGCAATAACATGCTTAGCTAACTTCTCACACATAATTTATGGAACATGATTCAATGTGTTCTTGGTATTTCAAGGTTACTTTATCAATTGTAAAACAAGAAAACAAGGGCGCCTGGGTGGCTCAGTTGTTAAGCGACTGCCTTCGGCTCATGTCATGATCCCGGAGTCCCGGGATCGAGTCCTGCATTGGGCTCCCTGCTCAGCAGGGAGCCTGCTTCTCCCTCTGACCCTCCCCCCTCTCATGCTCTATCTCATTCTCTCTCTCAAATAAATAAATAAAATCTTAAAAAAAAAAAAAAAACAAGAAAATGAAGATAACCCTTAAGGGCCCTTCTGGCAATAAAATTTAATGATTGTGAACATCAATTATAGTGCCATTCCATGATAAAATGATGTAGGGGTCTACAGTATACTGGGGTACTGACCCTAAACTTTCTTAGATGTTCCTTCATCTCCTTTATCAATACTTCTTATTGGTGACAGAAACTATAACTTTCTCTAATTCAGTTGCTAGTGCTAATCTGCAGTGGCTTCAAATTAGGTAATCAAGTCCTTGGGTTTTTAATCCAAAAACGTCTTGAGTACAGAAATATGTTTAATAAATATTTAACTGTGCTGCATGGATTTTGTGGTATAACTACTTTATAGACTTGGAAGCATTTCCACTTCTTTCCTAGTGTCAAATCTTAATCGTCACTTCTCAAAGCTTGTGCTGAATGACTAAACTACTGAGTTGGCAGCTGTTCTCTAGGTAACTGAGAATTTATTTCTATGCTGTCAAAATGCCGTTAAACTGAGACAAACAATTTAGGAAGCAAACAGATGCTTGAAAAAATACTACTTAATTTTGTATCATCTTATTTACTTAAAAAAAGTTAACATTTAAATAATACCAAACATCGTTCTTAGCACTTAATACTCTACAAACAGCACTCACTGATTTTGTGGTGATGGATAGAACTGTAGTCATCTCCACACACCCTGTAAGCCGAAGTCTCAAAGCAATATTCCCATAATTTGTTTAGTTGGGTAAAGTAAATCTGAAGCAAAATAGGTGGTAAAAAGAAGTCTAATCCTCCAAGTCTGAGAATCTTATTACCAGTTTTGCTACTTACTAAACACATGCAAATCATTTTACCTTTGGAATGAAGCTACCTATTCTAGAAGAGGGAATTGGAAGAGTATGTCCAAAGTCACTTCCAGCTCTAACATTTATTATGTTTTATTCATAGGCCTCTCATTTAAAATATAGTTGAGCAAGAGATAAATGCCTACAACAGAAAAATGTGGCTCTCTTCCCAAAATTCTTTGGTATATGAAAGGCTAAAAGCAAACCTTGTCCCAGAAAGTTTTCCTTTAGTGCTAACTCACATGTAGAGTTGGGGAGAACACAGTGAAATACTCCTACAATTCAGTGGTTTTAAAGTAGGGATTCTATTATTATTACTTTTTTTTAAGATTTTACTCATTTATTAGAGAGAAAGAGAGAGCACGAGCGAGAGGCAGCAGAGGGAGAGGGAGAAGCAGGGAGCCCGACATGGGGCTCGATCCCAGGACCCTGAGATCATGACCTGAGCCGAAAGCAGATGCCTAACCGACTGAGCCACCCAGGTGCCCCTAAAGTAAGGATTCTAAATGAATTAGGTTAGATTTTACAGTTGCTCTTTATTTATTTGACAGAGACAGACACAGAGAGAGAGGGAACACAAGTAGCGGGGAGTGGGAGAGGGAGAAGCAGGCTTCCTGCTGCACAGGGAGCCTGATGTGGGGCTTGTTCCCAGGACCCAGGGATCATGACCTGAGCCGAAGGCAGACGCTTAATGGCTGCGCCCAGGTGCCCCTACAGTTGCTCTTTTAAATGCATAAATATGCAGAGAGCAAGCTATTACCCACATGAGGAAATAAACTTCTCTTTGCTTGATCTGTCCATCTACAGTAGCAATCCAATCCAGTCTTCAATAAACTTGAAAAGACAAGTGGTAAAATACCAGCTTTGACAAATGTCTCCGAGTATTCTCTAACAAAACCTTTTTTGCAAAAAAAGGACCTGGTTATAAAGCTACTTTGGAAAGACAGAATGCAGTAAGGACCATGACAAATACCTCATATAAATTTCTTCTCTTGGCCAGAAGAGACTACTTTTACATGCTCAACAGAGGAGTCTTTTGTTTTTTTAAAAAGACACACACTACGGGGCTCCTGGGTGGCGTCTGCCTACAGCTCGGGACATGATTCCAGGGTCCTGGGATCAAGTCCCACATCCAGTTCTCTGCTCCACAGGAAGTCTGCTTCTCCCTCTCCCACTCCCCCTGCATCTCTGTCAAATAAATAAATAAAATCTTAAAATAAAAATTAAAAAAATACATTTTAAACACACATTATGACTCAATTGTTTAATGGCCAAAATTCACACATTTGCTAAGTGAGAATATATGGCCAATAAATATACATGTCAGTCATTTTTCTTTCCAAGAACCTTTAACATAAAATTATTATTACCAGTACTAATTTTTCTACTTAATAACATCATTACATCTCTTGTATTTCATTACTAAGTGGAACAGAATACCATGAGAAGGAAACAATATTCCCCATATAGTACTATTTCAGCTGAGAATGTGTAAACTAAATCTAATGTTGAAACATCAGACAAACCCAAAATGAGAAACATTCTATTAAATGAGAGGGAATATTTCTGACAAATGTCAATGCTATAAAAGCAAAGGCAGGCTGTGAAAATGTTTCAGACTAGAGAGGGCTAAAGAAGACATGACAACTAAAGGTAGTACCTGACCCCAGACTGGATCTTGCACTGGTGGGTAAATATGCTATAAACATTATTGGGTCAACTGACAAAATAGCAGTAGATAAAATCTGTGAGGTATCAGTTTTTAATGTCATAAAGTTGGTAACTAAAATAGTCATATAAGAGAATATCCCCAATCTTGGAAAATACACTTAAGGTACTTGGAAATAACGGGCCATGGTACATATAGCTTACCTATGTAAAGTGACACTTTAAAGCAAATGAAGTAAAATGTTAATAGTCTGGTCTCGGTAAAGGGTATATGGACGTTCTTTGCAATGCTTTTTATTCCTACAACTTTTCTGTAAATCTGAAATTGTTTCTAAACAATACATTTTTAATGTGACAAAACTCATGAATACACTCAATCATAAGGAATTCCAACAAGTTCAGGAACGAGTCATTGCTAACCTTGTTCTATTCTTTAATATTCTAAAAAGATACTCATTTACAGATGTCTTCTAATAGAAAAATCTATGTTTCATATTTCATAGTTTTGGCATAATGTAAATTCCTCTGGGCCTTAAAACTGGCATTTTAAAATCTACTCCAATGTTTCAATATTTATTTACAACCTGGGAAATGAATTAAGATAGTGTGTTCTACTTCTAGGCTTCTGCTTCTCTTAGTTTTTGGAACTAAACGTATTTTCCTTTTCTTTTCTTTCTAACCACTTAATAGTTACCACTGTAAACACAGAAATCATGTCTGAGGCAATCTCCCTTACAACACACTTTTTAAGGAGCTAGAAAAGATAATCATTCACTTTGGTAGCACTTCAATAATCATTAATATGATGTTCAATTTTCTCCCAATTTTAGAACACTATGGACAATCTCTTTTTTAATAGTTTCCCAAAAGACAATAACTTGTCCTCAGTTTTATGTGCAAATCTGGACTTACTTCCAACTACAGACATAATTCATTCCCAAAGAATGTCAGTTTGAAAGCACACATTAAAAAATTTGTTGGGGGGGGGGGGGCCCTGGGTGGCTCAGTCGGTTGAGCAACTGCCTTCGGCTCAGGTCATGTCATGATCTCCAGGTCCTGGGATCAAGTCCCACATCGGGCTCCCTGCTCAGTGGGGAATCTGCTTCTCTCTCTCTCTCCTCCTTCTCCTCCCCCCTGCTCCATCTCTCTCTCTTCCTTCTCCTCCCCCCCCCGTTCGTTCTCTAATAAATAAATAAAATCTTAAAAAATTGTTTGGGCAATTGAATCTTATTAACCAAAGAATAACTTCTCTCAAAATTCCGGTGAATCTTATTAACCAAAGAATAACTTCTCTCAAAATTCCAGTGGGTTGGGCGCCTGGGTGGCTCAGTCGTTAAGCGTCTGCCTTCGACTCAGGTCATGATCCCAGGGTCCTGGGATCGAGTCCCATATCAGGCTCCCTGCTCAGCGGGAAGCCTGCTTCTCCCTCTCCCACTCCCCCTGCTTATGTTCCTGCTCTCCCTGTCTCTCTCTGTCAAATAAATAAATCTTAAAAAAAAAAAAAAAATTCCAGTGGGTTTGTTTGTGGGTTTTGTTTGTTTGGGGAGGGAGGGATTCTCTTTAGTACTTACCACAGAGAATTAAGAACCATCCCAAAATTTTAAATTTCAGGTTCCTCAGGGACATAATCAAGTAAGGCCTCTTTTCTTTAAATGGCCCAAATTCTCAAAATGGGCCACTGCTCTAAATAAACTAAAGAAATTATTTCTCTGAAGCAAATCAAGTTAATAGCAGCTTTCTACAAAATCACAAAATTTCAAGATTATCCTTCAAAAAAATGAGGCAACTTGCAACACCGACTCAAAAAAACTTTTAACTCTACAAGAAACGGTAGCTAAAGTAGTAACAGCATCTTTAGGCTCTTGCATAGACGCACCCCCTGTGTAGACTATAGTCTGGATGCAGATGTTTTTCATCTGGTCTGGCAATTCAAATCAATTGGCATGGGTTGTCACCTGGGCTCAGTGAGAATGTGCTCTTCCATCTGTGTTCTTCTCTACACAGATGAGTAGAAAAGTGGTTACAGATGAGGGGAAAAGTGGTTACAGCTCTCGGGCTTGGCATTTATGAACTCTGGCCTAGGGGTTCTGCCACAGGCAAGTCAATTATAAAAGCCTGTTTCACACATGACCCAATCATCGGCAGCATACATAGACAATGAATGTGTGTTGTACTGATTCACAAACACTATACTGTTCGCCCTTTCCTCTATGGCCATAGACCCACAAAGCTACTTTGCCTCCACTTTCACTCATTCGTTTATTTATTCACTCACTTTTCAAACAGCAGAGGGAAAGAAAAGAAACTAGGAAACAAATATAAAAATATCACACAATAAACACACACCATTTAAAACATAGGAGATGGGGCACCTGGGTGGCTCAGTTGGTTAAGCGACTGCCTTCGGCTCAGGTCATGATCCTGGAGTCCCGTGGGGGGGGGGGGGGGTCCCTGCTCAGTGGGGAACCTGCTTCTCCCTCTAACCCTCCCCCCTCTCATGTACTCTCTCTCTCATTCTCGCTCTCTCAAATAAATAAATAAATCTTTAAAAAAATAAATAAATAAAACAGGAGATAACATGAGATGACTGGGTATCCAGGAAGACCTCTCTGAAGTAGTGACATTTAAGCGTCTAAAGATAATTTAAAATCTACATAGAATAGGCCAGCTTCTTGCAGATAACCTACCTGTTGTGCTACTTGAGCATCAGTAAGGAAATCTAAATTTCAGTCCCAGCTATGCCACTTTCAATTGCATATAGATACACACAACTCTTTTTTTTTTTTTAAGATTTTATTTATTTATTTGACAGAGAGAGACAGCGAGAGCAGAAACACAAGCAGGGGGAGTGGGAGAGGGAGAAGCAGGCTGCCTGCTGAGCAGGGAGCCCGATGTGGGACTCGATCCCAGGAAACTGGGATCATGACCTGAGCCGAAGGCAGACGCTTAACAACTGAGCCACCCAGGTGCCTGATACACACAACTTTTAACAACACTCTTACTCAGAATGCAAAGGTTCTACCTCCTCTCTCCCTATAGCTGCTTCTCCTAAGGGTCTATAGCTACTTCACCTCCTCCATTTCCTCAAGTGCTTACTACTCCCTTCCTTTTGCTTTTCTTCTTTCCTGAGTCTCAAAAACTACTGTAGATAGGAGTTTCTGCTGCCAAATAGCAGGCCTTTAATAACAAGGGCATTCCTTTCATCTCTGAGGCAAACAGACCCACTCCAACCCATAAGATGTAATATTTAACTCCTAACTGCTGTCCTGGTTCTCACAAACCACTCAAACATTGCCTCTCTGCCCACAAAGACGCTCCTGATAGACAGACTTCACCAAGGACCGCACCTGAATCTAAAGGTCCAGAAAGGCAAGTCTCCAAGTTTTCATGTTAAAATTGCCAGTATCTGGTTTGTTTTGTTTTGTTCTTTATTAATGTTAAATTTATGGTACTTTGGCAAGCAATTAAGTTTGCCTTGGGAGGACTGGAGGTGAATAACTTATTTTTCAAGCGAACTATGGGTAGGTTTTTACATTGTTAGGATATATAACATCCCACACAGTAGCAACATGGATTTTAAAATAACTCTTTTTGGGCGGCAACATTAAAACTTGAGTGAAAGAGGGGCGCGCCTGGGTGGCTAAGTTGTTGAGCGTCTGCCTTTGACTCAGGTCATGATCCCAGGGTCCTGGGATCAAGTCCCGCATCGGGCTCCCTGCTCAGTGGAAGGCCTGCTTCTCCCTCTCCCCCTGCTTGTGTTCTCTCTCTTGCTGTCTCTCTCTCTATCAAATAAAAAAATAAAATCTCTAAAAAAAAGAAAAAACTGACAAGCTTTCTTTCAAAAAAAAAAAAAAACTTGAGTGAAAGACATTATGTTTTCTTTGACATTAGAGGGCATGAAAACTAAATATAACAGACAAAAATTCTCTAAATAAGAACTTTTTTAAAGCATAATGGCAAATGGAACTAATTAAATGCCTGTCATTCCAATGCAACTCATTTTAAACTAATTAATCCTTACTTCTTGCTAATACCAAGAGGGCTACTTTGAGGCAATCTTCTTTACAAATAGAATTCTTGAGGATTAAAATGTTCACAAAACCACAGTTTCAATTAGGAGCCTGAAAATTTTCATCTCTGCTAACCTCTATTCCTGAAGAAAATTCATTTCAAAAGGTCTCTAATGACTATTTCCTATGTTCACTATACCTTTCATTAAGAGCACTTTAATAATGGTTTTACTAAATCTACATCCAAAGAACTAAAATTCAACTTGCTTGTCTGTAAAACAATTTGCTAGTGAACATCCCTGGTAAACACTCAGAGACCACATCACAATGCATTTTCACAAAGATACTCAGAAATCATCACAATGGCATAATAATGTGAAGATGGACCCCAAAAGAAATCAGTGCTACAGACCTTTAGCAAATATAGTTTTGCTAACCTGTCAAGCCACTAATGTGTCTCGATGTATTTCCCATAAGCATCAAGGGTCCACCATAAATCTTTTTAACACCTGTGTCTTTATATAAAAAAGACTACTACTAATCTTCAGACTACTAATCTTCACATGTGAGCTAAAGCAGGTTCTAAAGTAAGAGGCATGAGAGTGGGAAAAATTAGCATACTCACATTTTCAGGCTTTGATACTATTCTACTGGTTGGTCTCTAAACATTTCAACTACTTTTTTTTTACTTTTCTTGCTAACTTACTTTTTCATAAAGAAAGTGACTTTCTATATTTAAAAGTTTCTTTCCCTCTTTCTGGGAAAAACTGGGTATTTAAGAATTAGAATGAGCCCTCTTTTCTCACTGCATGTGCCCTGCCCTGTGTGCCTGTTTAGCTAATTCAAAAAGAAATTACAGAAGTTTCCTTCAAATCCCAAAATAGGCTTCTATTACTAAATTAAAAGGGGGATTCCTAGAACCACCCAAATGCTATAAATCAATAAGTTATATATTGCTATATATGTAACAAGTCATTCAGTCATAAGGAAAACTGCTGTATGCAAAGGCTTCACCATACACAACAAAATTTTAACCTGCAAACAGTACACTGAATTTCATACTCTTTAACAGACCTACCCTTTATCAAAATCTAATAAAGCCAGAATCAGAAGAAAAATAAAAATTTTAATGTATATATAAGCCCATCCTAGAAAAGTAAAACGGCTAATCCTTTCAGTTCAGTTTAGTAACTGTGGAGTTACTATAAGAGGCTGTGCAGTTATTGTAAGAGATCCCATTCATTTTCTCACATAATGGATGTTAAAACGCAATGAAATAGAAGTAGTGTTAGTCCGGTGGTTATGACTGAGATTCTGGAGACAGTTATACTAGGTTATAACTCTGATCTTACCACTTGCCTAGCTGTATGTCCCCCTTGCACGTTCCTTAATTTTGCAATGCCTCACTTTCCCCAAATATAAAATGGAGATCATAGTCTATCTGACAGAGTTGTTTAAAAATTAAATCAATTTTAAAAACTAAATCAATTAAAACACATACAGCATTTACAACAATGCCTGCTTCAGAAACAGGTAAGGGAAAGCATTTAATATTTGCTACCATCATCATTACACAGAGTCCATTAAATGTGATGTGATGTTAAAAAGCAATGTAGGGCACCTGGGTGGCTCAGTTGGTTGAGCGACTGCCTTCAGCTCGGGTCATGATCCTGGAGTCCCGGGATCGAGTCCCGCATCGGGCTCCCTGCTCAGCAGGGAATCTGCTTCTCCCTCTGACCCTCTTCCCTCCCATGCTCTCTAGCTCTCATTCTCTCTCTCTCAAATAAACAAATAAAATCTTTAAAAAAAAAAAAAGCAATGTACAGCTGGATGATGGACACTGGGGAGGGTATGTACTATGGTACGTGCTGTGAATTGTTTAAGACTGATGAATCACAGACCTGTACCCCTGAAACAAATAATACATTATATGTTAATAAAAAATAAAAAAAAATAAAATAAAAAAAAAGCAGTGCACAGGGTTCTGGTTAAGATTAGGTAAGCACACTATCCACTGAATTTAACTATAAACCCTGGACAGAATGCATGCAGCAGCTGAGGGCTCTAAAAAGTAAGCGGAAGCAGGTAGATTAGAAAAGGAAATCAGAACTCAAAGCACAAGCACCTGGTGCTACTTCCTAGTTGTTTTCTTTCCTTCCAATCTCCCAGGCTGGATCAAAGGCAGCCCAAATGCCAGAAATGTACACCAGGCATGAACAGAAAAGGCTCCAAGAGAAGCACCTTCTCTTTTGAGTCTGAGGAGTGTGTGTGTGTTGGGGGGGAGGGAGGGGGGGACAATGGCAGGAGGAAGAGAGGACAGGGAGTGGGAAAAGTCCCCTAGGTTTCTTCCCCTCTCTCCTGCCATGGCCTCCAGACAAAACCAAGCCTGAAAGCTATGAGCATCTATGGCAGCTATGGTCAGGCAGGCATTCCTTATAGAGAAAAGGAGCCTAACCATAGGAACTCCAATCCAAAAAGTGCTGGGGGTCGGGGGGAATGGATAGAGAAAGGAATCCCTGTTATTTTTTGTCTATTCTCTTGGTCCCTGAGATAGATTCAGTTGAGGGAAGGACACAGCAAAGGAGGGATAATAAAACCCCAGGTTTGTAGACAGAGGATCAGGGAAGTGGAGAAAGGGCTGTGAGTGACAGTAGGGGAAAATCTGCAAAGGAAAGATCTGGAGAAATGACCCCACAAAGTCGTACGTGAACTCCTGGGCTCATCCCTAAACTGTTGACATGTGGATATGGCCCTAAAGAATACCTCAAAGGCCTTGAGAACTAAACTACGAAGTAGACCACTTGCCAGGTTTCTGGTTAACGCCCTACACAGTATATAGCCAGGAATGATCCAAATAGTACTACTGAGGTTTTGAAAGCTGGACTGACATTAGAAACAAAGCCCACAGAAGAAGGCAGGTTGGATCTTTTGGCCTGAACTTAGGGTCAAATACTCACTAAAACAAAACAAGTCATTCTCCACAGGATGTAAACAAAACCCAGAGACTCATAATATTCAAAGTGTCCAAAATAACTGAACATATGAAGAATCAAGAAAACTCAACAACTACCAAAGGAAAAAGTCACTAAATAGATGCCAACATCAAGATGACCCCAATGTTGGAAATGAGACAGAGACTATCATAACCATGCTCCATGCTCCAAGGATGAAATGAATGTAATAGGAAGTTTCAGCAGGTAAATAAAAGCTATAAAATAGAACCAGATGAAAATCTTAGAACTAAAAAATACAGTAACAAGACAAACCTCACTAGATGGGCTAACACAAGAATGGAGATGACAGAGGAAAAACTCGAACTTGAAGATAAAGCAACAAAAATAACCTGAAAAAAAGAAAAAAAAAAGATAGGAAAAAGAAAGAGCCAAGCCTCAAGGACCTGTAGGAAAATATAAAAAGGTCTAACATTCTTATCATTAAAATCCCAGAATAAGAAAAAGAGAATGAAGTCACAAAATATCCAGAAAAGGCAAAGCAATCTTAAGAAGAAGGCCTTACTTACATTCCCTGAATTCAAATTCTAGTACAAACTATAATAGGCAAACCAGTATGTACTGGCATAAAAACAGACCCATCATCAATGAAACAGAACAGTGACCCAGAAATAAACCCACACATATGTGGTCAATTTATTACAAAGGACCCTAGAATGTACAATGGGGAAATGACAGTTTCTTCAATAAATGATGTTGGGGAAACTGCCACTATCTTACACCACACACAGAATTAACTCAAAATAAATTAAAGACTTGAACTAAGACCCATAACCATAAAACTCCTAGAAAATATATAGGTGGTAAGCTCCTTGATACAGGTCTTGAGAATGCTTTTTTGAATCTTGACACCAAAAGCAAAAACAAAAATTGAGGCTACATCAAACTAAAAAGCTTCTGCACAGCAGAGGAAACCAACATCAAAATGAAAAGACAACTTACCGAATGGAAGAAAATATTTGCAAATCATATATCCAATAAAGGGCTGATATCCAAAATATGAAGAACTTATACAACTAAGTAACAATCTACTTGAAAAAAATGGCAGGGGTGCCTGGGTGGCTCAGTCATTGGGCGTCTGCCTTTGGCTCGGGTCGAGATCCCAGGGGTCCTGGGATTGAGCCCCGCATTGGGCTCCCTGCTCGGCGGGGAGTCTGCTTCTCCCTCTCCCTCTGCCCCTCTGCTGTGTTCCCTCTCTTGCTGTGTCTCTCTCTGTCCAAAAAAAAAAATTTTTTTTTAAATGGCAGACCTGAAGATATTTTTCCAAAGAAGATATACAGATGGCCATCAAACACATGAAAAGGAGCTCAACATCACTAATCATCAGGGAAATGTAAAGCAAAACCACGTGCAAATCAAAACCTCACACCTGTTAGAATGGCTATTATCAAAAAGATAAGAAATAATAAGTGTTGGCAAAGATGTGGAGAAAAGGGAACCCTTCCTTGTTGATGGGAATGTAAATTGGTATATTGGCCTCTATGGAAAACTGTATGGAGTTTCCTCAGACTTAAAGACAGAACTACTATCCAGCAATCCACTTCTGGGAATTTACCTGAAGAAACTGAAAATACTAAGGATATATGCACCCCATTTTCACTGCAGCATTATTTACAATAGTCAAGATATAAAAACACCTAATTGACCAACAATGGATGAATAAAGAAAATGATATATATATATGTATGTATGTATGTATGTATGTAATTCAACCAATAAAAAATAATGAAATTGGGACACCTGGGTGGCTCAGTCGGTTAAACGTCTGCCTTTGGCTCAGGTCATGATCTGGTCCTGGGATCGAGCCCCTTGTAGGGCTCCTTGCTCAGCAAGGAGCCTGCTTCTCCCTCTGCCTGCCACTCCCCCTTTGTGCGTGCTCTCTCTCTGACAAATACACAAATAAAATCTTAAAAAAAAAAATGAAATCTTGCCATTTGTGACAACATGGATGGACCTCAAGAGCATTACACTAAGTGAAGTCAGACAGAGAAAGACAAATACCATATGATTTCACATGTGAAGTCTAAAAACAAACAAACAAAACCCAAGCTCACAGATAAAGGAAACAGACTGGTGGTTCCCAGAGGCAGGCGACAAATGGGGGGAGGGGGAGGAGAGTGAGAGAAATGGGTAAAGGGAGTCAAAAGGTACAAACTTTCAGTTTTAAAATAAATAAGTCATTGGATATAATGTGCTGCATGGTGACTATAGCTAATAAAACTGTATTGCATATATGAAAACTGCTAAGGAATAAACCTCATCACAAGAAAAAATTTTGTTAACTATGTACTAAGGTGACAGATGTTAACTAGATTTATTGTGGTCATTACTTCATAATGTATGCCGATACCAAATCATTATATTGTACACCTGAAACTAATGTTATATGAGAATTATACCTCAATTTAAGAACAAATAACAAAATGTCCAAAATTTGGTGAAAGAAAAACTTAGATTCAAGAACAACAACAAACCCAAAGTAGTATAAGTTCAAAGAAATCCACACCTGGGTACATCATAATTAAACTGCTGAAACCAAAAACAAAAAAATCTTGAAAGCAGCCAGAAACAACACATGACCTATGAGAATAACAATGAATTTCTCATCAGAAACAATAAAAGCCTTTACAAAAGTGCTGGAGGGGGGAAAGGACTGTCAACTTAGAATTCTATATCCAGCAAAACATTCTTGAAGATGATAAAGACATTCTTGAATGAAGAAAAACAAAAGAATGTGTACTAGCAGATATATTCTAAAAGGAAGGCTGAAAGAAGTTCTGCAGGCATAAGAGAAACTAATAGGGAAACCTAGAACTTTAGGAATTAAGGGAAAGCAAGGGAAATGGTACCATCTGGGTAAATTAAGGTAACTATTGTCTTCCTCTTGAATACTTAAAATGTTTCATGGTTAAAAGCAAAAACTATCATCTTATCTGGTACTCTTTTCAATGAATGTAGGTATAATATGACAATAGCACCATATAGGGAAGAAAGAAAAGGCACCTATATGGTGGTAAGGTTTCTACATTCCACATAAAGTGATAACGTATTAATTCTAAGTAAACTAGTTAAGTATGTATATTGCAATCCCTAGAAGAACCACTAAAGAAGCCAAAGAGAGAGAATAGTCAAAACCGCAAAAAATTAGTGAAAAATAGTCCACTGAAAAGAAAAGGAATAAAAAACAAAGGAGACAAACAGAAAACAAATAAATGGTAGAACTAAATCCAAACATGTCAATAATTATAGCAAAAGTAAATGCTTATCTAAACACACCAATTAAGAAAGACTGTCAGAATACTTTTTAATATTATGTTAATCACCATACATTACATCATTAGTTTTTGATGTAGTGTTCCATGAGTCATTGTTTGTGTATAACACCCAGTGCTCCATGCAGAACATGCCCTCTTTAATACCATCACCAGACTAACCCATCCTCCGACCCCCCTCCCCTCTAGAATCCTGTTTGTTTTTCAGAGTCCATCGTCTCTCATGGTTCATCTCCCCCTCCGATTTCCCCCCCTTCATTCTTCCCCTCCTGCTAGCTTCTTTTTATTTTTTCTAACATGATGTATTACTTGTTTCAGAGGTACAGATCTGTGATTCAACAGTCTTGCACAATTCACAGCGCTCACCATAGCACATACCCTCCACAATGTCAATCACCGAGGCACCCCATCCCTCCCACCCCCCACCACTCCAGCAACTCACAGTTTGTTTCCTGAGATTAAGAATTCCTCATATCAGTGAGGTCATATGATACATGTCTTTCTCTGACTTATTTCGCTCAGCATAACACCCTCCAGTTCCATCCATGTCATTGCAAATGGCAAGATCTCATTCCTTTTGATGGCTGCATAATATTCCATTGTATATATATATATACCACTTCTTCTCTATCCATTCATCTGTCGATGGGCATCTTGGCTCTTTCCACAGTTTGGCTATTGTGGACATTGCTGCTATAAACATCGGGGTGCACTTACCCCTTCAGATCCCTACATTTGTATCTTTGGGGTAAATACCCAGTAGTGCAGTTGCTGGATCGTACGGTAGCTCTATTTTCAACTGTTTGAGGAATCTCCATACTGTTTTCCAGAGTGGCTGCACCAGCGTGCATTCCCACCAACAGTGTAGGAGGGTTCTTTCTCCGCATCTCCGCCAACATCTGTCGTTTCCTGACTTGTTAATTTTAGCCATTCTGACTGGTGTGAGGTGATAGATATCTCATTGAGGTTTTAATTTGGATTTCCCTGATGCCGAGCGATGTTGAGCACGTTTTCATGTGTCTGTTGGCCATCTGGATGTCTTCTTTGGAAAAATGTCTGTTCATGTCTTCTGCCCATTTCTTGATTGGATCATTTGTTCTTCCAGTGTTGAGTTTAAGAAGTTCTTTATAGATTTTGGATACTAGCCCTTTATCTGATATGTCATTTGCAAATATCTTCTCCCATTCTGTCAGTTGTCTTTTGGTTTTGTGGACTGTTTCTTTTGCAGTGCAAAAGCTTTTTATCTTGATGAAGTCCCAATAGTTCATTTTTGCCCTTGCTTCCCTTGCCTTTGAGGATGTTTGTAGGACAAAGTTGTTGTGGCTGAGGTTGAAGAGGCTGCTGCCTGTGTTCTCCTTTAGGATTTTGATGGACTCCTGTCTCACATTTAGGTCTTTCAACCATTTTGCGTCTATTTTTGTGTATGGTGTAAGGAAATGGTCCAGTTTCATTCTTCCGCATGTGGCTGTCCAATTTTCCCAACACCATTTGTTGAAGAGACTTTTTTCCCCTGGACATTCTTTCCTGCTTTGTCAAAGATAAGTTGACCACAGAGTTGACGGTCCATTTCTGGGCTCTCTATTCTGTTCCATTGATCTATCTGTCTGTTTTTCTGCCAGTACCATACTGTCTTGATGATGACAGCTTTGTAATAGAGCCTGAAGTCCAGAGTTGTGATGCCACCAGCTTTGCTTTTCTTTTTCAACATTCCTCTGACTATTTGGGGTCTTTTCAGGTTCCATACAAATTTTAGGATTATTTGTTCCATTTCTTTGAAAAAAGTGGATGGTATTTTGATGGGGATTGCACTGAATGTGTAGATTGCTCTAGGTAGCATTGACATCTTCACAATGTTTGTTCTTCCAATCCATGAGCATGGAACGTTTTTCATTTCTTTGTGTCTTCCTCAATTTCTTTCCTGAGTATTTTATAGTTTTCTGAGTATACATCCTTTTCCTCTTTGGTTAGATTTATTCCTAGGTATCTTATGGTTTTGGGTGCAATTGTAAATGGGATCGACTCCTTAATTTCTCTCTCTTCTGTCTTGTTGTTGGTGTATAGGAATGCCACTGATTTCTGTGCATTGATTTTATATCCTGTCACTTTTCTGAATTCCTGTATGAGTTCTAGCAGTTTTGGGGTGGAGTCTTTTGGGTTTTCCACATAAAGTATCATATCATCTGCAAAGAGTGAGAGTTTCACTTCTTCTTTGCCTATTTGGATGTCTTTATTTCTTTTTGTTGTCTGATTGCTGTGGCTAGGACTTCTAATACTATGTTGAATAGCAGTGGTGATAGTGGCCATCCCTGCCGTGTTCCTGACCTTAGGGGGAAAGCGCTCAGTTTTCCCCCATTGAGAATGATATTCGCTGTGGGTTTTTCACAGATGGCTTTTATGATATTGAGGTATGTACCCTCTATCCCTATACTCTGAAGAGTTTTGATCAAGAAAGGATGCTGTACTTTGTTAAATGCTTTTGCTGCATCTATTGAGAGGATCATATGGTTCTTGTTCTTTCTTTTATTAACGTATTGTATCACGCTGATTGATTTGCGGATGTTGAACCAACTTTGCAGCCCAGGGATAAATCCCACTTGGTCGTGGTGAATAATCCTTTTAACGTACTGCTGGATCCTATTGGCTAGTATTTTGGTGAGAACTTTCGCATCCATGTTCATCAAGGATATTGGTCTGTAATTCTCCTTTTTGATGGGGTCTTTGGTTTGGGGATCAAGGTAATGGTGGCCTCATAAAACGAGTTTGGAAGTTTTCCTTCCATTTCTATTTTTTGGAAGAGTTTCAGAAGAATAGGTATTAATTCTTCTTTAAACGTTTGGTAGAATTCCCCTGGGAAGCCATCTGGCCCTGGGCTTTTGTTTGTTGGGAGGCTTTTGATGACTGCTTCAATTTCCTTAGTGGTTATAGGTCTGTTCAGGTTTTCTATTTCTTCCTGGTTTGGTTTTGGTAGTTGATACATCTCTAGGAATGCATCCATTTCTTCCAGGTTATCTAATTTGCTGGCACAGAGTTGCTCATAGTATGTTCTTATATTTGTATTTCTTTGGTGTTGGTTGTGGTATCTCCTCTTTCATTCATGATTTTGTTGATTTGGGTCATTTTTCTTTTTGATAAGTCTGGCCAGGGGTTTATCAATCTTGTTAATTCTTTCAAAGAATCAGCTCCTACTTTCATTGATCTGTTCTACTGTTCTCTTGGTTTCTATTTCATTGATTTCTGCTCTGATCTTTATGATTTCTCTTCTCTTGCTGGGTTTAGGCTTTATTTGCTGTTCTTTCTCCAGCTCCTTTAGGTGTAGAGTTAGGTTGTTTGAGACCTTTGTTGTTTCTTGAGAAAGGCTTGTATGGCTATATACTTTCCTCTTAGGACTGCCTTTGCTGTATCCCAAAGATTCTGAACAGTTGTGTTTTCATTTTCATTTGTTTCCAGGAATTTGTGTAATTCTTCTTTAATTTCCTGGTTGACCCATTCATTCTTTAGTAGGATGCTCTTTAACCTCCATGTATTTGAGTTCTTTCCGACTTTCCTCTTGTGACTGAGTTCTAGTTTCAAAGCACTGCGGTCTGAAAATATGCAGGGAATGATCCCAATCTTTTGGTACCGGTTGAGACCTGATTTGTGACCAAGGATGTGATCTATTCTGGAGAATGTTCCGTGGGCACTAGAGAAGAATGTGTATTCTGTTGCTTTGGGATGGAATGCTCTGAATAGGTCTGTGAAGTCCATTTGGTCCAGTGTGTCATTTAAAGTCTTTATTTCCCTGTTGATCTTTTGCTTAGATGATCTGTCCATTTCAGTCAGGGGGTGTTAATGTCCCCCACTATTATTGTATTGTTGTCAATGTGTTTCTTTGCTTCTGTTATTAATTGCCTTATATAATTGGCTGCTCCCATGTTAGGGGCATAGATATTTACAATTGTTACATCTTCTTGTTGGATAGACCCTTTAAGTAGGATACAGTGTCCTTCCTCATCTCTTATTACAGTCTTTGTTTTAAAATCTAATTTGTCTGATATGAGGATTGCCACCTCAGCTTTCTTTTGGTGTCCATTAGCATGGTAAATGGTTTTCCACCCCCTCACTTTCAATGTGGGGGTGTCTATGGGTCTAAAATGAGTCTCTTGCAGACAGCATATCGATGGATCTTGTTTTTTTATCCAATCTGGGGCATTTAACTGGGGCATTTAGCCCATATACATTCAGGGTAACTGAATGTTACAAATTTGGTGTCACTGTATTGCCTATAAGGTGACTGTTACTGTATATTGTCTGTGTTCCTTTCTGGTCTATGTTGCTTTTAGGCTCTCTCTTTGCTTAGAGGATCCCTTTCAATATTTCTTGTAGGGCTGGTTTTGTGTTTGCAAATTCCTTTAGTTTTTGTTTGTCCTGGAAGCTTTTTAACTCTCCTTCTATTTTCAATGACAGCCTAGCTGGATATAGTATTCTTGGCTGCATATTTTTCTCCTTTAGTGTATCAGAGTATTTTTTTTTTATAGAAAGACCCAACTATACGCTATCTACAAAAAACCTAGTTTAAGTACAATGATAGAGGAAGGTTAAAAGTAAAAGGTTAGAAACAGTAACACCATACTGCCACTAACCAAAAGAAAGTTGGAGTAGCTATACAAATATCAAACTAGACTTGAGCGCAAAAAAAAAATTACCAAGTCTAACGAAGGACACGACAGGGCGCCTGGGTGGCTCAGTTGGTTAAGCGACTACTTTGGCTCAGGTCACGATCCTGGAGTCCCGCATCGGGCTCCCTGCTCAGCAGGGAGTCTGCTTCTCCCTCTGACCCTCCCCCTCTCATGCTCTCTCTCTCTCTCTCGCTCTCGCTCTCATTCTCTCCCTCTCAAATAAAAATCTTTAAAAAATAAATAAATAAAGGACACTACCAAATGATAACAGAACCAATTCACCAAGAGCATATAACATTCTATATGTGTATGCACCTAACAAAACTTCAAAATTCATAAAATTAAAACTGATGGAATTGAAAGGAAAAATAAACCCACAGAGACTCAGCATTCCTCTCATGTTGAGAGAATAACAAGAAAACCAGAATTTAACATCACTATCAAGTGGATGTAATTGACATTTATAGAAATTTAAAGATGCTCCACTCAAAAGAGAATACACATTTTCTTCAAGTGAACATGGAACATTCATTCAAGATAAACCATATCCTGACCATAAAATGAAGCCGAAGAAATTTAAAAAGATTCGAGTCATACAAATATGTTTTCTGACTATAATGGAATTAAGTTGGAAGGAATTAACACAGTAGTATCGGAAAATAAATATTTAGTTGTATATAATCCGTGGGTCAAAAAGGAAGTCTTAAGGAAAATCAGAAATATTTTAAACTAAATGAAAAACATAAAATTTGTAAGATGTAGCTTAAGTAGTGCTTAGAAGGAGACTAAGACACTCAAGTGTTTATATTAGAAAATTCTCAAATTAACAACTTAAAGAATTAAAAAAGAGCAAATATGTACATCATTACTATAATTAACACTGCTGTATGCTATTTTGAAAGCTGTTAAAAAAAATAAATCTTGGGCGCCTGGGTGGCTCAGTCGGTTAAGCCTCTGCCTTCAGCTCAGGTCATGATCTCAGGGTCCTGGGATCGAGTCCCGCACTGCATTCCCTGCTTCTCCCTTTACCCCTCCCCCTTGCTCATGATCTCTGTCTCTGTCTCAAATAAATAAAATCTTTAAAAAAAAAAAATCCTTTCCTTTAAAAATAAATAAATAAGTAAATAAATCTTAAGAGTTCCATCACGAATTTTTTTTTTTGGTGTCTGTAGATGGTAGACATTAAGCTTACTGTGATAATCATTTCACAATATATGAAAGTCAAGTCATTATGTCATGTACCTTAAACTATACAATGCCATATTTCAATTTTATATCAATAAAATTGGGGGGAAAGAGCAAAATAAATCTAAAACAGAAGCAAACAGTAAGAACAGTAATAATACTGAACAGAAAATCCATAGAAGTAAATCAATGGAATGAAGAGCTGATTGTCTAAAAAGGCAAATAAAACTGATAAACGGACAGAAGAAAACCGGGGAAACAAAAATTACCAATATCAATAATGAAGGAAGGGATATCACTAAACTCTATAGATATTAAATGTATTGTAAGAAATACTATAAACTCTATGCACATAAATCCAACCACCCCACTGAAATGGACCAATTCCTTGAAAGTCACAATCTACAAAAACTAGGAAGAAAAAACTGAATAGTCCTCTGTCAATTAAAGAAATGTAATTAATGATTTTTAAACCTCTTTGGGGGGGATTTTTTTATTTTTTATGTAATCTCTACTGTCAATGTGGGGCTCAGACTCACAACCCAGAGATCAAGAGTCACACGCTCCACCAACTGAACCAGCCAGGAACCCCGATTTTTAATCTTTAAAAAAATCTCCAGACCCAGATAGTTTCACTGGTGAGTTCTACCAAACATTTTTAAAGATTTTTATTTGTTTGTTTGTTTGTTTGCCAGACAGAGAGAGAGAGAGAGCACAAGCAGAGAAAAGGAAAGGTAGAGGGGGAGAGGCAGGCTCCCTGATGACCAAGGAGCCTGGGATCATGACCTGAGCCAAAGGCAGACTATTAACCTACTGACCCACCCAGGCGTCCCCTACAAAACATTTAAATAAAAAATAACACCAATTCTACATAATCTCTTCCCCAAAAATACAAGAGGCAAGAATATTTCCCAACTCATTTTATGACTCTAGCATTACCCTGATACCAAAAAGTAGTTTACAATACTCAAAAAGTTGAATACACTGTCCTAACACAAGTATGACGACACGGGACAGTAACAGGTAGCAAGAGGAATACCTAGAAAATACACACCCAGTTTAGAGAACTCATGGATTTGTTTTTGATTTGAGGACAATAACCCTTGACTAAGGGAGATCTATCATTTGCTGAATGATCTAGATCATCAATTTTGTTCAACCAAATGCTGGTGTGTGGAAGGCAGGGAGTGGGGGCATACTAACCCCCACCTCCATCAGGAGGTTGCTGGTGGTAAACCCACCAATGTTCTCCGGTAACGCAGGAACCATTTATTCTAACCTAAAATTTTCAGAACACAACAAACCACACAGTTCCATACATACAGCTGCATCCCTCAGGCTGTCTTTTCTTACTGTACCCTTGGATTAGTTTTAAGCAGTCTGGAAACCTGTTCCAACACTCACTAAATAGAGAATTAAGGACAAGATTAGAAGATTAGTCTGTGTTGGAATTTAGCCATGAGGCTTAGTTCCTTCCTGATGAACCAACCAGAGAACATTATTTTTAAAACTGCTGTGCATAGTCCCCAAAATGAAGAAAACAAGCTAAATCACATCTTGTATGGGAAGATACCATGACCACTGCTACCTCTGAAAGCATACAACTAGGAAGGCCACTGGGAGCCCTGCAAGCTTTCCATCACATACTGCCCTAATTTCTTTGAGACAGGACACCCTGTAGGAATTGAATTGACTCATTCAGAATTCCCAGGTCCAACATCGTCCATTAACTACTTTTGCTTCCCCTTCAGCTCCATTTCTTTAAAAGAATTTATACAGAGGTTTTTCTGGGCTATTAAGAAATCTAACTGGTGATGAACATTTTATATAATTTTGAGTCTACTTCATTCTACTTCCGAGACAATAAACTTCACTGCTCACTGAAACTGTAACATCCATTAGTGTCCATCTAGATCTGCAATTAAACAAATGTCAGAGACATTACTAAGAAGTTACCCAAAAAGTATCTCCTAGTTTAGAATTTAACCCATAACTTCTACTGCTACTCAGAACCCTTAAATATTAGAATGAAAAAGCCTCTAAATGTAACCAAGGATTACAGCACATCATGCCAGATGACAGCACATGCATGACCTCTTACCAGATCTCTTTTCTAACTAGAAGATAAATGAAGCTGTTGAAACCCTGCTCCACAGGTATATCATAAAACAGATAGGCAATACTCCCTTATCTTTTAAGGAATACTCCCTTCCAGGCATCCTTGACAGCAGTAGTGGAAGCAAGAAAATGTTTATAAATAGAATTCTGATGTCAGACTCTTGGAGGAAAGTAACTTTGGCACCTATCATTAGGATACATTAAAATCTGAATTTTAATTTCTTAGTCCTTTATCTCCAACTTGTAACCTTTTCCTGCCTCTGGTAGATTTGCAACCTTATCTCCTCCACTAATAACATCATATGGATTGCTTTGTGTTTGTCCCCCACTGTAAAACCTTTAGTAACACTGCTTACTTTTTAAAATATTAAAGTTACTAATTCCCTAAAAACATTTTAAACCAGAATACATCAACTCTTTCAGCTGTTTACTTATGTATCAGAGACATCTCTGTTTCTACATTTATCAGTTTGGCAATACAGCATAGTCTGAATACATTTCTCTTTCAGAGCTGTTTTTCACCCTCTGGCTCTCTCTGAGTGTCCCTGAAGAAACACTAACCATTGTAAAGCTACTCCACTAGCCCAGCCAGTGTTATCAGCATTGCTTCATACTGAAACACAGCTCTTAAATGATGGGCAGTCATGAAATACTGAGTCATTGTACAGTGCTCAGGTTCCAAATTGCTGTGTCTTCTAAATGCTAACATCATTATTTATTCAGTAGCTGGCTACAAACCCACTTACTACCATCCAGGTGAGGGAAGTGCAGGAAGAGGCTGGAGTGACAAAAATGTTTTCCAGCTATATGTGGCTCCTACATCAAGAATACATCATTGTGAGGGACACCCGGGTGGCTCAGTCGCTTAAGCGTCTGCCTTCGGCTCAGGTCATGATCCCAGGATCCTGGGATCGAGTCCCACATCGGGTTCTTTGCTTGGCAGAGAGCCTGCTTCTCCCTCTACCTGCTCTGCCTGCCGCTCCCCCTGCTTGTGCTTTCTCTGACAAAAAAAAATAAATAAAATCTTTAAAAAAAAAAAAAGAATACATCATTGTGGGGCACCTGGGTGGCTCAGTTGGTTGAACAACTGCCTTCAGCTCAGGTCACGATCCTGGAGTCCCAGGATCGAGTCCCCACATCGGGCTCCCTGCTCAGCGGGGAGTCTGCTTCTCCCTGACCCTCCCCCCCTCATGCTATCTCAAATAAATATATAAAATCTTTAAAAAAAATCGTTTAAAGAATACACCATTGTTTTTAGTTGGGCCACATGTCGCTGACTTACAGTTAATAAATAACAATAGTAATAATGATAGTAGCAACATGATACCATTCACCTTACCTGCCTCATTTTACAGAAAAGGAAGGTTGATATCAAGATCACAAGTTCACAAACACATCAGCAAAACTGGGATTTGAACCCAGGTCTGAATTTCAAAACCCTAAGGTTACTTTCTACTTAAGTATAATTCTTCAGGCATTTGAGTTATCTGTTGATAAATAAATTTAAAAAAAAAAGCCAAGGTCATTACTTGTATAGAAGTTTGAAGTCTATGTTATTAGGTTGCTCAACCACAGGAACAATATACAAACTCAATGGTCAACTGAAAGGTTATAAATCGATACTATACTAAGCATATGTAGTAAAATACCAATTTAGACCAACCACAATCTCTTCCACCAACCAAACCAAAATTAGTAACTACAACCAAATCTACCAACAAGAAGACAAACCAAATACACCAGCCAATTTTTCAATAGATTGCCCCAAACATCCTAGCACATCTATAATGGATTATGGCAAAGGATAGTCTAGAATTTCAACCTCCCTCTCACAATGACAGAACTTTCATCAAGAATCAGAAACAGCGGGGTGCCTGGGTGGCTCAGTCGTTAAGCATCTGCCTTCGGCTCAGGTCATGATCCCCGGGTCCTGGGATCGAGCCCCATGTCGGGCTCCCTGCTCAGCGGGGAGTCTGCCTCTCCCTCTCCCATTCCCCGCTTGTGTTCTCTCTCTCGCTGTCTCTCTCTGTCAAATAAATAAACAAAACCCTTAAAAAAAAAAATTAAGAAACTGGTCCCTAGTGGCCAGCATACCTCCATCCTGAAACTCAGAAACGTTTCATCCCCCTCTGAAACTGAATCCCTACTCAGTATTTACTTAAAGGGCTGAGAGGAGATCCATTTCATCTGTCATCTAACTGGAACACATACTCCTGGCCCCAATCCCCAAATATTACATCAACCACACTGGTAATTATCAACTATGGAACATTTATGCCAGGCACCGTGCTGATTTATTTTACCTCACACCATGAGCCCATGGGACAACTATTCTCGTTCCCAAATCACCAATGAAGAAACTGAAACTTTGAGGGGGGTCACAAAGCTCTGACAGATCAAAAATTCAAATTTAGGCATGTCTGACCCAATATACTTAAACAATACCCTACACTGCTTCACTCTAGTAAGTCAACAATAATGAGCACCTCCTGAGTCAGACACACAGTTACATTTAAGGGATACAAATAAGAAAGTTTGCAGTCTGGAAGTGAAGACAGATAAATAGATGATAATAGACCCAAATAAATATAATTTTGAACAAAGTGCTATGCAAAGAGAGCAGAGGGCAATTAACTTTGCCTTAGAGAAGAGTTAAGGCAAGGCTCCACAAACCTGGGATCTAAACAGTATGTGTTAAGACAGTGCCATCTAAGGAAAAAGGAGCACCAGGAGATAATGTATTGTAGACAAAGGAAAATGGCTTGGTATCTTGGGAGTCTCTATTAACACAGTCTAACACGTATTTCACAGCCTGCTTCCTCTTCCTCCCCACAACCATCTTGCTAATTTTCACTGGCAAATTTAAGCCCAACTCCAAAGTCTGCGCCCCCCAAAAAAACCCCACACACATACACTAAAATTTACAAATGTTCCTAGGAAGGATAATATAGAGAAATATTAAAACAACCAGTAAAGTAGACAAAGTATTTGGCAACAAATTGCTAAAGAAAGCTAAAAACGGCTAAGGAACACCACAAGAGGTGATGTCCAATTTCCAAACTAGTCAGTCACAGGACTTGGAAGAGCTGTACTGTATCAAGTGGCAAAGCAAGGTCCTAAAGGATTTGTCTGTAAACAAGGATTCATCATAGCTCACCATTCACGCTGAGTTACAGTTGCATTCCAGACCTATCTCAAAACTGTGTCACTTAACCTCTTTTTTCCTTTTATAAGCCAGAGTATCTACTTAACAAGGGGGCTAAAAGAATTATATAATGCTTTGTATGTGAATGCACTTCATAAAATAGTCAACAGAAGATTTTCATTGAATACCCCTTGTGTGTTGGAGATAGTAGAAAAGGATTAAGAAATAGGATGTCTAGGAACATTCTTTGTGTTAACCATCCTTAAGAATGACCTATTATAGGGGCTCCTGGGTGGCTCAGTTGGTTAAGCATCTGACTCTTGATTTCGGCTTGGGTTATGATCTCAGGGTTGTGAGATCAAGCCCCATGTCAGGCTCCGCACTTAGCATGGAGTCCACTTGCCCCTCTCCCTCTGCTTCTAAATGAATCTCTTAGCAAATATCAAACAGCCTAACTGGGATAAGGGGGCTGAGGATCACACTTTCTTTTCAATCACACAATAAAAAAATCAGTAATGTAACCCAGAAAGAGATAAAAATATTTTGAAGTCTAATACTACCCACGTTTACCCAGCACCCTAAGAAAAATCACAACTTAAATCCCAAGAGATCAGATATCCTTTATGTTTAAAGCATAACAAATTACACATACCAACTTTTCTCTTCAGTAGAAAGACAGTATACAAAACTGAACCAGACACTTTCCAGGACAGAAACATTCCTCTCCAAATTAAATAGCTTGGAAGCCCAAGCCTGCAAGAGCCTGAGCCACTCTGAATATACAGCCTTCATTCAGCTGCTTGAAGGGCCCGTGTATTAGGACCTCTTCTGGGCAGCGTGCAATCTGGGCACAGACTCAGGTACACAGGCACCATAAACAAATCAAGATAGCCCAAATGCAGCTCTGGAGGAGTGGAGAACATTCTGTTTACTCTTAGAACTTTAAGTAATCAGCAGGTTAGGATAACTAACACAAATCACAAGAAAAAGTATTCTACAACATTCTTCTGAAGAGAAACCAGAATTGGATTCTCAAATGCTTCCTAAGTTTCTTACTACTAAGATAAAGATATGAATTGATGAAATTTTAATTCTGTTTTAGTCCCACCGTATCTAAAAATAATAGCACGAATGCACTTCCCAAATATAAATTCCCTTTATATCATTAATCATATAATACATTTACACTCAACTCATACCTATCTCTTCTAAACTCATTCCCCTCTCCACCCCATATCCACTAATCACACAACCATATCCCCCAACATTCACTCAGCTCCTTAAAAAAGTCTTCAACAGGGCACCTGGGTGGCTCAGTTGGCTGAGCGACTGCCTTCGGCTCAGGTCATGATCCTGGAGTCCCGGGATCAAGTCCCACATCGGGCTCCCTGCTCAGCAGGGAGTCTGCTTCTCCCTCTGACCCTCTTCCCTCTCGTGCTCTCTCTCTCATTCTCTCTCTCAAATAAAATCTTAAAAAAAAAAAAAAGTCTTCAACAACAAATCCCCCTTTGCCCTACACATCTGATTCAACACTAAATTGCACTCATTCTACTTCCATAATAAAGCTTTTTCCTTACTCCTTAACTCTCTCCCCCTCAGTATCTCTCAATCAGATTTTTGTAATGACCTTGTGACCAAGCTCCTTTTCACTGGTCTCTATACTGCTACTACATTCATCCTTTGGAAAACAGGTCTTCCTTCATTTCCCCAAACAAAAATCTTCACTGCATACTGACCTACTTTTCCAGGCTTTTGTTTTTTCCCTCATGCAAGTTACATGTAATGCAACCAAATTTCTTGCCCTCAATTGTGTCCTTGCTACTCCCACTGTTCCTTCTTGAACATCTTTGCTTCCCTCCATAATACTGGAAGCTGCACAAGGGAAGGAACCATGTCTGTTTTGTTCCTCATTATATCTATGCCACCTAGAACACTGTTTCAAATACTCACTGAATAAATGAAAACCACTCTACTCTCAAAGTTCACTTCAGGGCGCCTGGGTGGCTCAGTCGGTTCAGTGTCTGCCTTTGGCTCAGGTCATGATCTTGGGATCCTGGGATCAAGTCCCACAACAGGCTCTCTGCTCAGCAGGGAGTCTGCTTCTCCCTCTCACTCTCCCTTTGTGCTCTCCCTCTCTATCGCGCTCTCTCTCTCTCAAATAAATAAAATCTTTTAAAAAAGTTCACTTCAGTGGCCATTCCCACCAAGGTCCCACTAAACCACCTTTCTAAAATATCCCCAATGTCTTAGTGAGGTGAGGGTAGCAATTTGTGCCAACCTTAAGGCACATAGTCTACCACAAATAACCTTGTCTGGTACATTTATGAATCATCTATCACAATACCTTGTACACAGTTTAAGTATACATCAAATAGATACACTTTGTTGTTATATTCATTCACTCGATATTTACAGAGCTTATTATATGCAGAGCATAGTGCTTTGCACTGGGATACAGTATTGAAAAAAGGACAAAGCTCTGCCCCTATACAACTTACATTCATAAAAAAAGACAAAGATAATAAGCTAATTTCTTAAGGAGGAAGTGTGGTGAAAACTTCAATGGAGGTGATACAATCAATCCTAATTTGGTAAGATACATGCAACAGACAGGATGAAAGGAGTATATAAAGGTTAAAACTGGTCAAACTGTTTGGCCCACCTTCAGGCACTCTGAAGAAAATTACAAAAACAAAGTTTTAGGCACAAACATTTCTATCACTCAATAATGGAAAATAATACCTGCAACAAAAATATACATATGCAGATTAAAGACTATTAACATCCATTTCATTTAACATTTTTTTAGAAAAGGATAGAGGTTGGTTCCCTGGATTGAGGCAAAAGGGGATCAAAAGTTTCATCCTGGGGCACCTGGATGGATCAGTTGGTTAAGCATCTGCCTTCAGCTCAGGTCCTGGGGTTGAGCCCCATATCAGGCTCCCTGCTCAGCAGGGAGTCTGTTTCTCCCTCTGCTCCTCCCCCTGCTCCTCCCCATGCTCCTGAATGCTTGCTGGCTCTCTCTCAAATGAATGAATGAATGAATGAATGAATGAATAAAATTTAAAAATGAATTAAAAGTCATATCTTGAACTAACTGAACTTGAGTTGCCTTTTAGCCATCAAAGTAGGTAAGTCAAATAGACTACATTAGAATGTACAACATGATCCTGTCATGGTTATCAAGAAAGCATATACTGGACATTATGCTAAGTGAAATAAGTCAGAAAGAGAAAAACACTTATATGTGCAATCTTTAAAAAAAACTAGTACTCACAGAGAACAGACTGGTGGCTGCCAGAGGCAGGAGGTACAGGATAGTGATGAAGGAATCAGGTGAAGGGTGCCAAAAGGTACAACCTTCCAGTTATAAAATAAGTAAGAGGTAATGTACAGCATGGTGACTATAGTTAATGATACTATATTGTATATTTCAAAGTTGCTAAGAAGTAAATCTTAGAAGTTCTCATCACAAGATTAAAAAAACTGTAACTATGCATGGTGATGGATGTTAACTAGACTCACTGTGAAGATCACTCTGCAATATACACAAATATGCAATCATTATGTTATACCTGAAATTAATATATGTTAATTACATCTCAAAAACAAAAAAAAGCATATATTTGTGAAAGGACAGGGAGAAAATGGGAAGGATATACAGCTTAATATTAAGTCATTAAGGCGCCTCGGTGGCTCAGTCGGTTGGGCGACTGCCTTCGGCTCAGGTCATGATCCTGGAGTCCCGGGATCGAGGCCCACGTCGGGCTCCCTGCTCAGCGGGGAGTCTGCTTCTCCCTCTCACCCTCCCCCCTCTCATGTGCTCTCTCTCTCTCGTTCTCTCTCTCTTTCAAATAAATAAATAAAATCTTAAAAAAAAAAAATTAAGTCATTAAATCCTAATGGTATTAAAAATGATTTTTTTGCTTGCATTATCTATACTTTTTTTAAACAATATGGATTATGTGTATTTTTAAGAAACAAAATGTTTTAAGTTTTTAAATTCAGCCACTGAATGAAGAAAATAGTAAGATCAAAATAAAGAAACCAAAAGCCAGGAGTAAAACAGCTAGATTTTGGAGGCGGAAAAAGTGGATTTCTACCATTTCCTAGTCTTTCCTCTGATAAGAACTATTTAAAAATAATGAAGTCCATATATTTGCATTCAAACTTTTTCCATACAAAAGGAGCTGTCAAGAAAAAGTAGATCTAGTGATCAGTGTCTAAACCAGACCTTAACCCACCTTCACAGAGGAAACTCTGACAAAAGCTCTCTCTGGTCAAGTCTGCATACAGTCTCAAGAGCCCACTTCTCATCTAGGAGGGGATGGGCTACTACAAGCACAGTATACTGCCTGTTGGGGCCTGCAAATTTATAGCTGTCAACAGTGATTAAACCTACACTAATCTTGGGGGGCCTGGGCGGCTCAGTCGTTAAGCATCTGCCTTTGGCTCAGGTCATGACCCCAGGGTCCTGGGATCATGCCCCACATCGGGCTCCCTGCTCCGTGGGAAGCCTGCTTCTCCCTCTCCCACTCCCCCTGCTTGTGTTCCCTCTCTTGCTGTGTCTCTGTCAAATAAATAAAATAAATAAAATCTTTTTTAAAAAATTGAAAAAAAAAACCTACACTAATCTTAAATCCTGGTTTAAAAATTAAAACACACACATGAAAATGGATACCAAATTATGTCTTATCCAAATTTAAAATTACAATCTAAGCATACACTTGTACAGGGCACCTAAATTCTAGAGGGCAGGTAGTACTGCAAAGGGCCATTCTTTCCTTCCTGTAGGGAACAGTCTACCTTTCTACCTTTTACCATAAAGTTGCATTCTTAACTGTCATTCTTTTTTCTTTTAAAGATTTTATTTATTTATTTGAGAGAGTGAGAGAGAGAGCACAAGAGGGCGTAGGGTCAGAGGGAGAAGCAGACTCCCTGCTGAACAGGGAGCCCGATGCAGGACTGCATCCTGGGACTCTGATCCCAGGACTCCGGGATCATGACCTGAGCTGAAGGCAGTCGCTTAACCAACTGAGCCACCAGGCGCCCCCTCTAACTGTCATTCTTAACACTATGCTAGACTCTGCATACTGAAATATGAAAATGGAAATGTGGGTTCATAAAGGCATTTTTCTTAATTTTATACTGTGAACATAATAACTCTATTGGAAAATATATTTGAGCACCTAGTATGTGCCAGGCACTGTTTCAGGGAATTGGAATGTATCAGTGAACAAAAGCAACAGAAATCCTTGCCCTCAAGGACAGCACATTAATCTAGCAGCTAACATTTATGAAGCACTTCCCTATTATCCGCCGTGTTTTGAACACTGTTCAAAATGTTTTACAAGTATTAACTCATAACAACTCTATGAGGTAGAAACTGCTATTATTCTCATTTTACATGTAAGGAAACAGACACTGAGGAGTTAAATAACTTGCCAAAAATAAGACAAGTCAAAGAAGAGTCAAGATTTGAACCTCAATAGTCTGGCTCTCAGTTCCTAACCTCTATGCCATTCTAATTCATGCAGCCACTTAAACATATTCCAAATAAACTCATTCATACCACATTCATATGCCAACAAATTTAGGCTCAAAATATATTCTTACAGTAATACTACTTAGGTAGAGCTAAAGTAATTGTTATCAAGTAAACTGGTAAAAAGACATTTTTAGGATCATTTTGCCAATCATCATCCAAGTGTTTTTTTAATAACAAATGATTGTTTTTCTAACCCAGCTTAGAAGGAAAAGCTTCAATTTTCAAGCAGAAATGTCACTACTTCAGTATCTGAAACCTAAAATTATTTTGTCAGCATTACAATTTTTTAAAAGTACAGTATTCTTAGAGATGGTTTTAAAATGAACCCTAAAGCTGTGATTTTTTTTTAAGTGTAAAAAAAAATTTCTTTTTGGAATATGAAATGTTATTCTAGGGGTGCCTGGGTAGCTCAGTCAGTTAAGCGGCTGCCTTCAGCTCAGATCATGATCCCAAGCCCCACGTCGGGCTCCCTGCTCATCAGAGAGCCTGTTTCTCCCTCTCCCTCTGCCTGCTGCTCTGCCTACTTGTGCTCTCTGTCAAATAAATAATAAAATCTTTAAAAAAAAAGTTATTCTAGTGTATAAAACTAGACAAACTAAGAAATTGGATCCAAATACAAGACCCAATGTCCAATTTAAGAAAGAGTGTAAAAAATAACAAAATAGAATGTAAGCCTTGCAGTGCTGACTTTGAAGAAAGAAACTAACTCAAATTATTCCATTAGAGATTCCAATTTTGGTTTGTCACATACTAGAAAAACTAAATGCCTTAAATTATCATTTAATTTTGACCATTCAGCAAATAGGTTAATATTTTTTTCCTCAGTTTTCCTATATGAGCACAAAAGACATGAATCAACTTTTATAAATGATACTCAAGTTATTAATTTAAAAGATTCATATGCTATAGCCTCAAAAAATGGTCTACTTGGCAAACTTTCTTTTCTCTCTTTTTCTTTTTTAAAGAGAGACAGGTGAGGGGGTGGAAGGGCAGAGGGGGAGAGAGAGAGAATCTTAAGCAGGCTCCATACCCAGCACAGAGCCAATCTCATGACCCTGAGATCACGACCTGAGTCGAAATCAAAAGTCGGATGTTTAACCAACTGAGCCATCCAGGCATCCTTACTTGGTAAACTTTCTTAGATTCTGACTTATAAAATAATATTTTTTAACACGCTCCCCCTCCCCAAGAAAAGCAGCATCACACTATAACAGGACAAGATTAGGTAAGGACTGCATGGAAATATGCCAGATTCCTAGAATACAACTGTTAATGCAATCCACCATTAAGTTCAAAACAAATTAGATCCAGATAGCTACAGGGGATGAGCTGTTATTTATGTGACTTGGCTACAAAATTCAATAAGAAAGAAAACTCAAAAAGGAATTATGTTCTCTATAGTCTCAGTCTTAGTAGTTGCTGAAACAGATACCTCTTTAAACATTGAACACAGAAGCAAAGCAATTACCTAATAGAATAGTTTAAAAATACTGCTGGTTTACTTTACTTATCAACAAAACTAAATACGTTTTGCCCTAAAAATAACAAGGGACAAGTGCTTAGCTGACATCCAACTTTATATATGAAATCTGTTCAGAGAACATTCTCAGTAAAAGCGCATACTTTACTTTCTGGAAAGCAATTTGGCCATTTGACATGAAATATGTTCCTTTCTTTTGACCCAGTGATGTAACTCTGGAACTCATCCTTAGGAAATGCCGAACACATTGATGTACAATAAACTCTGGAAATTATTCAAATGTCCAATAATGAGGAAATGATCATATATATTATGGTACAGCCACAAGATATGCCTTAACAGAATAAATTATAAAGGCATTAAAATAGTTTTACACACAGAAAAATGCATACACTATAATTAAAACAAACTAGGTATCTCAAAACTTTTTAAAAAGGGGTTTAGATATATTCATTTAAAAAAGACAAAAAGAGGGCGCCTGGGTGGCTCAGTTGGTTAAGCGACTGCCTTCGGCTCAGATCATGATCCTGGAGTCCCAGGATCGAGTCCCGCATTGGGCTCCCTGCTCAGCAGGGAGTCTGCTTCTCCCTCTGACCCTCTTCCCTCTCGTGCTCTCTCTCTCTCATTCTCTCTCTCTCAAATAAATAAAATCTTAAAAAAAAAAAGAGTTAGCCTATAACACTTTGGTAAATCCTATTAAACATTTCTTACTAATTCCTGCAACCCATGTAAGAGTCTCCGTTAAAAATAAAGATTACTCAACATACATTGCACATATAGAACACATGATTTATTATGCAATAACTGCCAGAATACTTAGCAATGGGCAATATTTCATTCCCTAAAACTAATGAGAAAATTAAAGACTAGAGGTTTCTTTTTAATGTTCAAAACAAAGAGAACATTCAGTATGTTGAGAGTGTTTATATAAAAATATTAGATAAAATGAAGTATCATTCCATTTTCAAAACAACAAGAATATGAATTTTAGGAATGAACCTCTCTGTAAATAAAATGCCTAATTTCAGGGCACCTGGGTGGCTCAGTTGTTGGGCGTCTGCCTTCAGCTCAAGTCATGATCCCAGGGTCCTGCAATCGAGCCCCGCATCGGGCTCCCTGCTCCACGGGAAGCCTGCTTCTCCCTCTCCCACTCCCGCTGCTTGTGTTCCTGCTCTCGCTGTCTCTGTCAAATAAACAAATAAATTCTAAAAAAAAAAAAAAAAAAATGCCTAATTTCAGAATAAGCCAAACCCTATATATAACTAATTCACCTTCACAAACCTTTTGGGTAAGTTAAATGACATTTCTGAAATTTTTTTTAACTTGCCACATTTTATGCAAAAAGTTGATTTTTACCAAAAGAAAACTGGCTTCACCTGAAGCTTTTCCATACCTGGCAAGTTATTCTAAAGTGACACAAAGTACTCAAACCATCTATATTTGAGTCTACAAATCAAATATTTTATACAAAATACAAACAATAGTTAATTTTTTTAAATATAAGGCTAAATTTACTATTTTGGAAACATTGTTTTTATCTAAAAGTCTGTAAAAATCACCTTTAATTACTAACCTTTTCCTCACCCTCAATATATATATATGTGTATATATATATATTTTTAGATTTTATTTATTTATTTGACCGAGAGAGAGAGAGAGCGAGAGCAGGAGCACAAGCAGGGGGAGTGGGAGAGGGAGAAGCAGGCCTCCCACCAAGCAGGGAGCCCGATGCGGGACTCGATCCCAGGACCCTGGGATCATGACCCCAGCCGAAGGCAGACGCTTAACGACTGAGCCACCCAGGCACCCGATATATTAATAATCACAGATTAAGTTAGAATCTAAGATTTTTTTTTTTAAGATTTTATGTATTTATTTGACAGAGACAGAGACAGCGAGAAGACCACCTCACTGGAAGACTAGTTTCTACAGTAAAATTAGCAGGGGGAGTGGGAAAGGGAGAAGCGGGCTTCCCCCTGAGCAGGGAGCCCGATGTGGGACTCGATCCCAGGACCCTGGGATCATGACCTGAGCCGAAGGCAGCCACTTAAAGACTGAGCCACGCAGGTGCCCACAGTCTGAGATTTTTTTTTAAAAGGAATGAAATTTACGAGGTCTCTTTTTTACTCAGTATCTTAAAGGCTATAACCAACTACAGTCCAGATTTTTTCTAAGCCAAACCTATCCACATCATTATAATCCAAAACGAACTGTCTAATATAAAAAAAAAAAATAGTGGAACCACTAGTTCACTTTGAGTTCAACAGGGTTCCACAAGCTCTCAATTTTTTTTAAACGGGGGCGTACATGATGTTATTATTTGTTACAATCCATAATTCCACCACTGGAGCCCACATTTGGATAAATCAGATTCAGGAAAGGAAAATACCCCAGCTAATTCCCTTCTGAATATTTTCAAAACGCTGTTTCTGCATTAAAGAAGTGTATCCGCTACAAATAACAACACCTACCACTTACCTAGCGCCTTCTATGGGCAGGATGGTGCTAGTCACTTAACATTTGTCATTTCATTTACTCCCCGGAACAACTCTTCAAGAAACCGATTATTATCTCTATTTAATAGATGAGAAAGCAAGGACTGAAAGAGGATACAAGGCTGCTAAGTGGCAGAGCCAGATTGGAAACCCACAGCTCCTTAACTTCAAAGTTCTTGCTCACATTAAGCTACACCATCTATGAAAAACATAATAAGCATGATTTTCATGCTTATGTCTTTAGAAGTTCTTCAAAGATTTACTAAACCTTTTCAGGTTTCCCAAGCATAACTACTCTGCAACAAATACAACAATTAATTGTAGTAATACACCTACATCTACACTATATATTAATTCAGTCTTGTCAAAAGGACAGGGTTTACAAGGAGACTCCAATTCTTATCTCAAGGGAAAACCAGAAAATTTAGTTAACTGAGGTCTGATCTTTTCTGTATCATATAAAAGCTCTAGTACGGGGCACCTGGGTGGCTCAGTCAGTTAGGCGTCTGCCTTTGGCTCAGGTCATGATTCCAGGGTCTTGGGATGGAGCCCCGCATCGGGCTCCCTGCTCAGTGGGGAGTGTGCTTCTCCCTCTCCCACTCCCCCTGCTTGTGCTCTCTCTCTCTCATGCTCTCTCTCAAATAAATAATAAAACATTAAAAATAAATAAGTAAATAAAAACTCTAGTATGGATATTTAGTCCAAAATTTTTTATTAATTTTAGTGCTATCATATACACTTTCCACTCTACTTGTTGCAAAGATAAGTCATCTCAAGCCAAAAACAAACAAACAAAAACATATCACAAAAGGAGCCAAACAAGTACATATAAATTTTCTTTTATACTTATATGCAACGTTCCTCAAAGGAAGTCTGGATCTCTGCTAGTATTTTTCTTCAAGTCTTACTCACTCTGCTGCTCCATTACTACAGGACTAAGAGTCACATGTTACATATTTTCTCCCACAAGGGAGCTGTGTTTGAATCATTCCTGTAACCAAACCAGTTGGGCAACTGGACTATTAAATAAGGATTTCAACCATCATCTAAAAGATGAAGAACTGCTGCCATCTCTCTTTAGCAAAGTTCTAAAGCTTGTCCCTGACAAGTACAAGCACCTATCAGCTAAAAGTGAATCACATCAACTCCTGGCCTCTAAATTAAGATTGAAGAGAATCTTTCTCTCTTATTCCTTCCCCAACTAACCACCCAAGCAAAATTTAATAATCATCCTTCCACTCAATCACTGCTGAATAAACACCACACTGTATACAGGTTCCCAGGGCAATTTCCCTCCTAGACACCCATTTTCTGGGCCTGGAATAAACTATGCTCCTGCCCAGTCTCTTCCCCTCCCTCCCTTTCAAGTAAGAAACACCCTCATAAAAGATCAACCCCTCCTTTTTCAAGGAAGTTGAGCGACTACAGATCCATCTTTTCCGACTACTGGCTCTGGAAAAGCAGAAACCCGTAACTGCTACGGACCACAGTGGACTGGAAATGGCTGGAGGGGTTTCTCCCCAGTTTCCACCAGCGAGCCCAACAGCACTGAACTTGATATCCGCCCCTAGAGGAACGACTGACAACCAATAACTAAATTACAGGGAACAAGCTGCCCACGGAATTCGGGAAGGAGCCCACACGGGTCTCCTGCTTTCCTCATGGGGCTCTCCGTCCCGAGTGGCTACTTGAGGGACGCTCTGGAGTCTCACGCTTTCTCACGGGACTGCCAGCTCGCCAAATCCCACCCTTCGGGGAAGTGACAGGCTGAAGTTAAGCCTGCAGGTGCCCCCACAGAGCAAACCCGAAGGAAACCCAATCCTTAAAAAACGAGACAAGGCCAATTTTACCCTTTGCAAGCCCCGGCCGCGCTGAGAACCTAGCCTTTTGTAGAAGGTGACGAAATAGAATTAACTCTTCGGCTGCCGACCTCAACGCTACCCCTCAGGCACCAACCCGCGGGAACTCCGAACCCCGGCCCCCGCAGCGGTGACGGAAACGGCTTGCCTCCTCCCCTCGTCCCACTCCCATTAGCCCCATCGCGCCGAGGGCAGCCCCAGCCCGGGGCCTTCGGGCAAGCGCCGGGCCGGACTCGCGGGCTGCGGCGCCCCGGGCGGGCGAGCGGGCGGCACTCACCGCGATGACATTGACGAAGGTGGTCTTGCCCGAGTACTGCAGCCCCACCAGCGTCAGCTCCATCTCCTCCTTCCAGAAGAGCGAGCGAAACCAGTCCAGCAGGCGGGAGATGAGCGCCAGCATGATGGCGGCCTGGCGGGAGAACGGACTAGCGGGCGGGAGGACAGCAGCAGCGACGGCTCCCACACGAGCGGGCCTCAGCCCGGACCCCTCAACGGCTCCTCGGGGCCGCGGCGCACCACTGGCGGACACGGGCGGGCGGCGGCGGCCGAAGCCAGGAAGCCGAGCGGGTCATATGACTCGCCCTGCCCCACACGCTCGTCCCCGCGCCACCGTCGGCGTCCACGGCAAGAGCGACGTGGGCTATCCGGCCAGGCGCGTCTACCGCCTGCAGCGCCGCCTGCTGGAGCCTCCCTGCAGTACCGCGTACCCGGGAGCTGCCCTCGGGCTCCCTCCCATCCCTCCCTCACTCATTTACTCTGGTTAACTATCATTCTTTCTACAGTTGTTTATTGACAGTCGGCTGTATGCAGAAAGTCTTCAAGACTCTGGGAGATGCAGTATGGAATAAAAATCCCTTCCTACATTTTTGATAATACCAAAAGATGGGAAGCCACAAGTGTTTATCAAGAGGGAAATGATTTAAAAAACTGTAGTGTGGGGCGCCTGGGTGGCTCAGTTGGTTAAGCGACTGCCTTCGGCTCAGGTCATGATCCTGGAGTCCCGGGATCGAGTCCCGCGTCGGGCTCCCTGCTTAGCAGGGAGTCTGCTTCTCCCTCTGACCCTCCCCCCCCCTTGTGTGCTCTCTCTCTCTCTCTCTCTCTCTCTCTCTCTCATTCTCTCTCTCAAATAAATAAATAAAATCTTTAAAAAAATAAAAATAAAAAAACTGTAGTGTGGCCCCAAAAGGGAATATTATGCAGCTATAAAAACAAATGAGGAAATTCTCTGTGAATTGATATGGAATGATGTCCAGGAAATGTTTTCAAGGACTGTAAATGCAAAGTATGTGCATATATACAAGTATGTATTGTATTTGCATAAGGAAATCCTGGAAGACCAATAAAAAGGGAGGATAGAAGGAACTGGATGGCCAGAGACAGGAACAGGAATGAGATTTCTCTAGGTATCTTTTTGTATCATTTTCACTTTCAATCATGGAAATGAGTTGCCTGTTCAAAAGTTTAACTTGATTAAAAAATAAATTTAAATATCTGCAAGGCTTTCATACTAAAAAAAAAAAAAAAGTCCTTGCCCTCATGGAGCTTACATTCTAGTGAGGAGACATATAATATAATAAATAAATATAAGATATAATGCCATGTAGTACCGAGCATTATAAAGAAAACTGAACAAGAGAAGGACACAAGAGTAGCAGCGTTCTAGTTAGAATAAGAGTAGACCTCTCAGAGGAGGTAGCCCTGGATGGAAAGACTTGGAGGAAATGGGAAAGAGAGCCAGGCACAGATCCGATGCGAGCACATTCCAGGCAGAAGGAAAAACAAAGACCCTGAAGGGGGAAGGAGCATGATTGAAAGACAGCGTGGCTAGCTCATTAATAGGCAGGGAGTAGAAAGAGATGTGGATGGAGAAAGAGGCAGGGACATGTTGTAAGCATTACTCTATAGCTTCCTTTGTTCACTTATAGTTAAGTACATTTTATTAAAAATGAAGGCAATACCTTCTGCCAGTTCATCCACCAAGGCACCAAGATGATACCTTGTGACTTCCTCATCCCATCCAGACCCAGCACCCGATAAGGAAGGGTTTGCATCACAAGATCCTCCTGGCCACCTTTTTGGCGCAAACTGAGGCCCTGATGAAGGGGAAGTCAACAGAGGAGGCCCGGAAGGAGCTGCAGGCCGCAGGAAAGAGTCCAGAGGCCTTGGAGAAGCTGTTGCCACACAAGGTCTTTGAAGGAAATCGGCCAACCAACTCTATTGTGTTCACCAAGCCCACGCCATTCACTCTGGGAGCCTTGATTGCCATGTACGAGCACAAGATCTTCATTCAGGGTATCATCTGGGACCCACGTCAACAGCTTTGACCAGTGCGGGGTGGAGCTGGGAAAGCAGCTGACCAAGAAAATAGAGCCTGAGCTTGATGGCAGTAGCCCAGGGACCTCTCACGACTCTTCCACCAAAGGGCTCATCAACTTCACCAAGCAGGAGTGTGAGGTCAGAAGCCAATAAACTCATGCCCGCAGTAGTCCCTGTTGTGACTGGTCCTTCTTGTCGCTCCTCCCCAGAGATGCACTGCACAGTCCTGCCCAGCGCAGTCTCTGGTTGCGGGCTTGGAGCATAAGCTCTTTGGGGGAAGCTGGTCTGGAATTGTCACCCTGCCCTTCCATGTCCTCATGCCCTCATGTTTTACAATCGGCTGTTTCAGGGCAGCTGATTTTTCTGACCATGTTCACTTTGTTCATGTACCAGATAGAAAAATAAAGATGCCACAAAGGAAAAAAAAAATGAAGGCAATAAATACTCAAAGTAAGTGTTTCCTAATATTTTACTATGATTTACTATTACCTATTTCTTGAAACTATTTATATATATTATATCCATACAACGGAAATACCATATAGTGGAGTTACTGTACATGTCTTCCCAATTCTGAGTTCATTCATGTTATAGTGGTACCTTGAAACTGGCCCTAGTAGGAATAGTCACACTATGAAAATTGGCAAACATTACAAATCAGGATTCCATCCTTCCTTGGAAAACCAGTAGTTAGACATTTATCAGCACACCGTTGATAGTACCTAAATCATAGCATTAGAATGATGATTAAAATAATATTAAGTTAGACTAAGTAAGGATAGTAAAACGCAGGATGTTATACTTATTACATATAGCCCTAAGTAGTTAGTATGGCTGATTGTGATTATCAGCTCCTCTACCCATCAGCTGTGTGAACTGTCAAATTTGCTTAACCTCTCTGTGCCTCTATTTATTAACATTCACTAAATGCTAGTTATTATTTCCAGGACATAGTGTCTCAGGACACTTTGTTAACAATTCCAGGACCCAGTTTCTCATCTGTAAAATAGGAATAAAGATACCATCCTCAAAAAATAAATAAAATAAAATAAAGATACCACCCTTAATTGTTTCTTTAATTGAAGAGGCAATTTCTGCTGAACTCAGTCTAGTAGTGTTCTAAATCCTATGGGTGCACTCTTACCTTTGAACTTTGTCTCGAATTAAGTTAAAAGAATGGGAATGCAGGATCACATGCTCAGACACATTCAAAAGTCATGTGTAATGGTCAGGAATCCCAGTGTCCTGTGAGGGAGGGGTAAGAGATAAGATGGACCGATATGTTTGCCTTATGGCTGTTGTAATAAGAAACATAAAATTGTGTGCCATCAGAGCTGGATGCATCTTTGAAGACCATTCTAGTTTTGGCTATCAGAAAACTGAGGCACAGATGAGGTAGTATCATAGTTAGGGACAGGATTTTAAATTGGAATCTCCTTAAGGACAGGGACCATTTCTACTTAAATCAATGAAGTCATTTTGAGCAAATGAGGCAGTCACTATGGGGATTCTCAAGTCTAGTCTCTTAGGCATCTGTTTTGTTAGCTTCACACTTGCCTAACAGGATAATAGTTTTGGCCAAAGAATAAAATGGGTGTGACACATTCCATATGTTCCCACTGGCCTGATTATCAGCCTCAGAGCATCTTAAAATGACAGCAGCTGGGCCTCATCCACAGGATATTTCTGCACGTTGGCCGAGTCGGTCAAGGATCCAGGATTTTTCGGGCGCCTGGGTGGCTCAGTCATTAAGCGTCTGCCTTCGGCTCGGGTCATGGTCCCAGGGTCCTGGGATGAGCCCCACATCGGGCTCCCTGCTCCGCAGGGAGCCTGCTTCTCCCTCTCCCACTCCCCCTGCTTGTGTTCCTGCTCTCACTGTGTCTCTCTCTGTCAAATAAATAAATAAATAAATAAATAATTAAAAAAAAAAAAAAGGATCCAGGATTTTTCATTACCCATGCATGTCACTCCAAGTCATATAGATAGTCCCCTGAATGTGCAAGAGGCAGAAGGTCAGCTCTGCCTTTTAAAAGGATACTGTTGACCTCAGGAAAAGGGAAACAAGAAACAGGGAGTTCTCTTTAGAAGTGTCAGGGAGGAAGAATTCCTGTCCTCTCACAAGTCCTTCTAGCTGGACTCAGAATTGAATTGACATGAGACAGATTCACACGAGAAAAATAAAATTTAATAGCGTACGTACAGGGAATCCACACAGACATGGAAATTCCAAAGACAGTCAGGCAAAGTGAGGTCTATATGTCATCTTGAACTAAGGAGACGGGGGCAGGGGTCTGGGACTTCAGTGGAAAGGAATGCACTTGACAGGCCAATATGAAGAACAGATGTTTGGTATTTTTTTTTTTTTAAGATTTTGGTTTTTTAAAGTAATCTCTACACCCAACTTGGGGCTCAAACTCACAACCCTGAGACCAATAGTCAAGGGCTCTACCGACTGAGTCAGTTGGGCACCCCAGAAGTTTGGTAATTAGATGTTCACCCTGTGATACAGATGGGTCACTCAGACAAGATTTATCTCTGCTAATAATCCTTATTCTGGGAAAGTCGCCCAATTTAGATTCTTCTAGGTTTGTAAGAGGGGCAAAATTTTCTCTTGAGCCTGTGGGATCCCAATTGCCTTCAGCTCAGAATAATCCATCAGGCCAAAGAGTCCATCTTGGGGTAGTCTGCCTTCACCCCTACAGAAGGAATGCTCCTCATTATTCTAAAACTGAGCTGGTCAACCCCAGGTTAAGAAAAGCCAATCATATGAGAATTCCATAGGTAGAAAACATACTTAATGCAGTTTGGGGTGGTGCAAAGAGCTCTCTGCTAGGAAGGAAAAGGCTTACGTTGAATAAAAAATTCTTATTTTCACTTTAAAACTACATAACTGTGTGATCTCGGGCACCTCTCCTTTCTGGGCTTCAGCTTCCTTATGTATGAAGTGAAGGTTTGGGATAAGATAAAATTTAAGAAACTTTTACCTCTAAAACCTTATAATTTCATAGCAGCCTAATTGAAGTGTTCAGAAGGGGATTCCTACATGAAAGAGGAAATAATTCTTTTTTGTTTTAACAGCTTTTATCTTGGACAGGGGGAGAATTTTAGGTTTACAGAGAATTGAGCAAATAGTACAAAGAGTTCCCATAATCCTCTTCCCCTTTCATACTTTCTCCAATTACATTTGTAAAATTTGTTACAGTAGTTAACAATTGATGAACCAATATTGAAACCTTATTAACTAAAGTCCATAGGGTAATTAAGATTGTTTTGTTTTTTTTTAAGATTGTTTTTTAAAAATGGGAACAACAGGCCTAAAATGGAATCCCTTGCCCCCATTTTGGCAAACCAAGACCTAACTGCAGGAATGAGACCTTTAACCAGTCAATCTGGAATTTCCTGATCAGCGCTAGCGAGGTAGACCCTGGCCCTGGCCCAAAGGAAGGTGACCTTACCTGGAATAATCCTTCCTTTGCTTTTACTAATAATTTCCTTGTCCTGCCCCTGTTTCTGCCTATAAAATTCTTCCATTTTGCACAGTACTCAAAGCTCCTTTCTACTTGTTAGATGGTATGCTTCCAGATTCATAAGTTCTTGAATAAAAGCCAAATAGATCTTTAAATTTTCTCAGTTGAGTTTTGGTTTTAACACATTTGGTGGCAGCAGTAGGATCCAAAGCGGACTTCTGATGGCATTTGGAAACAATGAGAAACACGGGCATAGTACTGGTGGAACACCGTGAGTTCTCTTTCTCACTGTTTCTCAGGATAAGTTCTCTCGGTTCTCAGCTCTGCTACCTGTCTCATTGGCTTTCCACCGTTCCCTATTTGGTTGGAAATTCCAGTCCCTGCTTTTGTCCCCAGATCCCGAGATTTCACATCGGATACTCCTGGTGGCGGCTGTGGTTCCCCATTTGTTTTTGTCGTTGTTTAAATCAGACTACAGTCTTCATTCTTTGGAGTCTGCTGGTTCAGTTCTTTCCCCAGTCCCCAGATTCCACATGGAGAACTTGGTGGTTACTGGCTGAAGATGGACTGTGCCCAACATGGGTACCAGAGCCAGAGTGGGTTTGGGATCAGACCGAGTCTGACTTAAGCTGGGTCCAGTAAGTATAGGCTATTGCTAATGGGAATCTCAGAAGCCAAAAGAGCCACAAAATTGGTGGTCATAAGTCAAACATTTAAAAGCTGTTAGAGTACTGGCCACCTAATTCAAATAGTCCTGTGTTATGTAAGTTGGCCATGGAATGGATTAGATAGATACTAGGTAAAATTTGCGTGCAATGAGGTACACACAATCCCCAACCCAGAGGCACATCTGTTTTAAGTACTAATCTGGCTTCAAGAGACACAGAAACTCTTAGCTAAAAGAAGTGGGATTTTTTAAATCTATAGTTAAGCACAGGGTGCCTGGGTGGCTCAGTCGGTTGAGCATCTGCCTTTGGCTCAGGTCATGATCCCAGGGTCCTGGGATCGAGCCCTGCATCAGGCTCCCCTGCTCAGTGGGGAGTCTGCTTATCTCTCTCCCTCTGCCCCTCCCCCTGCTCGTGCACGCTCTCTCTCTCTCTCTCAAATAAATAAATAGTTAAGCAAACTACTTCCAGCATACCTGCTCATTTTATGTCTAAAAATGATAATCCCAGAAAGCTGTAGATATCTACAAAAGTGGCAAAATCTTACTTAAAAACCTAGAATTTACAATGGTCATTATGGGGAATATGCCAACTGGTAAGATTTAGAAGTTCCTGAATTAAACCGAATGGGATACCTATTTTAACTGGTATGCAGAAGCTTCCAAGATTTCAAAATTGAAATTTTGAATCTCATTGAAAGAGTCATTACAAAAGGCTAATGAAAAGTTAAAGGCACAAGAGGTACCTGAGACAGAAGACAGACTCATGTGACCCTTCCTTCTTCCTCTATCCTTTACCAGAGTGCTCCCGGTCCCCTAATCCTCTCTCTGAATTGCCTTTCCACTCTAAAGAGACTATTAAGTAGTTACCTTTTAAAATAAAAACACCTGAGGTTGCAGGAGGCCCTCTTTAGACACCTTTCACTCCTTGGTCAAAGGTGAAACTTAGGGCTGTAGGCAAAACATTTTCTAAACCTAGGGAGGATCCCAGAAGTTTTTGGAAGAACTTCGAGTCATTATCAGGACTTATGCTCCCAGGCTGCCGGATCTTTATCAGCGCATGTACATGTTGGTAGGACCTGGTGAAGCCCAAAATTGGATGCAGGAAGCAAAATTGGCAAAACCCCAAGGATGATATTTGAGATCCTTGATCTTCAATACGTTTCCCTCATGGACAAGCCAAACCTGGCAAAAGAGCAATCGATCTTTTATTAGCCATTCGGAGAGTCTTCCCTAACTGCATTGATTGATCTAATATCCACACATGCAAACAAAAGAAAGATGAATCTGTGGCCGACTTTAAGACCTGTTTGGAAGCTCTCTTCCGATGGCTTTCTGGGTTCCGTACAACAAAGAAGGTCACCCAACCTGCTCTAGCTGCCCTACTTGTAAATGGATTAACTCCTGAGATTAGTGGATTGGTAAAAGGGCAGAAAATGAGACAGGAGGCCACCAGCCTGACTCAACTCATGGCCACAGCTGAGTACTTTGAAAAGACTTTGGAACAACAATGTAAACAAAGGTCTGCCAGCTATTTGCTTCAGAGCCACGCCAGCTCCAAGATGATGTAGCAGATGTTAAGGTTTGAAGCCAATGGCCAAGAAAGAATTCTTGAGACGTCTGTGGTACAAAAAGGTGATTTTATTAAGGCACAGGGACAGGACCTGTGGGCAGAAGGAGCTGCACCGGGGTCATGAGAAGTGGCCCTTATATACTTTCAAGTTGGGAGGCGGTTAGGGATAGCGTAAGTCTCTAAGGAATTTTGGAAGCAAGGTTTCCAGGACCTTGAGCCAGCTAGCTATTGTTGGGAAAAGGTCATTTATTACATTCGTAAAACCCGCGTCATGAGACCCTTCAGATGTATATCGGTGGGTCACAGGCTTGGGAGGACCATTGCCAACATGTATCTTGTGGGGTAGAGATAAAGGAAGATTTCCAAAAGACTTTTTATATGTTAAAATAGACTTACAGGGGGCGCCTGGTTGGCTCAGTTGGTTAAGCGACTGCCTTCGGCTCAGGTCATGATCCTGGAGTCCCAGGATCGAGTCCCACATCGGGCTCCCTGCTCAGCAGGGAGTCTGCTTCTCCCTCTGACCCTCTTCCCTCTCGTGCTCTCTGTCTCTCATTCTCTCTCTCTCAAAAAAATAAGTAAAATCTTTAAAAAAAATAAAAAATAAAATAAAATAAAATAAAATAGACTTACAGGATCCTGGGGGTTGGGCTAAGATTGCCTTTTGCCCTTAGCAAAGCATTAAACTCAAGGCAGTTGGGTCCCTAGAGGAATGTCTCTCTGCCTGTTTCAAGGACTTGTCAATGGACCGTAGATAGTAAGGAAATTTAGTAGTTTTTCTTCTGCCTTTGTTTCCCACAACACAAGGCACTTGGAATAACAGCTGGGCCTCCCCCATTGCACCTTCCTAGGGGTCCATCATCAAAATGCTGGTCCAAGGATCAATATCCCAGCTGTAATCAACTGGGACACTAGAAAAGAGATTGTCTCAAAGGTCCTGTGCAGATTCTTTAACATCCACTTCTATACCCCCATATCTATCCTGGAAGGAGGACACTTCCCAAAGTTAATGGGATTCTGAGGGATTTTACTGGTCAGATGCTACCTTATTTCCTTAAATAGCCAAGGGGAAACAAACAAAAATTCATGGTTGTGCAATGCTGCCAGAAATATTGACTGTGCTGGCTGAAAACTGACAAGATTTTTGGAGGAATTTAGGTGCCTGGGTGGCTCAGTTGGTTAAGCGTCTGCCTTCGGCTCAGGTCATGATCCCAGAGTCCTGGGATCAAGTCCCATGGCGGGCTCCCTGCTCAGCAGGGGGTCTGCTTTTCCCTCTGCCCTTCCCCCCTGCTCATGATCTCTCTCTCTCTCTCTGCTTTTAAATCTTTTTTTTTTTTAAAGATATTTGGAGGAATTTAATAACTCTATGATCAGAAATGTAGCCAAATTGGAGGCTGATATACAGAGCCTGATAGGAATATTTTTTTAAGGCCTTCTCCCCTAAGCTATATGTATCCAGTGGGCAAGGAAAACATTCTAACATAGGCGAGCGGGTATGTTAGTCCCTGATATCCTTTAGGTGGCAACACAATTCTTTGAGGAATTAAAGACAGCTGTGTGTGGTTTTGTTTTTTTTTTTTTTACAAATCTAGGCTTTACAGGACAAGAGATGGCAGCTCTAGAAACAATTCAAAGTCTAACAGTCCTTTTTACCAACCCCCCAACACTCCCCCTATTTATCTCAAAAGGTGTGTAGAAACTTTTTTTCTGTGCCTTTGTGATGTAAATGTTCTCCTGGGATCCTACCCAGAACTCTTATCTAGACCATCTCTTTGATACCCAAACTTATGGGAGGTAATTCTTATCAAAAGAAAAACAAAAGGGGGAAAAGGTCATTTGGAACTTGACTTGTTGAGGACAAATCTTAAGTGTCTTCACCGCAAATATTAATACAAAAAGCTTTAATCATCTGAGCAGATAAACTTAATCTAGCCTCTCTACCAGAAAAACAACTTAGATCCAACTTCTTTTTTAACTAGTGAGTTTTGTATTATTGTACTTAATTCATGGCAGTAATTTTGAAGTGGAAGCTAAAAGACCTCTGTCTACGACTGTTTGTGGCTGTCCGTGTATATATGTGTTGTAGATATATGGTATTTTCTACCTTCAGATGGTATTGCCGAAATTAATTTGTAAAAGAGCTCTATTTAGTTGGCTTAAAGAAAATGAAGTGCTTATATAAATTGAATTCTCAAAAATATGATAGAAACTAGCCCTGATGAGTTCAGATTTACATGATCTGGGAAAATATTCAATATTAAAGCTAGTTCTGTTTTATTGGTTTAATTAAAACAGGTGTCTTTTTAAAAAATTTAAATAATCTCTACACCCAACGTGGGGCTCCAACTCACGACCCTGAGATCCAGAGTCATACTGTCTTCGACTGAGCCAGCCAGGCACCCCAAACAGGTGTGTCTTTAGAGTTAACATTAAATAGAGTACTTTTATTCTACGTGGGCTTACTAAAAGTCTGTTAACCTTAAAAATAGACACTACCAGTTATTTTAACCAGCAAAAGATGGGTTTATTTGGGGAAAAGAAGAATTGCGGTATGGGACAAACAAGCTGCAGCAAAACCACGGGCAAGTCCAGGGAACCAAGGAGAGGCACGCTTTTTGAGGAGAAAATGGGTAAATTGGGAAGTCTGTTATGAACTAAGAGACCATTGGAGTAAACTGGGAGTTCACAGTGTGGTGGTTTCTCACTGGCAGAGCTGTTGCCCAGGGGGATGAGGAAAACCTCTTTTCCTCTGGCTGGAGTAGTATCCATGTGCAAGGTCAAGTCCATGTAAGGTCAAGTCGATCTCTTCCTTTTGGGTCTGCAATTGACTACGAGTGGTAGGGAGTGAGAACTCCCCCTGCTCAAACCTCACAGCTTCATTTTAATGACTTTCCCATTACCAGTTTTCACAGGTCAAATAAGTTCATGTTATCTCTGTTGCAAAATTTGTCAGCAAGGAAATTAGCTTGAGATGATGGCTTACTTTGTCTAATGTCTCATGAAGTTTTTTTGAGTAGTCTAAACATACTTGTTGGGAGCAAATGATTTAGATAGATATCAGTGGTCAAGCTCTATTCCAAAGCTGTAATCATCAAGACACTATGGTACTAGGACAAAAACAGACACATAGATCAATGGAACAGAATAGAAAACCCAGAAATGGACCCTCACCTCTTTTTTTTTTTTTAAGATTTTATTTATTTATTTGACAGAGAGAGACACAGCGAGAGAGGGAACACAAGCAGGGGGAGTGGGAGAGGGAGAAGCAGGCTTCCTGCTGAGCAGGAAGCCCGATGTGGGGCTTGATCCCAGGATCCCAGAACCACGACCCAAGCTGAAGGCAGACACCTAACAACTGAGCCACCCAGGCACCCTGGACCCTCAACTCTATGGTCAACTAATCTTTAACAAAGCAGGAAAGAATATCCAATGGAAAAAAGACAGTCTCTTCAACAAATAGTGTCGGGAAAGTTGGACAGCCACATGCAAAAGAATGAAACTGGACCATTTCTTACCCATACATAAAAATAGACTCAAAATGGACCCAAATGTGAGACAGGAATCCATCAAAATCCTAGAGGAGAACACAAGCAGCAACCTCTTCGACCTGAGCCACAGCAACTTCTTGCTAGACACGTCTCCAAAGGCAAGGGAAACAGAGGCAAAAATGAACTGTTGGGACTTCATCAAGATAAAATGCTTTTGCACAGCAAAGGAAACAGTTGAAAAAACTAAAAGACAACTAGCAGAATGGGAGAAGATATTTGCAAATGACGTATCAGATAAAGGGCTAGTATCCAAAATCTTTAAAGAACTTACCAAACTCAACACCCAGAGAACAAATAATCCAATCAAGATATGGGCAGAAGACACGAACAGACATTTCTCCAAAGATGACATCCAAATGGATGTCAGACTCATGAAAAAATGCTCAACATCACTCAGCATCAGGGAAATCCAAATCAAAACCTCCATGAGATACCACCTCACACCAGTCAGAATGGCTAAAATTAACAAGTCAGGAAACGACAGATGTTGGCGGGGATGCGGAGAAAGGGGAACCCTCCTACACTGTTGGTGGGAATGCACGCTGGTGCAGCCGTTCTGGAAAACAGTATGGAGGTTCCTCAAAAAGTTGAAAATAAACCTACCCTACGACCCAGCAATTGCACTGCTGGGTATTTACCCCAAAGATACAAAGGTAGTGATCCGAAGGGGCACCTGCACCCCAATGTTTATACCACCAATGTCCACAATAGCCAAACTGTGGAAAGAGCCAAGATGTCCATCGACAGATGAATGGATAGAGAAGAAGTGGTGTATATATATACAATGGAATATCATGCAGCCATCCAAAAATGAAATCTTGCCATTTGCAACAACGTGGATGGAACTAGAAGGTATTATGCTAAGTGAAATAAGTCAATCAGAGAAAGACAATTATCATATGGTCTCACTCATATGTGGAATTTAAGAACCAAAACATAGGATCATAGGGGAAGAGAGGAAAAAATAAAACAAGACGAAACCAGAGAGGGAGACAAATCATAAGAGTCTCTTAATCATAGGAAACCAACCGAGGGTTGCTGGAGGGGCGGGGGTGGAGGGATGGGGTGGCTGGGTGATGAACATTAAGGAGGGTACATGATGTAATGAGCACTGGGTATTATATAAAACTGATGAATCACAGGCCTGTACCTCTGAAACCAATAAGACATTATATGTTAATTAGTTGAATTTAATAAAAAAATTAAAAAAAAGCACTAGTACTTTTAAGACTAAATATAAACAACATGAGAGAAACAATTGTGATACAACAAAGTTTTGCCTGGTGTTCATATTCTCTTATAGCATATTATAGTAGTAATAACCATGAGGTTGTATTGATAACTTCATGTTTATGTTAATAACCTCTTGGTTATTAATATGTTTCAATTTTCTTTTTTTTTTAAAGATTTTATTTATTTATTTGTCAGAGAGAGAGAGAGCACAAGCAGGGGGAGCAGCAGGCAGAGGGAGAAGCAGGCTCCCCGCTGAGCGAGGAGGCCCATGCGGGACTCGATTCCAGAACCCTGGGATCATGACCTGACCCGAAGGCAGACATTTAACCGACTGAGTCAGCCAGGCATCCCTGAATTCTCTTTAAAAACCTGAGTTTCAAGAGGTTTATTTTATTATTTTAAAATGGATTTTTTTCCCCAGAGGAACAATATCGCCCCTTCCCCATTAAATTCATCTATGATTTGAATGTGTATGTGCATACATGCATAGGGGTAGTTGAGGTAGGAATATCACTAATTAAAAATGACTTTGTAGAAAAAAAAATACTTATTAAGGGTATTTAATGGTGGGGGAAATAAAACATAACATTGAATGATAAAAGCTGGTTATAAACTTGGAAAAAATAGATTTCAGTGCGATAAAAGTTTATAGGAGCAGTAATTACGGTTATGGTAGATGTCTTTTCTTTTAAGATTTTATTTATTTATTTGACAGAGACAGAGAGAGAGGGAACACAAGCAGGGAGAGTGGGAGAGGGAGAGGCAGGCCCCCCGAAGAGCAAGGAGCCCAACGCGGGGCTCGATCCCAGGACACTGGGATCAGGACCTGAGCCAACGAAGGCAGACAGACGCCCAAAGGCTAAGCCACCCAGGCACCCCCTGGTAGATGTCTTTAAAAATAGCTTCCAGGGGCACCTGGGTGGCTCAGTTGTTAAGCGTCTGCCTTTGGCTCAGGTCGTGGTCCCAGGGTCCTGGGATCGAGCCCCACATCGGGCTCCCTGCTCAGCGGGAAGCCTGCTTCTCCCTCTCCCACTCCCCCTGTTTGTGTTCCTGCTCTCGCTGTGTCTCTGTCAAATAAATAAAACCTTTAAAAAAATAAATAAAAATAGCTTCCAAAAATCTTTTATGTGGGGTGTCCCGATCAGATAAGGGGCCACCAAATGTGGGGCATCCCAACTGGGTGGAGGCCGATGGGTTGTGCGCAGTGAAAGAATTCACTCAAGGCAGAACAAAGGAGATAGAAATTTATTGAATACACTGGAAGGGAGCAAAGTCGGCAGGACAGCAAAGGAGAGACTGCCACAAGGTGGTGGTGAGGGGCTGCAGTTATAGGGCAGAGTGAGGTGGTATGAGAACATATGGAATTTCCCTTTTTTGGTAATCTTAGGAATCTTAGATCCACCTAAGGTGGCTGGTTGTAATTGGTCAGTTAGGGGCTATGGCTATTTTGAGGTGGGTCACTTACTGAGCCTGCATTCAGCTCGGTGTCCACCATGGGTCCTTTTACCTCACTCAGGTTTTCAGTGCTCAAGCCTGTTGCCTAAAAGCAGCCTCTACATTCTGGTAACTTGAAACCTTTGAGTTGAGCCCCTCCCCACTGCACTCTCTCTCTCTCAAAAGAATCTTTAAAAAAAAGAAAGAAAGAAAGAAAGAAACATATGCTTCTAGTAATTATAAAGTGTATTCATAAATTTGCCAGTCTAAAGAATATTGATGTAACAGACAGTTCACAACAGCTTGCTTCTTTTGAAAGGGGTAGGGTGCGGGGCAGTGGGGCGGGGGGAGAGGGAAGGAGAGAGAATCTTAAGCAGGCTCCACACCCAGGGCAGAGCCTGAGGCGGGGCTTAATCTCATGACCCTGAGATCCTGACCTGAGCCGAAATCAAGAGTTAAGTTGACTGAGCCACCCAAGCACCCCAACATGATAGCTTTCTTCTTAGTTTTTGCTAGAAAGTAAGGTTTCCAAGGGTTAAGAGTTCTAATTAACATACAGGTAAGGAAGTCATATTACAAAAATTCATTTAGTTTTATTTTCTAATTACATCAGCTAGAATATCCAGGAAAACAAAAATGATAGTGGTGAAAAGAGCTTTTCTTTTTCACATTTCTCAACAATGAGATTTTAAAGTCAAATAGTATTTATTTTTATTTCTTATAATTCTTATACATAATTAAAACTATCAGAAATAATAAAGGAAGCAACTCCATACGCAAGGAAGGTAGAATGTGTTTTAGGGTAAGAAAAAATGAGATGTGATGATCCATTTTTGTTAAAAGAAAAAAACTAAATTTGTGGGTTTTTTTTAAGATTTTATTTATTCATTTGAGAGAGAGCAAAAGCAAGAGAGATCACAGAGAGGGAGGGAGAAGCCAACTCACCGCTGAGCAGACAGCCCGATTCAGGCCTTGATCCCAGGACCCTGAGATCATGACCTGAGCCGAAGGCAGATGCTTAACCGACTGAGCCCCCCAGGCACCCCAAGAAAGTAAATTTGTTATCTAAGTCATCATTACTTTTTGGTGGATTTGATTACTAGTCAGTATTATAATTTCAGGGATAAAAGTATGCATTTTGGAGTCATGCAGGTATGGATTTGCATCCCCATTCTCTCACTTCTGACTTTTGGCAAATTACTTCACCTCTCTGAGCCCAAAATGGCAATAATATCTAGCTCTCAGGGTTGTCATGAGAGTCCAACCCAATAATATAATAAAATCTCTCAGCACGGTGCTCTGCCCATAGAAAGCGCTCATTAAATGCCACTCTGCTCACATTCAAGATTCCAGTGCCTAATGTGGAAATTCCCTCCTGGGTGTTCCTGTGCCAGGCATGCTACCCAGAAAATGACTGACATGATCCCCTCCTTCTGAGTTCACATTCTGTAACAGCATGCCGTGGGAGTCCTTGCTGGGCTGTTCTCACAAACACTTTAGGAACACTTAGTATATACATCTTGCGGCTGCTGTGTTAAGACCAGGGTTTCTCAATCTCGAGTACTACCGGCATTTGGGACCCACTAATTCTGTGTTCGGGGCAGCCCCATCCTGTGCTCTGTCGGATGTTTAGGGTCAGCCCTGGCCTCCATCCACTAGGGGCCAGTAGCGCACACTGGCCCCCGGCTGTGACAACCGAAGATGTCTCCGGGCATTACCAGCTATCCTGGAGGGAGGGGCAAAATTGCCTCCAGTTGAAATCCACTGGATTCAGTAATTGTTTTGTTTTCCCTGCTTCTCACTGCCCTGTCCTTCAAATCCAACCTGGGGCAGCCGCATACCAAGACGTGGGAGTGGTCCCCCACCTCCCGCGAAGAAGGAGTGTTTAATCACTGACGTTGTTTCGTTTTGCCAGCATCCATTTTGCCAGCACGGGGATAATAAAAAACAGATGAACTGTTGTTGTTTATTATTGTGTTACCTCCTTTATAGACAGTGCATCCCTTTACAGCAGCACCCAGTGTCCCCTTGATAATACCATTGTTGTATGTGCCCATTCTTCTCCTGCCCCTCACTCTTACGTAACAAAAACATCTTGCTGTCGCTTTAAATCACTGCACATAATCCAATATGTCAAGTCTTAAGAAATTGGAAAAAAAATGTATTATAGTTGACGCCAACTGCAGACTGGACCTTTGGGAAGGGTCATAGGGCAATATTGGCTACTTCTATTTCTTCGTGTATTTGCTTCCTAGAACTGCTATAACCAAGGACGACGGACCCTGTGGCTGTGAGGAAATGTATAGTTTCACAGCCTGGAGGCTAGAAGTGTCGACAGGCAGGTGCCTTCTGAGGGCTGTGAGGGAGCCTGTTCCAGGCCTCTCCTCCCAGCTTCTGGGATTTATTAGCCATTTTGGGGGGTGCTTGGCTTGTAGACGTACTATCCCATCTTTGCTTTCATCTTCACATGGCTTCATTCTCCCTGTGTATGTGTCTGTCTCTGTGTCCAAATACCCCCTTTTTATAAGGACCCCACCCTAATGACTGCATCTTAATTTGATTACTTCTGTAAATATCTTATTTCTGAATACAGTTACACTCTGCGGCACTGGAGATTAGAGCTTTAACATATCATTTTGGGGGCAGACACAATTCAATCCATAAGCAGCTACCCCTATTCTTCCATCAATAGGATGAAAATGTAATTTATTATCCAAAATGAGACCCTTTTGAAAGTGAAGGGGTGCTGTTGATAATTATACCAGGACCTCAGATGTAAATCAGAACTATCCTGGTCAAACTGGGCCACATGATCTACTGACCCATGAAGTATCTGACCTAGTGGAGGTGGAGAGTGGGGTATGTGAACCAGGAAGTGTTGACTCAACCTTAGTTGCCATGATAGATGCTGGTACTTTCTGGGTGTGGCAGACGTTTCATGCTGACTCTTACTCTCATGGACCACTGGCAGTATCTCACCAGTTCACTGGACTGGAGCCAATGCATCTCTATTCTAGCAGGTGGCTTGAGGACTCCTTCCTTTAGATTCGGAGGATCCAGGAGTCTATTGTCTGCTGAGGTCTCCTCATCCCACTAGGAAGCCTCCAAGGATGAAACCTAAGACAATCCCATCTCAGTTCTCTCCACAGATGATCCACATCTGTTCCCCTGGAAACGCTCAACCATACTTGGCCTCACAAACCGTGGGCACAGGACTGTCCCTAGTGTGGTAGTGTTTTTTCCCCTCCTCAGTTAGAACAGCTAGCCAACCCCAAGCCACATGTTTTAGATTACACATGCGGGAGTCTACTGCATCGCCCAGCCTCTCTGAGGGGTTCATTTAAAAGCCTCTTTCCCCAGCTTTAAGGTGACAGGTACCCCCACAAACCCCCTCACTGGAGGTGAGGGTGGAGGAAGAGCTCGACTCACCAATAGCTGTCTCCAAACACTGTCCCTTTCCTTTAATTTCCCCATCTAGGCCCCTTTCCCACCCTCTTTGGGGTGAAGGGCTCGTCATCTCAAGCGCAAGTACTTCAAGGCGACCTCACGCTGCACGTTAAAATGTGACATTTATTACTTCAGCACTTCAGTCAAAAGCAGAACAAAATGGTTTCATCGTAACCATCTTGTACCCGATTATTATTGACCAGACTGAGGCTGGGATTATCTTCCTCAACTTGGCATACCAGCGTCTTAGCTCCGGGTCCGACATCTGGTTAGGGAGGTCTGTGTTTCCCAATGAGTGAAGTAACAGCCAGTTTCCAGTCCTCTCAACAGTGTGATCTCTCTCCCTTGAAAATGCTTCAGTTTGGTTTTATTGAACTCCTAAATCAACCTTTGATAATGGAATAAAGAGACAGGGGTAGAAAAGCGAGAGGTACGTGAACTTCTGTCCAGCTTCGCGAAGGACGCCTCCTATTTCCGCCGGCCGGCGCGCGCCGGCAGCCAGTGGGGCGGAAGGGATGCGCCCCCGCGGCGAGGCTTCCCACGGTCTCCGTGCCGGCGCCGCAGCCTTTTAGCTCCAGCTGGCGGCTGCAGCGCGCACTGCAGGGGCTCCTCCTGGCTGCAAGAAGCAGGAGCAATGTTCTGACGCGCAGCGGGATCGTCTGGGAGGCGGGGGAAGGTTTTCATCCGCTGCCAAACCAAGTTCAAAGGCGGCCTGCAAGCTTTCAGGATAGACACGTCCGTCCAGAATACCCCAGGCGTTGACCAGGCCTAGGCAGGTGGTCTGCTCTGCCGATGTTCTGGGGGAGGACTGAATCAAGGCATCCAAAGAAAACTTTGTTAATAACATCGGGTTCTGCACACTGCTCTGGGGCCAAAAATATGCGATGGAACAGAAGCATTTAAACAGACCTTTAAGATTCTTTTTTTAAAGAGTTCATTATTATTTTACTGGTTGCTTGTAGGGGGAGATAAAAGCAGTTGGGAAAATAAATTTTGGCAGGAGAGGTATTTTCTATAAAACAATTTACATAATATATATTAGTAGTAACGTCTGATTGGTGTAAAATACTTCTAATAACTCAGATGTGTGTGATGTGAAGTAGAAAATACAATCACTATTCCCTCCCTCATTCCAGCTTCACTTCCTAGGGGTAATTATTCTTGACAGTTTGGTTCGTTTTCTTTAGTAATAGGAGTAGTAGTATCAATAGTAATAATAATAGTAGTTTTCTTTAATAATAGTAGTAGTATCAATAATAATAATAGCAAAAATGGATCAAGGACTCATTTCTGTGTCAGGCACAAAGCTAAAAGCTTCATATAGACCCTTTGATTTAATCCTCATATCCTTTCTATGTGAGAGATACCTTTAGTACACCTGCTTTACCAATGTTAAGAACCAGGGGTTAGAGAAGATAGGTAACTTACCCAAGATTGTGCAGCTTTCTGCATGGTTTTAGCATGTGTTTACAAACATCTATTATGTGAGTGCATATATATATGGGCTTATTATGTATATTTTTCTATTAATGAGATTAAGTAGAACATACTTTTTTTTAAAGATTTTATTTATTTATTTGTCAGAGCACAAGCAGAGCAGGCAGAGGGAGAAGCAGGCTCCCCGCTTAGCAAAGAGCCCAAAGTGGGACTCCATCCCAGGACCCTGGGATCGTGACCTGAGCCGAAGGCAGATGCTTAACCGACTGAGCCACCCAGGTGTCCCAAGTATAACATACTTTTATGAAGCTTGTCTTTTTGCACTGAATATATCAGACTTCTTTTATTTATAAAGTTTATAAAGTTTTATTTATAAAGATCTTATTTATATGTCAGAGAGAGAGAGAACAAGCAGGGGATGTGGCAGGCAGAGGGAGAGGGAGAAGCAGGCTCCCCACTGAGCAAGGAGCCCGATGTAGGACTCCATCCCAGGACCCCGGGATCATGACCTGAGCCAAAGGCAGACGCTTAACTGACTGAGCCACCCAGGTGCCCTCATAGACACTTTGATATCAGGATTTATGACTGCCTCTTTCCACTGAACAAGACAGTCTCTCTAAACCTCAGTTTCCCTGTTATTATCAACCCAAAAGTTAACCTATGTATGTATAATACCTGGCTGGCACATAATAGGTGCCCAAGAAATTACAACTATAAATATAATGACTCACATTACTAGTTAATGTTCAGGGGGACACCCATTAAAGGAGGTGTTTTTTGTTTGTTTTAATTTAATGTGATCGTGCTAGGGCAACTAAAATCTACTGAATTTAAATGACCTGCCAGTTCTGAGTGTTTTATTTTGGCAGTTTGGTTGTTGTGGGCTCAGAAGGAAAAGGGGGGAAAAAATGAACATCTGGGAATGAATGTTTAAGGAAGTGTTTAATGAGGCGCAGAGAAGCAAATGAAAAATGCAAAACAAGCAAAATCCTGAGAAAAAACTCTGACAACAGGAGATCAAGACTGAAGTCTCTCCTCTCATCTATAAATCCCTCTGGCCTCTTGAGATGTGTCCCTGGGTCTAGATGACCTCTGCCCAGAGCCCATCACCAAGTGAGGCTTTAATTGAAGCCTCCCTCACAGAGCTCAAATACCATCTAGAATAATGTGGACATGCTTATGTTTTTGTCCTAGCTTTAGTGGACTATTCCTTCATGAAATAGGAAATTGCAGTTGGCCTTGAGCGGGGGTTGCGAATCATAATCACTGATTTTTAAGTTCCATTGGAGGTTCCCACTGTTGCAAGGGGTAGGTATTCTGGATGCTGCTGCTTCCATGTAGGAAATCAGTTTGATACCTCCTGCTAATATCTTCTTGCCTCTGCTGAAATAAAACAACAAACCGAGAATCCTTTGAAATTGTAGTTTTCATGCAATAAACATTCTTTGGCACCTGCTATGTTCCAGGCACTGTTCTAGGCAATGAGACATCAGTGAACAAAACAGGAAAAAAAAAAAGAAAGAAAGAAAAGCTTCTTGGACTGTCCATTCTAGTGGTCTGAATTTCAAATGGCCAGAAAAACTGCAGTTCTTGATGATCTGTTTTCAGTAACACAACAATCCATCTGTGGCATACATAGTAATTTAATAAGAACAGTAATTCCTTATGCTTATTTAACCAATATGAATTGCCTCATGATCCCTGGGTTAGCAGTAATTTTATGTCTTTATTTTTGAAATTGAATTAGGACCAGCTCATGGCCTTGTATATCAAGATTAAAATGGAGTCTGGTATCTGTCTCTTGGGGTGTTCTCTCTACCTTGCCATGTCAGGATTCCAGAAGGGACCTCAAAGTTTAAGAAGAAGGTCTGCTGGAATTCCAATAAGAAGCATCCTGAATTCCTAGTCCAGAGTTTACCCAAGCTGCTACTGTTCCAAACTACCAACTGTTATTATTGTCAGAAACAAGTCATCCACTACAAATGTGACCTGAAATATTAAACCATCTGTAGAACATGGGCACCAACCAATCAGAAGACAAGCCAGCTATAGTGCCAGTGCGGGGTGCTAGAATCCCCACCATGCCTGGCATTAGCCTTTGATCACTAGTTCATGGGTACTGGAGGGAGCTGGTTGAGAGTTGTCAGGTAGAGGGAACACTTGAGGGGAGTGGGGATTGAGGCAATGGCTACTGAGCAACCATTACAAAAGTATTTCAATGTGTTGACTACTCATATTGCCATACCTGTGCATATAGTTAAATAGCCTGCTCATGGCTTGTCTGTTAAGCGGGGCTGCTTACTTGGGAGTGGGTTCTTGCTTGCCCAATTTCATGCACTAGGCAATGGGTCCTTTTCCTTTGATGCCAACCTTGACCTAAGAAACCCTTCACTACACTCTACAATATTTGAACCCAGTTCTTACAAACATCCTCCTCAAAAGGCAATCCCTCCTCGAAGGGGCTGCTTCTGTATGGGCTCAGCAGGAATTTGCTGATTTCGCTCTCCTTTCTAGGCAGTATCATTGGCCCCACCACAAAAACCCTTGACACACAGGTTGTGCATATGCCCTACACACACACACACACACACACACACACACACACACCATTAGAAGAAAGCTACCTGGGGCTCTCAAACTTCAGTGCACATAGGGGCACTTGAGGAAACTTAAAATGCAGATTTCCAGGGATTTCTCTCCCACATCCCCAGAGTTTCTAGTTAATTAGGTATTGAGCAGTAGATCTGATGCAGATGGTCAGACAGAAACAAATACCAGTTGGTCATTAGCAAGGATTTCAGCTCCATTTATAAATCACTTTGTTTTTTTGCAAAGCAATGGCAGATGTGTTGCCCTTTCCAAAGCCTTAATGCCCAACAGAGAATAAATTACAAACTCTGACTTTGGTTCTTATGTTTCATTCTATTAGTCTATTTCCTTTTAAGTCATCTGGGGCAAATATGCCCAGAGATTTATTTTGAGATTGGAAATTAGTGCGAGCATACAATAGAACTAGAAGTAGCATGGTACATTTCCCCAGCCTTACAATCTCTCTGTCTGTGCTTCTTTGATCGATGTCCATGGAGACTTGAGGCTCAGGAGATAGCCTGAGTCGAGTACCCATCCTTATGTTTGTTCATTTAGGATATATATTTCCTATGAAAGAGGCTATGATTGGTCAACCCTCCACCACACAAAGTGGAATGCCTCTTCTGAACAGTTTCATGCCCCAGACAGCCTCAGAGGGTAGAGTTGCATATGTTCAGACAGTTTGGGCACCATTTCTGATCCAACAAGACATGGGCTAAGATTTGTGTTGATTTTTGAAATAATGACAGTTCTTGGAAGAAAGCCACTCATGGGAATATTTTTCTCAGAGGCAGCTAAGAAAAGGCAGTCTTTTGAAAGTTCACGGAGGCCTCTTGACTTCTCCATGTGTTCTCCCATTGACTAGGGACATGTGGTATATACGTGCAATGGAATGTTATTCAACCTTTATTTATTTTTAAGTTTATTTATTTATTTATTTATTTATTTAAGTAATCTGTGTTCTCCCATTGACTAGGGACATGTGGTATATACGTGCAATGGAATGTTATTCAACCTTTATTTATTTTTAAGTTTATTTATTTATTTATTTATTTATTTATTTAAGTAATCTCTACACCCAACATGGGGCTCAAACTCATGACCCTGAGATCAAGAGTCGCTTGCTCTTCTGACTGAGCCAGCCAGGTGCTCCCTCTTCAACCATTAAAGAGAAGGAAATTCTGTCATATGTGACAGCATGGATGAACTGGAGAACATTATACTAAGTGAAATAACCAGTCACAGACATACAAGTACTACATGATCCCACTTATATGAGGTATCTAAAACAGTCAAATTCAGAACATCAGAGACTGGAATAATGGTTCCTAGGGGATAGGGGACAGGGAAATGTGGAGTTATTTATCAACAGTCATAAAGTTTCAGTTAAATAAGATGAATAAACTCTAAAGATCTATAGTACAACATTGTACCAATAGTCAACAATAATGCCTTGTTGACTTAAAATTTGCTAAGAGAATAGATCTCATGTTAAGTGTTCTTAACAAAATAAAGGAGTTTTTTCATACCTGAATCTTGCTTTCCATCATGTTGATTGTTCACTTTCCTCAATTCTCAGTCCAGAACTTCAAAATTCATTACTTAGGATAGACCAAAAAATTCTCTTCATTAAATTATTTCATTCCCATTCTTCCACTCAGATTTTTTTTATTCCATTTTGAAAATATATGTATGGATGTTTGTGTGTGTGTGTGTGTGTGTGTGTGTGTGTGTGTGTGTGCGCGCGCATGTCTGTATTACTTTTTCAAGACTTCTGGTCAAGTGAGCACAGGATTTGGTCTTCCAAGCCCTACTTAAAAGACAAAAAAGATTTTTTTTTTTAAATATACAACTGAAACTATAACTATGAAAGAAAACAAAATAAGGGAGCCAGAAGCAGAATTAAAATTTGGAGGAAATTCTAAAAGGCAGAAGGGAAATGGAATTTGATGAATGGAGAAAAGAGTGGAGGGAAAACATTTGAATAAAGAGCAACCCTTCCCAAGGAGAAAGAGAGAAGCTTGAGAGTGGGAGTTTACAGGAAAAGGTAGTTTGGAGGTCATGACTGGGATTAAGAACTGTATTCTGGGGCTCCTGGGTGGCTCAGTCGTTGGGCGTCTGCCTTCGGCCCGGGTCATGATCCCAGGATCCTGGGATCGAGCCCCATGTTGGGCTCCCTGCTCGGCGGGAGGCCTGCTTCTCCCTCTCTCACTCCCGCTGCTTATGTTCCCTCTCTCGCTATGTCTCTGTCAAATACATAAATAAAATCTTTAAAAAAAAAAGAACTGTATTCTACTTATCTATTGTTTGTTACGAACTACCAAAAACTTAAAACAATGACTATTTAGCTTACAAATCTGTAGTTTAGGCAGAATTCAGCAGGGACATTTTGTGTCTGCTCCTCTCAGCACTGCAGCAGTTTAAAAGTGGGGGCTGCACCCCCAAGGTCTTACTGGGCATCTCCATCTCCATGTGGTTTCTCTAGATGGTCTCTCCAGTGTGGTGGCTTCAGGACAGCAGGGTTTATTACATGGTAGCTCAGGGCACCAAAGGGACATGTCCTGAAAGAGAGCCAGACAGATAATGTATTGCCTTTATGACTTAGCTTCGGAAGTCATGTAGCATCACTTCTGCTGTAGACAGGCCCTCCCAAACTGAAGGGGAGGCAACATAGATCCCACCTGTTGGTATTTTTTTTTTTTAAGATTTTATTTACTTATTTGACAGAGAGATAGAGAAAGAGAGCACAAGCAGGGGAAGCAGCAGAGGGAGAGGAAGAAGCAGGTTCCTCACTGAGCAGGAGCCTGATGTGGGACTCCATCCCAGGACCTTGGGATCATGGCCTGAGCCAAAGGCAGATGCTTTTTTTTTTTTTAAGATTTTATTCATTTATTTGAGAGAGAGTGTGTGTGCGTGTGAGCACGAGCAGGAAGGGAGAAACAGAGGGAGAGGGAGAAGCAGGCTGTCCGCTGAGCAAGGAGCCCAATGAGAGGGACTCGATCCCAGGACCCTGGGATCATGACCCGAGCCAAAGGCAGACGTTTAACCGACTGAACCACCCAGGCTCCCCTAGATCCCACCTCTTGATGGAACAATATTAGCATGTTATAAGAAGAGTACATGAGATGGGATATATTTGTGTGGCCATCTTTGAATATTACAAACTGCCATAAATTGTATTTAGACCAGCTGGACCATATAATTAAGGAAAACCAAAAACAGTGAAGAGAAAGATCAAGATGGATATGCAATTGACCTAAGAAAAAAATGGGGCACCTGGGTAGCTCAGTCGTTAAGCGTCCGCCTTGGGCTCAGGTCATGATCCCAGGGTCCTGAGATCGAACCCCGCATCAGGCTCCCTGCTCCGCGGGAAGCCTGCTTCTCCCTCTCCCACTCCCCCTGCTTGTGTTCCCTCTCTCGCTGTGTCTGTCAAATAAATAAATAAAATCTTAAAAAAAAAATCCAGGGAACACAGATTCAATTTTTTAATAAGAACTAATTAGTATCAAAATTAGAGAATTTTATATCCGTAAAATAATTTAGGTTGATATGAAAAAGATAAGCAGAATAAAAGAATCTGACCAAAATAGCCAAAATTAAATACTGGATGGACTGACTGAATACTAGAACAGATGAGGTGATGGCTGAGATGCTAACCTAAAAGATAAGCTTGAATAAATCCCCTATGATGTAGAGCAAAAGCAAACAGGTGGAAAATACTTTTTTTTAAAAAAGATCTTTATTTATTTATTTGACAGAGAGAGGGAGAGAGACAGCTGGAGAGGGAGAAGCAGGCTTCCCGCCGAGCAGGGAGTCCTATGCGGAGCTTGATCCCGGGATCCCGGGATCACAACCCAAGCCGAAGGCAGACACCCAATGACTGAGCCACCCAGGCGCCCCATGAAAAATACTTTCTTAAAGTAAAAGTTGTTATTTACCCAAAGGAGTTAAAAGCTTATATCCATGGGGCCCATGGGTGCCGGAGTCCAGCTGCAGCAGGGGAAGGGTCCTTGAAGGAAAGGACGGTGTCTGCGAGTGAGGAGACACAGACACAGGATCAGGTTGTAAGCATCTCCCTCCAATAGCCTCGGAGGGACTTTATAGCTTACAATGTGTGCACCCTATCTTATCAAAGTACTTATTCCATTTCTATATGTTTTCGTCTCTTGCCCTTGCTCCATAGACACCACGGAGGATCACTCCTCTTAATCCTTTCCCAGAGGCTGTCAGATGATGCCCGCACCCTTTTCCCCTTAATCTTAGACCATTTGTTCATGTCCTCATTATCAACTCCAGTATAAGGAATGGGAGGAGTAGGGGTAAGGAAGTTAATCCTCTTCCAGGGCTTGCCTCGAGGGGCATACCAGAGGTGGCCTCCTATTTGTATGCAACATAGGGAGGTCCCTGTACTGTGGGAACGACAATGAGATGCCCTTCTCTTAGAACCCTGGTGCTTCTGAGGTGCCTGTGGGATCTCATCAATAGGAATTTTTACTGGGCCTGGATCCAACAGCTCCCTTAAACGAAGCTTATCAAAGAACTCCACGTTGCTCATGTTAGATGAATTACAGATTGGAGGACATTGGGTAATTTTACTTCTTGGTCCATTGTCAGCCTTTTTGGAATCAGTTTCATTATGATTGCTTGCATAGGCATAACTAAATTTATAAATCATTTTATCATGAAACCCCAGAAAAAATCCCATGATTATAAAGATTGACGCAAATAAAATGAAAGGAAGTAGCAGGAGCCAGCTGTGGAGTCTCCTGATTTTCAGGATTGTCCCTCATACTTGGACTTTGTCAAACAGCATGAGTAGCTTGGCTCGCGCCACATGGGTGGCTCAGATGGTTGAGCATCCGACTCTTGATTTCAGTTCAGGTCATGATCTCAGGATCGTGAGATCAAGTCCCACATTGGACTCCATGCTGGGTGTGAAGCCTGCTTAAGATTCTCTTTCTCCCTCTCCCTCTCCCTCTGTCCTCCCCCTGCTCTCTCTCTCTCTTAATAAAAAAAAAAAAAAAGAGTTACATTCTGGTGAGTGATGTTGATCATGGAGAGGCTGTGCAAAAATAAATAAATAAATAAATAAATAAATAAATAAATAAATAAATAAATAAATGTAACATGCAAGGTAAGTCCACTGGGTCCCAACTTGTGTGTAGTAGGAGTATCAGAAACAGCAGAGACAACAGAGAGGAGGAAATCCTCTCCCCAAATAGAAGGAAATGACCTCAACATGAAGAAAGGTGTGACCCTTTAGGAGTCCAAAAGATCTCTGAGTGCTAAACTGGATGAATAAACACACGCTCATGAATAGAAAGATACCGTTGAACTTTCAGAATTCTGACGATAAAATAAAAAGAAAAAATTATTCAAGAAACATCCATAGTCTTTGTACCAAAAAGGTTAATAGGTTACCTATAAAGCAAAGAACTACACTAGCATTGAACTTCTGTACATCAAATGTGGATTCTAGAAATCAGTAATGTTTTCTAACTGGAAACAGTTTTCGACCCTAGATTTTTATACGCAACCAACATGAATCAGACAACATGAAGATATATCCATATATGCTAAGATGCTTGTGCTCCCGATTTAAAAGTAAAATTATAAAAGAAGTATTCAACTACAATAAGTACTACTATACACATGCCAGAATGGCTACAATGAAAAAGACTAAAACTCTCAAGTGTTGGTGAAGATATGGATCAGTTGGAACTCTCATACACTGCTAACGAGGGCACAAAACGGTACACCACAACAGAAAAGCAATATGGCATCTTTTCCTAAAGCCCAACATGCACTTACCCTATAACCGAACAAATAGCACTCCTAGGTACATACACAAAAGAAATAAAAGCCTAGGTACACCAAAAGATTTGTACACAAATGTTTATAGTAGCTTTATTCCTAATAGTGAAAATCTAGGACAAAAAAAAAAACAACTCAACAGAAGAATGGAAAAACAAATATTGCTATATTCATGAAATAAAACTCATTTGCAGAAAAGAATGAAGTACTGATACTCACAACAACATGCATAAATCTTAAAACATTATGTTGAGCAAAAGAAGCCAGACAATAGAGTTTACAGGTCTGGCTCCACTTAAACGAAGTTCTAGAACAGGCAAAAATAAACTGCGGTGAACAAAGTCAGAACAGTGGTACGGGAAGGGGAGGGGAGCATAATTGATTAGAAGGGAGCACAGGAAGTTTTCTAGAGTGATAAGGATGTTTAAATATATATATTTTAAGTTGACTCCACGCCCAGGGTGGAGCCCAATGCAGGGCTTGAACTCACGACCCTGAGATGAAGACCTAAGCAGAGATGGAGAGTCAGACACTTAACCAACTGAGCCACACAGGCACCCTAAGAATGTTGTATATCTTGATCTTGATGTTGTGTACATATGTAAAAAGTTAACAAGCTATCCACTTAAGATTTATGCATTCTCCTGTCTGTAAACTATACCTCGATAAAGTACTGTTAAAAGAGAAAAACAAATCAGGAGATAAAAATTCATTATGTAAAAAGGGAGAGAGATGGGAGAGCTGAGTTTGCCACTCAAAGATGATTCTCAGGAATGTTTGGTGTTGTCAGTTGAGATGAAGAAAGGACCATGGGCAAGGGTCTGAGAGCTGGAGTTCTCAGTCAATAACACAGGATGGCAGGGTGGGTTCTGTTGCAGGTAATTCCTTACCACCAATGGCTACCAAAGTTGTAAACGGCATGTTTTAACATCTTTAAGTCAGCGATCGTGAATTTTAGATTATCCCTATAATAAGGGCATTCTAACATACTTACATTCCAGTGTATAATCTCTGATGGGAAATCAAGGGGTGAAGTTCAGCCAGCAAAATAGGAACGTGAATCACCTACAGTTTATCTATGCCAACATGACCTGGTGAAGAGATTAAAGTACTCACATGCTTATAGAACACCTTGATGGTTACTATCCAATAAAATAAACCAAAATAGGGGCGCCTGGGTGGCTCAGTTGGTTAAGCAACTGCCTTCGGCTCAGGTCATGGTCTCGGGGTCCTAGGATTGAGCCCTGCGTCGGGCTCCCTGCTCGGCGGGAGGCCTGCTTCTCCCTTTCCACTCCCCCTGCTTGTGTTCGCTCTCTTGCTGTCTCTCTCTCTGTCAAATAAATAAATAAAATCTTTAAAAATAAATAAATAAATAAATAAAATAAACCAAAATACAGAATGACAAAATAAATGAAAATGAGACATGCAAGCACAGTGAAAAAGAAATTCGGGAAAGAAGCTAGGGTAAGATAAAAAGAAGCAGTCGTGGTTAAGGAAGTCCCAGAAGAAGAGAAACCCAAAAATCAGTGACGGGAAATAGCCCTGAGCACTGATTCTTGGGACACTTGCCAAGTAGCTGAAGTTTAAGGGTACAGGATTACATTTCCTTCTCTATGGGTCCAATCAGACTAATTCGTTCTGTGGTAAATCGTAATTACTTACGGTAAGATTGTATTCGTTTTCTTCAGTTTAAAAGTTTAGCGGAATAATAAAAGAATTATAATCTTGCCAGTAAAAAAATAAAAATGATGAAAATTGGAGAGCACGGCAGAGGTAAGAACTAGACGAAAATGCTAATGTGCTAATTTCCACTTCGTTAACTGGGGAGTATCAAGAGATAACTGTCTAAATTTCAAAAATAAACTGAGATTGGATTACATTATTTTAGGTCCTAAATATCGCCACTGTAAGAATTAAAAATAATATTTAAGAAAGAGTGGTCGCTATATAGGCGATAAAGGCCCCACTGAGTTCTTCATGACTTATGGTGTGAAGGCAAAAGATTCCATCTACAGTTGAAGAAACAGGATGAGAGTATACTATATGAAATAAATATTAACTACTTGTAAGACTTCCAAATCATTAAACATGGAATGTCAGTTGGAAATGTTAACTTTTTAGTCCCTTGTGGGTGGCTAAAATCAGGAACATGATATGGGGCAGGTATTTACCTTCATATTTGTTTGGAGTGTCTGATGGGAGAGGCAAAGCCTTCCTGCACCTGCCCCCCAACCCTTCCCTTGGTGTCTTCCATGCCTGCCCTCTCCCTTGGTTTTAGCTTTCCCGAGCTTTGTCAGGATTCAAACTGCCAAGTTTCCCATGTGACTATCCTACGATCACATATGAGAACTACCACTTGGAGGGCTTCAAAGGGGTTACTAGCAAATCTTTTTTTTTTTTTTTTTAAGATTTTTATTTATTCATGAAAGAGAGAGAGAGAGAGAGAGAGAGAGAGGCAGAGGGAGAAGCAGGCTCCCAAGGAGCAGGGAGCCCGATGCGGGACTCGATCCCAGGACTCTGGGATCATGACCTGAGCTGAAGGCAGACGCTTAACCATCTAAGCCACCCAGGCGCCCCGGTTACTAGCAAATCTGAAGGCTGGCTGAGTGCCTTACATTACTACTCCTGACACTCCTTGTCCGGGACGCCATTTAGGGATCAGAATGAGGCCAGCTTGCTTCACTATCATTGTGAGAAGTTATTTTAAAAATTGACAACCAGCTAAAAGAAAGTTAATAATAGGGGCGCCTGGGTGGCTCAGTTGGTTAAGCATCTGCCTTCGGCTCAGGTCATGATCCCAGGGTCCTGGGATCAAGTCCCATGTCAGGCTCCTTGCTGAGCAGGGACTCTGCTTCTCCCTCTGCCTGCCACTCCCCCTGCTGTGCTCTCTCTCTCTCTGACAAATAAATAAATAAAATCTTAAAAAAAAAGAAAGTTAATAGTAACAAAAGCATTCATGTTAGCAAGGAACTTCCACCTCAGCCCTGTCTCTCTCGCCCCCTTTCCCCTCCCCAAACACACACACAAAGCCCTCCTATTTCTATAAAGGAACTTCCTCTCAAGCAAGGTTGTCAACCCTGAGGGATAAGGAGGTGCACTTGGATGTCCAAGTGAGCACATGGGCATTATTGTGGTTATTAAGTAAATAACCCATATTTCAAGGATATTAAGGATCTTATAATGTATAGGACAGTTCAACCAACAACTGTCCTGCCCAACATACCAGTGGCAACCATTAAGAAACACCTCAGTAGGGTGACACTCTTGCCTCTCTGTCCCACTCCTTCCCAGCCCCAGGGAAGGAGTGACTTCCCTAATTGGTGGTATTGGGAGGGGGAATGAGCAGGGCAGCTCAGATCCTGCTGGGGTCTATTCTCTTGGGGCTCTGCCAGCCTAAAGGGAGGTTGAATTTGGGCCGGTTCTTCACTGGGTGGTAGGTTGTCTAGCAGGTTCTGCCCTAGTGAGAAGTTCTGGAATCCATTCATATCAAAGTCTGGGTGGGAAAATCTGTTAATTCCAGCAGAGTATTAGCAAGCCCTTTGGGACACAGTTCTGAAGTCATGGTCTGCTGTCACCTTTATCACTAATAAAAATGACATTTTAATCTCCGCTTATGGGGCATCTGGGTGGCTCAGTCAGTTAAGTGTCTGCCTTTGGCTTGGGTCATGATCCTGGGGTCTTGGGTTCGAGCCCTGTGTCGGGCTCCCTGCTCAGCAGGGACCCTGCTTCTCTTTCTGCCTCTGCCTGTCGCTCCCCCTGCTGTGTTCTCTCTCTTGCTCACTCTCTCAAATAAATAAATAAAATCTTTTTTAAGAAATCTCCATTTAGGGGCGCCTGGGTGGCTCAGTTGGTTAAGCGACTGCCTTCAGCTCAGGTCATGATCCTGGAGTCCCGGGATCGAGTCCCACATCGGGGTCCCTGCTCGGCGGGGAGTCTGCTTCTCCCTCTGACCCTCTTCCCTCTCGTGCTTTCTATCTCTCATTCTCTCTCTCTCTGAAAAAAAAAAAAAAAATCTTAAAAAAAAAAGAAATCTCCATTTATCCATCTCTTGTGTCTTATTTCCTAATTGTTTTGAACTGGGAAGGGAATCAAGGAATAGTTCTTATTGGCTTCAAGACTTAAAAAAGTAGTTTGAGAGACTTAAGAGAAAATACTGAGGGATATAAATGTCAATATTCTTTAGATTTTCCAGTGATTTTAAATTTTAAAAAAGTCCATCACTTGGATTTATGTTACTCATGTGGATTTCAGGATACTGAAATAGTATTTTTATTTTTAAAATTACACCCAGCCTAACTCTAAGACAGATTTGAACCTTCTTCTTCTTCTTCCTTTTTTCTTAAAGATTTATTTATTTATTTTAGAGGGAGAGAGCCCTACACGGGGCTTGATCCCAGGACCCTGAGATCATGACCTGAGCCGAAACCAAGAGCCAGTTGCTTAACCGACTGAGAGACCCAGGCACCCCTGACTTGAGGTTGCTTCTTAAAAAAATACATACAATTGCACAAGATTTTATTTCGTGCTTAAGAATAAACTAGGGAAAAATCAGAGTCCAATAACAAGACAAAGCTAATGAAGTGTTAGTACATGTTCTCCAGTGCTATACAGTTATTAAAGGTAGGCAACAAATTAAGCACTGAACTTCCAGGTAGCCAAAGCAAAAAGGAAAATACGATTATTTTCAAGACTGATTTTGCCCAGTGAACATAATCCTAAATTGTATTTTAACTGACACACACACTATACATATACATATATATATATATACCCACAGCGACTTTGAGGGGACAGTCAGAATTACTGGCAGTGATGTGTGCTAGAACTTTCTTCAGGGGTCTTCTTACAGGGGGTACTAGCTGATGCAATGGAGATATCTCCATCAACAACTCAAAAGAAAATATAACTGTGAATACTTTCAGCCTTTTCTATGGTTTCCTTCAATGCAAGCCATGAGCATTATGCCAAAGCATAATTTAATAAATGGACTCTTTCAGGGACCAAGACAATCCAATAAAACTGCTCTCTGATGGTCTGGCTTGATGCCCAAACTTACAAGAGATGGATTATTTCACCATTTATAAATATTTTTGAACATCAGTTATAATCTTGTGTATGTGATAAATGTTCAAATTCTATACTGCCAATTCCCCATCATTTTTGCAAGGACATAAATCATTCGAAATCTTGGACTTTGTTTTTTATTAAAAAGCACTTGAAAGCCTAAATTATGTTTTTGGCTTAAGATTACACTGCTTGAATTTTTTTCCCCCCAACAGGAACAATTTACTCCCTCTGTTATCTTTTTCTTGGTTGTCTTGATCGTCTGATCTTCAAAGTGTGAATTCATCACATGGGGTATGGTACAGAAGAATGTTCACTGAGGTGAGACAATAAATCATTATAACTCCCTATTTATACAAAGGGGAGAAAAGAAGGGAAAGAAGGTAGAAAGGGAAGGAGGGAGGAAGAGGGAATCAATCAACCAGTCAAGCTTCTCCTCACTCAGTATCCAAATAACTATGAGGAAACATGGTCTGAGAGGCACACTGAGAGAGTTCCACAGAGCCGAGAGATTGGAAAGGCACTCTTTTGGGGGTTCCTCTGTTGTATTGGGCACCTCCTGTGCTCTGCTTCCAAATCCCCTGTGCCCCCTGAGGTGTAAGGAGTGAGCTCCATCGCTGCTGTGGAACCAGGATCAGGTCGGCGCTGACGTGGCCTGCACTATGGACCTCTCTCTTGTTCCTTGGGAACAAGTCCACAGTCCAGAAAAGCATGGCTGTTTATGCCCACAAAGCCACTCTTGACCAGTGCGGGAGAGGAGCCGATGGCTAAACGTCTGCTTCTCTCTTGTCCCATAAGCACACAGCTCTGAAATGAACTCCATAAGGCTTCTCACAAGGTCCCGGTGAGATGAAGTGTGACCTCCTTTATCCAGCAACTTGCTCAGAGATTCTTGTACTGGTTTCCCCTCCTTTTTCTCTTCCCCATTCTGCATCACTGTTCCCTGGGACCCCATTCCCAAACGAACAGCTGCAAGCAAGACTGTACCAAGTTCTCTTTCTGGGGGCATCCAACGAAGTCATCTGCTTCTGGAGTATTTTACTGTGTTCCTGCTTATGGGGATTTACAGAGTTTGTCCTTCAACTTTAGTAAAATTAACTTCCACATAATGAATAAATGCTTTTAAAAGATTCCTGCAGCAAAGCTACTGACTGAAGACAAACCAAGAATGCAAAGATAAGACAATAAGAAAATAGCAAAGCTGAGTCTTCTCTTACTGGATGAATTCCCCACCAGACACAGAGAAGAAATACATTTTTAGCCTTAATAATAAATTAAAATAAATAATTTGATATATGCTTATATTTATTTCATTCTTTTGAAATTCCATTCTAGGTAGATATTAGGTTTTATAAAGTACATAATATAAGTACAATAGCCTGTGTATAATTCACAAATAAACGAATGTATATATATTGGAAGCATGTTCTCAAAATTTTTTGCTAATAGGATAAAAAACTCAAAAAAGTTTGGAGAGCACTGGTCTAAATAAATTCAAATGAGTATGCCTTTCCAGTTTTTTTTTTAAATAAGCTTTGTTTGAGGACGATAGGACATGAGCAAACCTGAGTTGTCTGCAAAAGTTGCCTTCAATAACCTATACTGACGATCAGAGCAAAGTCACTGATCAACATATAATTTGTCTTCTTTTTTAAAATAAAGACTTTCCTTTTTTTTTTTTAGAGAGAGCATGCAGCGAGCAGTGGGGGTGGGGGGAGGGGCAGAGGTAGAGAGAGAATCTTAAGCAGATTCCACACCCAACACGGAGCCTGATGTGGGGGCTTAATCCCAGGACTCTGAGATCATGACCCGAGCTGACATCAAGAGTCGGATGTTTAATCGATTGAGCCACCCAGGCATCCCTATGCTTGTCATTTTTGTGCGCTGCCAGGAGTAAGAGCCCTTCATGCATTCCTTAAACATTTATTCAACATAACTAAAGCACATTAACTAAACCCAAATAACTGTGTGCTAAGTCATGTAAGGAAATAAAATATTAAGATATTTATATGATTCCATTTATATGACATTCAAGAACAGGCAAACATAATCTGTGGTATGGGAATAAGAATAGTGGTTTTCTTTGTCATGATTTTGACTGAGATGAAGCTCAGGGGAAAATTCTTTGGTCCCAGTGTTCTAAGTATCTTGATTTGGGTGATTATACACACTTGATATTTGTAGTAGTAAGTTATACCTCAATAAAAAGTTTTAAAAGATAAATAGGCTTCTTTTTTTTTTGAGAAAGAGAGAGAGAGAATGAGAATGAGTGGGGGGTAGGGGCAGAGGCAGAGGGAGAAGCAGACTCTGCTGAGCTGGTAGCACGAGGCGGGGCTCGCTCCTAGGACCCTGAGATCATGCGCTGAGCCGAAGGCAGACGCGCAACCAACTGAGCCACCCAGGCGCCCAATAAATATGCTTCTGCCCTCAAGAATATTATAAGCTACTTGGAAAAGTAAGGCATGCTAAAACTAAGCGCAATAGAAGGCAAGATACGTTAAAAGTGGAGGATTTAGGGAACAGTGTGTCTAAGAGTTAGGGGCATAGGAACTCCACATTAGGAGGTCTTGGATTTGAAAGCAGCTCCTCATTCTCCAGCTTTGTGAGCTTGGGCCTGTCACTTCATTTCTGTGAACCCATTAGAGTTTCCCTGCCCTATAAAGTGTGAGTCATGGTACTTGCCTGCCAGGAGCACAGTGAGGATTCAAAGAAATCCCTTACCTAAAGCACTTAGCACAAGGCCTGGCCCACAGCTGAGTCCTGCACAGTTCAGCTCACATTGAGATTATTCCTAAAAACTCTCACAATATGGTGAGTATAAATTCTCACAGCCACAGTAGCCTACAAGTCCCAAGTGGACCTTTCTTTATTTGTCCACAGTTCCACTTAACGTCTGCCCAGCCCTTGTTCTGCGACCTGGCAAAAAAAACAACATCTCAGTTCTAGGTTTTCTCTGTGATTTCAGATTTAAGCCCAGTCACTCCATCTTTTCTGCTTCCCAGACGGGAAGGTGGTTTAGATTGTGTCACGGCACCAGGGACATGGCTGGTGCATCCTGGCATCCACTATGATCTAACTTATTCCATCAGAATCCTGTTCTGAAGGGCCTGGCAAGGTCCCACCTTCACACTGTCCCTCACCCCCCAACCCCCAGACTCCAGCCAACCACTGGATGCATGATCAGCACAGCCGAAGATGTGGGCATGTTTTAGCTGAACAGGAGCTAAATGTTCTCATCACTTTTTTTTTTTAAAGATTTTATTTATTTATTTATTTGACACAGAGAGAGAGAGCACAAGCAGGGGGAGTAGGAGAGGGAGAAGGAGGCTCCCCGCTGAACAAGGAGCCTGATGTGGGACTCGATCCCAGGACCCTGGGATCATGACCCGAGCCAAAGGCAGACGCTTAACGACTGAGCCACCCAGGCGCCCCTAAATGTTCTCATCACTTAAAACAGACAATAGATTGTGGTAAGCATATAATTGTCAAATCACCATGTTGTGCAGCTGAAACTAATATATTACATGTCAACTATACTTCAATTAAAAAATAAAATAAAGTAGACAATAGACACTTTATATTTTTAAACATTTATTTACTTATTTGAAGGGGGTGGGGGGGCGGAGGGAGACAGTCTCAAGCAGACTTTGTGCTCAGCACAGAGCTTGACGCAGGGCTTGATCCCATGACCCTGAGATCATGACCTGAGCTGAAACCAAGAGTTGGATGCTTAAGCAACTGTGCCACCCAGGTGCCCCTAGACACTTTAAATAATGGGGAATGCTAGATCCCACAAAGCATCTAACCAAGCACTCACTTCTGCTGTTCTACCACTTTCCTTTTATCACTCATCTCTCTCTGGTTGCCCAGTGTTCCCATCCTCAAAACCAGCTACCAAGAGACTTAAGAATAAAAAAAGAATCACAAGCTGGATTAGCACATCACTGGAGGACTTCGTTTTCCGTATAAAAATCGAAAGAATGAGTGGGGCAAGGCAGTGTGAGGAGGTAAGGAAAAAGGATGATAATAATAATAGTGATGAAAAATATATTTATTTTATGCTAACTACTGTGCTAAGAACTTTTCTCTCAAAAATGTTTTTTTGTTTTTTTTTTTTACTTTTCGTATTGTTTCATATAATTTCTCTATTTTTTCCTTTAATGGGAAACAACAGCAGATTGCAGGAGGAAATATTCTAGTTCTCTTAGCACAATCAGCCTTGGTGTTACTCAGTCCAAAGCAGGATTTCCCCCTTGGTCAGAAGGTTCTCATGCATTAGCTCATTGCACCTTCATAATACCAAATGAGCAAGTACTATAATCTTCTCCACTTTAAAGATGAGAGCAGAGAGGGTTTTGCGTGAGACAGAAATGCACCGCTCCTGTTTAAACCACCATTATTTTGGGTCTCTATGTCTCACACCCAAATCTAATACTATCTGAGACAGTAATTGGCTGTCTTGTTTTTACTATCTAGGCCCATGTCTTCCTTAATCTCCGTTAGTCTCATGATGCCATTGTTACTCATTGTATAGCCAGCGGGTATACAGCAGTCATGTAAAGAGCACACTCGGTTGGAATTTTTTTTAATTAATAGATTTTATTTTTTGAAGCAGTGTTAGGCTCATAGCAAAATTGAGTGGAAAGTAGAGAGTGTTCCCATATACACCCTGCCCTCACATACCCACAGCCTCACCCATGATCAACATCTAACCCCAGAGTGGTGCCTTAGTTACAATTGATGCACCTACTTTGACACATCATTATCACCCAAGTCTATAGTTTATATTAGGGTTTACTCTTGGTGTTGGATGTTCTATGAGTTTGGACAAATGTATAATGACATTCCTATAAATTTTTAAAAAGCCTCCATTTTCTATTGGAAAACCATAAAGCCAGACATTGGACTTACCAATTTTAACATCCACTTATCATTTTTATAGAGTACTCAATAACAGAATTGTCTTTTTTTAAAGATTTTATTTATTTATTTGAGAGCAAGAGAGAGCAAGAGAGGGAGAGCATGCAAGAGTGGGGTGGGGGGAGGAGCAGACTCCATACCAAGCGTGAGTGCAGAGCCTGACATGGGGCTGGATCTCACGACCCTGAGATCATGACCTGAGCTGAAATCAAGAGTCAGACACTTAACTGATTGAGCCACTCAGGTGTCCTCAATAACCAAATTTTCTGCCCTATATTCCATGGCAGCCTGCTTTAGTTGTTATTATTAGGTACCTGGAATAAAAAGCGTTTTTTTAAAGTTTTTATATTTACATTATTTGTAATATTGTAAGTGTCGCCATATTATTTGTAAAAATACATATGTAAGTTTGGGAAACAATCCAGATGCTCTCCTCACAGATGTTCTACTCACTTGCCCACCACGTGCACGTTGGAATATTAAGGATACTAAGACGTCATGCAAGAGAGCAACTGGTATAACTGGGCTTAGCAATTCTCTTGGAGAAACACCTATTGAGCAAATCTACTGCTGTACAGACCCAGTTGGGTGAATCCTGCCCTCTACCAGGTTTGCTTGGTCTTCCTCAGTGAGTGTAGTGACCTTACTCTACAGATGAGGAAAGTGGATCCTCAAGCCACCCAGCTGGCTGGCAGCACCTGTTACAATCTCCTGATAACTTTTACAGAAATCCTTGTGATAAAATTGGCTGAGTTCTTAGAAGTTAGCACGTGTTCTGGTATCTCATAGCTGATGAAGAGCTAGCCAGCACAACACCTGGTTCCTATAGCCGGCTCAGGTCACAAGGTAACTTTGTGGATCATGGTGAAATGTTCAGTCTCCACTGAGGACCAGCAGCAAACCCAAACAGTCTCTTAAAAGGAGAATGATTATCTTCAGAGGATGACACAGCTTTGCCCTTGGATCCTAAGATTCTCTGCTATGAATCACCTATGGGGGCCTACAGGGAGCAGTTCCAAACATCTCTCTGCAGCAGACACTTCAAACACCATCCCATCGGCTGCCTCATCCCGTTCCTCAGTCTTCTGATGTTCTAGGTCCTGCATAAGACTGACAGATTTGGGGTTATACAATAAGTGTTTGAGGTATGAAGGTTTGGGTCTCCACAGGGCCACAACCAACATGCTTGCTAAAGACAAAGGGAATATGGAATGGGTAGAGGTCTGCAGTTATAAATATCAGCTATGACCACGTGACCAGCTGCAAAAACCAGGACTGTGATAGTTATGAGCATTCTACCTTATTTTGATGTGCATATATTTGTTTATATACAAACCAATTTTCCCCTCTTCCATTGCCCTATCATCTAACTTAAGATATATTAATAGTAGTAAAACTTATATTTCAGTATTTAACTTACAGAATATCAAAGATTCAAGTGTGACTCACCTAGAAAAGAAATGATCACTCAGAAATGGATAAAGGCACTCTGGATACTTTATTGAGGAGAGATTTGGCATGTTTTTGGATCAATGAGGCAAACTGTACTATGTTTCGACCATAGCATTTCTCATTGGTTAAATTTCCAGCTATCAAAGAAGTACTGAATATGAGATGGGAATGAGACTCAAAGGAGTCTAATTCAGCTAGTACTCATATAACTTAGAAACAATATTTCGTTTGTCTATGTGACATAATTCAGCATCCTTTGAAAACCAAGTGTACAACAAGATTCAAGGAAATTGATATCTTTGCATTGGAGGATCAATAACCAAATGCCACTTGGGGGAACTCGTGCTCTCAGCCTTCTTAGAACTTACAAGCAGAAGAGACTTTTCGTTGATAGCAAGAGATGGGGGGACGTTCTGTGCAGAAATGGTTTTTGGTGCCAGGTGACTCATTTTTAAACAACTTCTACATTTGGCAGATGGTGATAATGCCAGCACTTAACGACAGAGCTGAGTAAATCAGGACGGCATGTTTCCACACTTCTCAGATGCTTATTTCTAAACATTATGTAAAAACCATGTCTTTAAGTACCTCTCTCCAATGAGTCACAGAGCCTAAGCGAGGCTGCTGCCTCCGGAGTCCATTTTGCCCTCCTATAATGTACCACATTGGCTGGAGCATGGGGAATGGGGATCCAGATACTCACTTTCAGATGCTGAAAACATTAGGCCACAGAGTGTATTTACCACAGACATTTTCTCTCTTGATCATTTCTCACACAAATACCGTCACATTGATAAGACCTTCAAGTCTTCATCAAATTTCCATGTATCACAGACCAATTAAATTATGAAACCATAGACCTATGAGATAGAAGGAACTTATTGTCATTGGGGCTGGGGCAGAAATAACTAACTTTTGAGCAAACATTTTATGCTCCCTCTTCCATGGTTCAGAGTTGCTGCTAAGAAGTGGCTACCCAGGGAGGCAATACATTTCCCAAAGCCCTTTCATTTGTGGAAGCCCATGTGAATAGTATTGGCCAATAGAATGTGAGCAGAAGTGATGTGTGTCACTTCCAGGCAAGGCAGTTAAGAAGAGGGTGTGCCATTTCTTCTCTTTCCCCTTCCTTCTGGATGCAGAGGTCTCCAAGTCTCCAAGAAATGCCAGAACCATGAGATGAGATAAACGTGGGTCCCTGAATCACCACATGGAGGAAAGCCACCAGAAACACTTTTATCAGATTGTTAAATGAGTAATACAGACATTTTTACTGTATTAAGCCACTGAAATTGGGGGTTTGCTCATTATGGAAGCTAGCATTTCCCTAACTAATACAGAGGCTAACTTCCATCTCCCTGTTGAATGGTCTAATTCTCTTTACAACTCATAGGGAGATGAGTAGGAATATCCAGAAGGAGTATGTATAATGTCAGGATGATTGACATTGGGATCAGCCAGACTAGGGCTTGAATTCCATTTTTAATGCTATATTATGTGCTCTTGGGATGTTCAATTCACTTCTCAGGACCCTGGTTACCTAATCTGTAAAATGGGCATAATAATAGTACTTAAGTCATAATGTGGCTGAGAGAAGTAAAGAAGCTCATTCTTCTAAGACACTAAGTATTCAAGAAATGAAGCCTTCTGCTCTTTTGGCATCATCCTACAAGTGATCATCCTGCCTATGCTAGCGGTAATATTAAAGAGATCAATTTGCAAGTTTTTGTTGTAATCAGCCACTTTCCAGAGGGCCAGGAGAACTTAGGGATACAGGTGGCTTCCCTAATTAGATACTAGGACCATAGAAAACTGGTTGTGGGTAGTGGAATTGGAAACACTGATCCTAGCAGATGCAGGCACCAGGAACTCAGAGACAAAAGACATCAAGGTGTCTGGGCACTAATACCTCTTAGCAATGCCCAGGGTCCTTCAGCTCAGAGGAGATGGGAGTTGCTATTCTAAGATGTACAGGTGAGGTCATGTGGGGTGTGAGGACATGGGCGTCTCTAAGCACAGGGCTGTTCTCCAAAGGAATCTGAAGAAATGGGGCCCTCTCCTAAGGGCTCTATGGAAACCCCAGAGAAGAGGAAGCACCAGGACCAGGAGAAGGCTTGGGAGGAATTCTGCCAAGTGCATAGGAGTAACATGGAGGAGAACAAAGGACAGGGCAAGTCGTCCAAAGTCCACACTCCCTGAAAGAATTAAGTTTCCTGTCTTCAATTCATCTACCAGCTTCTTCAGCTCTGCTCTGAGCCCTGGGGCCCTTTCTCTTCATCCTTTTAGCAGAAGTCTAGAGCGTGGACATTCTGCTGACCCCATGTCCCCCGTGGCCTCAGGGCTGTCCTTGTTTGGCATCAGGAGCCTGAAAGAAGACTCTCCCTTCCCTTCCTTTGCCTAGATGCCAAGGGTTGGAAAAAGCAAAAGCAGACGTTTGGCCCAAAACTACTACAAATAAAGATGAGAACAGCCTGATTCTTGTCATCCCCAGGAGTGCTGATGGGGAGAGTGATAATTCAGACCGTGTCTTTGTCCAATTTCAAGATCCCTTGGGCCAAGCTATTGAAGCAGACGTCAGGAACCTGGACCCACTAGCTGCTTCAGACCCACTCCCTGAAGAAAAAGGAGGAAAGAAAGAAAAAACAGAAACAGAAGCTCAGTCATCCACAGGTGACGCGGCTGGCCCAGGCCAACTTCTCCATCTGGTTTTCTTTTTCTCCTGTTTTTGTATTGCTGTTGTAATTTATAAGTATTGGAATTTGAACAGATTAGCTTTGGTGGGGCTCAGGCGGGGAAGGGTCTCCATAATGTGAGGGAGAACCATGAAAATTTCAGAAAAAGGTATTTTCCAGATACCTGTCTTGACACCAAAATATTGACCCTTGAAGAAGGAAGGAAGGAAGGAAGAGAGGGAGGGAGGAAGGAAGAAAGGGAAGGAGGGAGGAAGGAAAAGAGAGAAGGAGGGAGGGAGGTAGGAAGGAAGGGAGGGAGGGAGGAAGGAAGGGAGGGAGGGAGGAAGGAAGGGAGGGAGGGAGGAAGGAAAAGAGAGAAGGAGGGAGGGAGGTAGGAAGGAAGGGAGGGAGGGAGGGAGGGAGGGAGAGATGGAGGGAGGAAGGAAGGAAGGGAGGGAGGGAGGGAGGGAGGGAGGGAGGGAGAGATGGAGGGAGGAAGGAAGGGAGGGAGGGAGGGAGGGAGGAAGGGAAAGATGGAGGGAGGGAGGAAGGGAGGGAGGGAGGGAGGGAGGGAGGGAGGGAGGGAGGGAGGGAGGAAGGAAGGAGGGAGGGAGGGAGAAAGGGAAAGATGGAGGGAGGAAGGAAGGAAGGGAGGGAGGGAGGGAGGGAGGGAGGGAGGGAGGAAGGGAGGGAGGAAGGGAAAGATGGAGGGAGGGAGGAAGGGAGGGAGGGAGGGAGGGAGGAAGGGAAAGATGGAGGGAGGGAGGAAGGGAGGGAGGGAGGGAGGGAGGGAGGGAGGGAGGAAGGGAAAGATGGAGGGAGGGAGGAAGGAAGGGAGGAAGGAAAGGAAGGAAAGAGGAGGAACTCTTCAGAGTAAATAATAATTTATCTGTGTTTATCTTATATTCTGGTTTTTAGCACCGGCAAGACTGATGACCTCGAAGCAAATGAGGCCGTGAATTAGAACATAAGTGACCCTTCCCCCCCGAAAATACACGCCTGAGACAGCCCATTCCAGCTCTGGACCACTCTGTTGAGCATTCTCCTTTACGCTGAGACAAAATCTATCTGCCTCTGTTTTCTACCCCTGGTCCTCTCCCCTATCTTGGATCCACCCAGAACAAGTCTAATTTGCTTTCACATGTAAAAATCCACAGTGAAGGCCTCTCCATGCAGGGATAGAGGGAAAGTGTGGTCTTTGTAGAGGCTTGGTGCTCTGGGGGCAGTTTTCTTCTTTGGAGCAATAGGAGGCAGCTTTATCCATGCTTTTATTGGAGGGATACTGAAGGACTCTCAGCCCCAAGTCTTCCTTCTGAACTCCAGTATTGGCCTCTTTTATTGTCCTTAGTGTCCCCTTATGTGGAGGATGGTCTGGAGGGATCAGGACTGAAGATAGCTAGGTATGGAGGTGAGAGCATGAGAGGTGACGCAGTTTGTGTCGGAGTACGGCAAGAGAGCCCCCCAAATGCTGGAGATGAGTATATTCAATCAGCACGGAGCACGGCTACTCCGTCCTCACCAAGGCCAGCTGGGAGAGGACCAGGAAGCCAGGAACACCTCCCTCTACCCATCCTTTTCCGACATGTATCACTGAGCCCAGCTTTCCTTGATCCTCCCGCCTCTGTCTATTGTCTTCTTTTTCTAGAATGTTCCTTCCAACAACTGTTGCTGATGCTAGTGGAGATAAAAGATTTGAGGGAGGAGAAAAGAGAGGATATGCATTTATTCAGGATCTTAAACTCCTTAAAGTCTGCTCATTGTTAATTCTCCTCAGATAGAACTTACTTTTCTAATCACCTCAGCCTTCTACTCCTATCTTCCCAAACTGATAAATATTGTTTGCTGATCTGTCACCCCCCATTTTCCTTTCTCATGGTAAAAGCTTTCTGAGTTTCCTCTGATGAGCTATTCTTCTCAGTCCACGTGGTTCATTCAAGACTGATCACACACAGCTCACCATCCCAAGGATGAACTGAAGACCACAACCAGAGTCATGGTGATTGGCTTTGGTGTGGAAACATGATGGGAGCCAGTGATGCTCATTGTCACCCCCTCCTGAGGAAAGCCTGTTGAGCAGGAAGCCAACATGAAGAGGAGAAGGAACAAGTGATGAAGAGAGACAAGTTTTGGCTTATGGCTACTCGAGTTGAGTATCTCTCTTGCATCCAAAAGAATTCTGAGAAATACTTGACCCCAGTAAGTCTCAAATTTTGGGGTCTCAAGACCCCTTTGCACTTTTGAAGTTTATTAAAGACCCCAAAGAACTTTCATTTATGTCACAATATTTATATTGATATTTATCATACTAGAAATTAAAATTGGGAAATTTTAAAAATCGCCACTTAATAAAACTAATAACAAACCCACCGTATGTTAATAGAAATAATGTATTTTTATGAAAAATAAGTATATTTTCCAAAACAATATCTTTCATGAGAAATGTGGCATGCTTTACATTTTTTCAATTCTTGTACAAGGTCTGGCTTACTAGGAGAGACCTGAATTCTCATACATGCTTCTACATTAATATATTGCCATATGTTGTTTTGGTTCAAGTGTATAAAGAAAACCCACCTCACAGAGATACATATCATTGGAAAAGAGAGGGATATTTTTATAAACTTCTCAGGGAGTTGTGGATATTCTTTTTTGATATCACCCCCAAACTTGACAAGGGATACTTAAAAAAAAAAAAGATTTATTTATTTATTTATTAGAGAGAGGGAGAGAAAGAAGGGGCAGAGGAAGGAATATTCAAACATCTAAGAAGGCTCCCACTGAGCGCAGAGCCTGATGTAGGGCTCAATCTCATGGCCCAGGAGATCAGGACCCGAGCCAAAACCAAGAGTCGAATGCTTAACCAACTGAGCCACCCAGGCACCCTGACAAGGGGTACTTTCTTTTTTTTTTTAAGGAGAAACAGACTCCCCGCTGAGCAGGGAGCCCGGTGTGGGGCTCCATCCCGGGACCTTGGGATCATGACCTGAGCCGAAGGCAGCCGCTTAACCAACTGAGCCACCCAGGCACCCCCCAAGCGGTGCTTTCTTTTTTTTTTTTTAATTTTTTTTAAAGATTTTATTTATTTATTTGAGAGAAAGAGAGAATGAGAGATAGAGAGCACGAGAGGGAAGAGGGTCAGAGGGAGAAGCAGACTTCCCACTGAGCAGGGAGCCCGATGTGGGACTCGATCCTGGGACTCCAGGATCATGACCTAAGCCGAAGGCAGTCGCCTAACCAACTGAGCCACCCAGGCGCCCTAAGGGGTGCTTTCTTAAAGATAAGTTAACAATGTGGAATCTGAAACTATAAAAATGAACTTCTCATATTCTGAATACTCACGAGAGAATGGGAATGATAAAAGGCAAAATAATTACCTTAGAATTAGGAGGAAAATAGTTTTGATTTTGTCAACTTTCTGAAAGGGTTTCAGGGACCTCCAGGGGTCCCTGGACCATACTTTGAGGATCGCTACTCCAGCCTAATCCTCACCAACTCTGATTCTGTGTATTTTTCTAAATTAAACTTCCAAAGAAACGGGAACTGATTTGGCTTATTCAGCCACCATTCAATAAGAAGATCTCTGTTAGTTATTCAGCAAATACTCCTGGGTGCTCCCTGTGATCCAGGCACCATGCTAGGAGCTGGCAGTACAGGGTGAACAAAACAGAACTGGAGCCTACTTGCACATTGCTATCGGTCTAGTGTGGCGCACACACATTAATCACACAGTATAGGTGTAATAGAGCCATATTGTAGACCTGGTTTACAGCACTGGCCTAAGCATCATGAAGGAAGCTACCAAGGGTATCAAGTCAGAACGTGTTATGGGATTGGTTCCTTAATGAAGTGACTTTGAGGAAATAAATAGGACACGTAGTCATTTGCTGGATAAGTGGAGTAGAGGCGTGGGGGTGGGAGGTAATGGTGTAGCAATGTAGCCTGCTTCTGGTAGAGGAAATAGCATGGGAAATGTCTTAGGGAAGGAGAAGCTGCAGGAAGCCAGCGTGACTGGGAAGGGAAGGTGGAGAAGATCACATTGCAGGAAGAGTCTGGAGAGGTAGACAGACGCCATCTGTTAGAGCACTTGCAAAGGATCATCTTCTCGGTTGCTGGCCGACTTATAAAGGACTGCCTTTGAGTCAGGCACCCGTCGCTGGTCCAGTCACCCGGAGCTACAGATGCAGGGTGGTAGCCCATGCCTAAGGGACCACTCAGAAGGCATTGTGCAAGCATGGCGAGCACTCCAAGTGGAGTCACGGTCCCCTCAGAAAATCATATTCCACATCTCATTGCTTCATGGTTGCCTGATGTACACCCATCCTCCAATTTGGAGGCCTTGAAGAGCTTCTCCATTTGCTGGTTCATCTATGCTTGATTTCCTGTAGGGCCCCCGTCACAGGAGGTGCTCTCGAGGGGCAGACTTTGAGATGGAGATCAGCAGCAGGATGTTTATTAGGTAGTGCTCTTGGCGACGACACTCATGAAAGGAAATGACAGAAGTAGGAGTGGACAGAGGGAGAACTGACCTGCAAGGCAGTCTCAACAAAGGTCTCAGCTGATCTCGTCCTGAACTGTCCTGAGTTGCAACCTCCAGAAGGAAGCATGACCCAGGAAGAAAGCATGGCAAGGCAAGGCTGTTTTCCTCAGTTAAAGCAGTCCCCAGTGTGGGCCAATGACAGAAGGCTGTCTTCCAGCCCCATTCCCAACTCCTGAGGGAAGAATCCTTCTTTCCTGAAGGAAACTTTGAGTGGTGCATCACAGAGCCCGCCACGCTCGTGGATCCACTCAGTAAAAATCATGATGGTGTTTATGAGGACAACAGTGGCCAGGACGTCAGAAGGACTGAATTCTATAAATCAGTCACACACAAAAACTTGTACTTGCTGACTGGGTCCATTCTGCTTGTCTCCCCGCTTTATCCTGTACCCTTTTTCTCTCACCAACGCACTTCATAGGTGCAGGTCTCCATTCTCTTCTCTCAGCCCTCTGAGCTACGAGCTACTCCGGGGCCTTTGCACTGTTCATAGGAATTATCTTATTTGTGTGCTACACTAGGATATTTGCTCCATGAGGGTAGGGACTTTGTGTCATTCATCTTTGGGTCCTCAGAGCCTGGAACACAGTAGACACAAAAATACTGAAAATATCAGTAACTGAGGGGGCGTCTGGGTGGCTCAGTTGGTTATGCATCTAACTCTTGATTTTGGCTCAGGTCATTCTCAGGGTCGGGGGATCAAGTGGAGATTCTTTGCCTCCCCCCTGTCCCCCCCTAAGTAAATAAGATCTTGGGGGAAAAAATCAGTAACTGAGGCCCAGGCAGAGCAAGTATATGGGTTTGCTGAGGCTGCGGTAACAAAGCATCGCAGACCAGGTGCCTTAAACAGCAGAGGTGTACCTTCTCACGGTTCTGCAGGCTAGAAGTCTGAACCAAAGCGTCAGGAGGGTTAGTTTCTTCTGAGGCCTGTCTCCTGAGTTTGCAAATTACTGTCTTCTCCCTCTGTCCTCACACGGTCTTCCCTCTGTACCTACGTGTGTCCAGATTTCCTCATCTTAGAAGGGCACCAGTCATACTGGATTAGGGTCTACCCTCATGATCTCATTTTACCTTAATTACCTCTTGAAAGACCCCAGCTCCAGACGTAGGCACGTGCTGAGGTACTGGGGATTAAGACTTCAATACACACATTTGGGAGGAGGGGCGTATGACACAACCCATAACAGCAGGGGACACAAAAAGGACATGTTATGGGTTTTCTCTCTTAGAAGCCCAGCTATAAGGGCGCCTGGGTGGCTTAGTCGGTTAAGCAACTGCCTTCGGCTCAGGTCATGATCCTGGAGTCCCAGGATCGAGTCCTGCATCGGGCTCCCTGCTCAGCAGGGAGTCTGCTTCTCTCTCTGACTCTCCTCCCTCTCATGCTCTCTGTCTCTCATTCTCTCTCTCTCAAATAAATAAATAAAATCTTAAAAAAAAAAAAAAAGAAGCCCAGCTATATCACACTGAAGAAGGGGTGAGTTTGGAGTCCTTACGACACACCGGGGACTGTGCTGGTATTTCACAAGCATTATCTGATTTCTCCTCACAACCATCTGCTGAAGTGGTAGTACTCTATCCATTTTACTGACAAGAAGACGGGGGACTCAGAGGTCTTAAGTACTTGCTCAAGGTCACGCAGTGGGCAAAGGAAGAAGATGGAACTTGAACCTAGATCTCCTGTCCCTGAGCCTACACAGTCAACCGTTTCTGGAGAATATCTGTTGTTTGTCCTCAAGGCCTTCTAACCCCTTGATTTATACTGTTAATATCCTGCATCCACAGGGCTATAATCAGCTTAATTACATGGTATTTTGTGATGTTCTCTCTAAGTCACCTGTAGCCCTCTCCAAGGAGAAGGGAATCATCTAGGGAAAAAAAACACAAAAAACAAGACAGAAGCCCAGATGTTGCCCGCATTCAGGGAAGAGAAGCATGAACAAACCTCTTTTTTTACTCCCAGCCTTGTCAAGTCTAATGCTTTGGTCCCCTCCCTGAAACTTAAACCAGAATCAGAACTTACTTCATTCTCTGTTTCATTAGCTTGGAGTAGGCCCAAGATAAGGTTAAAAATCAAAGAGTCTGTGAAAACTGCAACCAATTATCCTGAAAAATATGCTAAGCCTGAACAGATTTATTCAACGTTGCTTAGTGGGTGGCTTCACAGGACGGAGGCCAAGATTTATCATCTGCTTGGCTTTGCCTTTGATTATTCATTGACTGGGATGGCTTTCTTGCCATAAGCTGATACAGTCTCCCGTCTCTGAAAAAGGGGGGAAAAATACAAAACACCACATTTACTGATTCTTTTCAAACAGAATGTTTTTTTTTAAGAGAGGCAGACCTGTGGTACTAATGAATATTCCCTGTATTTCCTTTTGAAATCACAGCAGGAGATTAATGAAAAATTTAGTGAAGAGTGGAGAGTGCTGGTGGAATGTTCTACTGATTCCATCGAGTGTTTATTCAAACACACATTATAGTTGCCTGTTATAAGCCTGCACTGTGCTAGATGTTGCCCCAGATTATCTCATCTTGCTTGCATAAAACCCCACAGGGAGGTGTTGACATCCCCACTGTACAGATGAGGAAATCGAGTCTTTAGAATTGCATTGTCCAATATGGTAATCAGTAGCTACGGAAGGTTATTGAAACTTACATTTAAAGTAATTAAAGTTTCTTTTTTAAAGATTTATTTATTTATTTGAGAAAGAGAGAGCAGGGTAGGAGGGACAGAGGGAGAGGGAGGGACAGAATCTCAAGCAGACTCCCCCACTCAGCATGGAGCCTGATGACCCTCACAACGCTGAGATCATGACCTGGGCCGAAATCAAGAGCCGGACGCCTACCTGACTGAGCCACCCAGGCGCCCCATATAGTAATTAAAGTTTTAAAAGTCGGTTCTTTATTTACAACAGCCACATTTCAAGTGCTCAACAGCGATATGTGGCTAATGGCTACTCCATGGCACAGCACAGATCTAGAGCATTTTCATCATCACAGAAAGTTTTACTGAACACACTGCCATAGGATCTAGAGGCAAAGAGACCTGCTATTTGCTTAGTCAGAGGCAAGATTCAAGTCCGGCTCTCTTTGCTCCAAGTCCAGGTCCTTCCCACTATTGCAACACACCCACGGCATCTTTGATCTTCCCAGAGGGGAGACCATTAGCTCCCCAAGGGCAGCAACATTGACCCTGATTTCTTTGGTAATTCCTTGAACTAAAAACTTTTTTCTGCCCTGAAGGGTGTGTTGGGAAATGCTAAAAAATGGCCAGCAGATGGTGTGCATGTCCCATGTCTCATAACTTGGACCATCTCAAGGCACCGCTAAGAGAGGCGCTTGCAAAAGCCAAAAACTTAACTTGTTTTGACAAAGCCCTTATATAGATATTTCCCCCAAAACAGATACAAATGGCCAATAAGCATATGAAAATATGTTCATTGTCATTAGACTTTGGGGAAATACAAATCAAAACCACAATGAGGTACCACGTCATACTCATTAGGATGGCTGTAGAAAGAAAGGGAGAAAGAGAAAAAGAAGAAAAGAAAAACAACAAGCAGAAAAATAACAAGTGTTGGTAAGGAAGTGAAGAAATCGGAATCCTTGTGCACTGTTCGAGGAAATGTAAAATAACACAGCCACTGTGGAAAACAGCGTGAGTTCCTAAAAAATTAAACAAGAATTGCCATAAGACCCAGATTCCACGTGTAAGGATATACGCAAGGGAATTGAAAGCAGGGACTCAGAGAGATAATTGTACACCAATGCTCCTAGCGCTATTACTCACAATAACCAAAAAGTAGAAACAACCCAAATGTCAATCAATGGATGAATGGATAAATAAACATCCATGTTCATACAATGAAATATTATTTGGGGGCGACTGGGTGGCTCAGTCGGTTGAGCATCTGACTCAATTTTGGCTCAGGTCATGACCTCAGGGTTGTGAGATGGAGCCCCACGTAAGACTCTGCTGTGAGAGGGGAGTCTGCTTGAGATTCTCTCTCTCCCTCTCCCTCTGCACCCCCTCGTGTGTGGGTATGGGTGTGTGTGTGTGTGTGTGTGTGTGTGTGTGTGTGCTCTCTCGCTCTCTCTCTCAAAAAAAAAAAAAGATAGAGGGGCGCCTGGGTGGCTCAGTCGTTAAGCGTCTGCCTTCAGCTCAGGTCATGATCTCAGGGTCCTGAGATCAAACCCTGCATTGGGCTCCATGCTCAGCGGGGAATCTGCTTGTCCTTCACCCCACCCCCGGTTCATGCTCTCTTTCACTATCTCTCTCTCTCTCTCTCAAATAAATAAATAAAATCTTAAAAACAAACAAACAAACAAAACAAGGATAAAGAAACTTTTTCTTTTAAGATTTTATTTATTTACTTGAAAGAGAGAGGCAGGCAGAGGGAAAGGGAGAAGCAGACCCCTGCTGAGCAGGGAGCCTGTTATGGGGCTCGATCCCAGGACCCTGGGATCATAACTTGAGCCAAAGGCAGACGCTTCACTCAATGAGCCACCCAAGCACCCGAGAGAATCTTGCAGTTTTCTAGGAGGGGTTTGGTTGCTAGGTGGGGAGAGAGTCCTCCAGGAGTTTAGGAAAAAGGGAAGGCCATGACCTCAGTGCCATACCTGACTCTGCCCACATTCAGCTCTGTTGAACCAGGCAAGCTTACTACTTTCTAGTACCTGCATGAACAGAAAGAAAGACGGTCTAGACATTAGTCTAGCTAGCATCCTTATCTCACACCTTCAATGACAAAGTCCCACTTTTTGCAAAGATACCTTCTTTTCCCAAGATGTGGGACTTTCAGGAACCCAGAGGATACGTGGAACAACAGATGCCCATTGCCCATCTCCGGAAATGCTGATGTGCACAGTGAAACATGGCCTTTAAGAATTATTCTGGGGGCGCCTGGGTGGCTCAGTTGGTTAAGCATCTGCTTTCTGCTCAGGTCATGATCCCAGGGTTCTGGGATCGAGCCCCGCATTGCGCTCCCTGCTCAGTGGGGAGTCTGCTTCTCCCTCTCCCCTTGTTCCTTCCCCCCACTGTGTGCTCTCTCTCTCAAATAAAATCTTAAAAGAAAAAAAATAATTATTCTGTCTACCCCCTCCCATGATTAACAGGCATGAAATTTAGTACCACTCTCCACCCAGGCCTACCTGGTCCCACCCAAGCTCACAGATCCACAGTAACAGGGGTCCTCATCATAAATGATAGGTATTTTCCTCTCCATCCCCCTCGCCAAGATCCAGTCTGAGATTCACGTGTCCCAGGGTGTTGTGACACAGGATCTCCCAGTCCTGGTAACTGCTATTGCTGTGAGGTGTGGTCCAGCACAGGGAGGGGTTGGGATGGCCAGGGAGGCTCTGGCTAGGGTCCCACTTTCAATCACAGAAGTAGAGGGCTGTTTCTCAGAAAGCTGCTCTTGCTCATGCTCCTTATCTGAGCTCTTGAAAGCTTCCACATAGTGAAGCACCCACAGAGGATTTTGATCATGGTGGTTCTTGTCTTGTAGGAACCAGTGGTCCCCCAGCCCATACTGGCATTGACAGATCCCAGAGCAAGACCACAGCAAGTGAAGAAGCTTCCTCTCCAGCATCACCATGGTGGCCAGACCTGGGCCTTCCAGAGCTCGTCCCGCTCATGGGCCACCTTCCCGTGTGTGTCATCCTTCATGGTGATAAACAGGTTGAGCATAAGCAGTGTGGCAATGACAGCAAAGACAGAGTAAATGATGCCAAATGTGAAGGGTAAGTTCACTTCATAGTTGGCAGGCCCATCCATGATGGTGAGGAAAAGCTGAAAGGTGTTGAACAGTGCCATGGGGTAGTGGTGGAATTGTCCCAGATTGGCTGGGTCCTCTCTCTGGAAAATGACATAGAATTCTGAGGCAAGCCCCAGAATAACAAAGCCATCAGCTGGCAGAAAGGTGTCACGTCTCCAAAAATCATCTTCTAGGAGTGCCTGGCTGGTTCAGTCAGTAGAACATGCAACTCTTGACCTCTGGCTTATGAGTTCAAGCCCCATGTTAGGTGTAGACATTACTTTATAAAATAAAATAAAATAAAATAAAATAAAACCAAAAATCATCTTCTGGATCATGATGGTGAAAGGACAGAGCATCTGGAATCCTCCAGCGAGGTACATAACACTGCACCAACCCAGCACCAGGGCGACGGACATGGGCACCATCTCTCCATTCATGTTGGAGAGCCACATCCTCATGTTCACAAGCACCATGCAGGCATAGGTGATGACAATGACACAGAACAGCCCCCAGAGGACAGTCTTTCCCAAATAGCAAGAGGCACCAACACTGAAAATGCCCAGGATCTCTAGAAGTGGGATGACCACAGTTCCAAGGATGGTCACCAACTCCCGCACCAGCCAGACGTTATCCCGGTGAGTCACATAGGCCTCCTGCAGAGGTTTCTGTTGGAAAATGGTGTTATCTCAGGAATCTGTGCAGTTGTCCATACGGAACTTGAAGGGGAAGTAGACGTAGCAGATTATGTAGAGTGAGAACATAGAAGTACCACTGCCCATATTTCTTCCACTTGAAGCTCACTAGCTGCTTCACTGGGGTCTGGTCCAGGATCTGGTGAGCCTCCTGCTTCCTGGGGGAGATCATGAGCTCTAGAAAGCACACCTCTTCTCCCCAGGAGTTGATCTCTGTGAGGTCATAGGGAGTGGAGGTCAGTGGCCCATAATTCCACTGTATGTGCTTCGGCTTCTGCATCAGGTGCTGGAACATTGCAGGCTTGCCCTCCACACCAGCCAGCTTGAAGGGGGTGAGACCCTGGTGATTGGGCATGCTTGAGGTCCCAGGACTGCAGGTGGTCGCTGCGCCCATTGGGGGACAGCAGCAGGGTGTTCATCTGGCAGGCAAAGGTTTTGTTGGGCTGGAGGATGAGGATGTGTAAGATGGTCTTTCCCAGGGTGTCCAGGGCCCAGACACTGGCTCCATGCTTGGTGAGCAGCCTCATGATCTCCTCACTGCCCACACAGGCAGCCAAGGACAAAGGGTGCTCCCCAAAGTAGATAAGGTTGCAGGGGCTATGGTGGACAGCTGTGCCTGTAGCTCTTGCAGAGATGCTGGCCCTGTGGGCAAGCAGGGCTCACACGGAGTGCACATTCTGGTTCACGATGGCTATGTACAGAGCGGTCCAACCTATGGAAGGCTCGCCCATGGTGGGCTCCTTGACCAGCTCCGGGGCAGCTTCTGTCAGCACATGGCTGTCTCGAGATTGTCCCAGAGGACTGTTATATGCAATGCCACCGAGGACTTAGCAGCAGCTGAGGAAGAGGCAGGGTCTGTTTGGGGTTGGGACTGAGAGTGAGTGTATCTTCCATGTGACTTGTGTATGCAGCTTGCAGTATGCAGCTTGCAGTTTGCAGCTGCGGGGTGTGTCTCTGTGTGTGTGTGCGCGTGCGTGTGCACGTGTGTGGCCACTCATTTTGTTGCAAGACATAGCCTATAGATACCATTGGAATTGTGCACTCTTCGTCTCTCTCCCCTCCCTACTCCCTCTCTTTACGTTCTTTTTCGTATCACTTAGAAACTTGGCAACAAAGATGTTTACAAACTGGAAAATACAGACAACTACCTTCAATGTCAACTCCCTTGGCTTTAAATATATCTGGCTGTGGATAACTCTGAAATGTACATCTCAAGACAGACCCATCCCTGAACCTCTGTATTTATCTGTCTACTTGATACCACACTCGAGCATCAAAGAGGCATTTCAAAATGAATTTGACTGAAAAGAAATTCTCATTTCCCTGACCCTTTGTCTCCCAAACTTGTTCTTCGCCTGCTTCCCTCTTTCTATAAATAACACCATCACCCACACAGTTATTCAAGCCCAAACCCTAGGCGTTGGTCCTTTAGTGATCCCTTTCTCATACGCACGCATGCACATATGCGCGCGCACACACACACACGCACATCACATCACTCTGTCAGCAAATCTTGGTGGTTCTACCTCAGAAAGAGATCTCGAACCTGTTTACCTCTCTCCATCTCCAGGGCACCTCCTTCATCCAAGCTGTCATCCTCTTTTGCAGCTGAAAACCTGTGCTTTGACCTTTGTCCTCCTCTAAAATCAAATCAGAACAAGTCACTCCCTTTATTTATTTATTTATTTATTTATTTATCTATTTTCCTTTATAAAGGAAATTCTTAGAACTTCTTTTTCTTTTTTTAAGATTTTATTTATTTGTCAGACAGAGAGAGAGAGAGAGAGAGAGCTCACAAGCAGGGGGAGCAGCAGGCAGAAGGCAAAGCAGGCTCCTCCCTGAGCAGGGAGCCCAATGCGGGACTTGATCCCAGGACCCTGGGATCATGACCTGAGCTGAAGGCAGACGCTTAACCTGCTGAGCCATCCAGGTGTCTGAAGTCACTCCCTTTAGAATAAAACTCAAACTCCTGGAGTTCTTGTAGGCCTACAAGACCCTACAAAGTCTGGCCCCTGCTTGCCCGTCTGATTTCACCTTCTAGGACTCTCCTGGTCCTAGAAGAGTCCCCATGGGGCTTCTCAAGTACCCCAAGCCCATTCCTACCTCATGGCTTTTGCATGATCTCTGGTCTTGATTCAGGAGTTATCGGCACAGAGAGGCCTTCCCTGATGACTCTATCTACAGTGGCCTCCTTCCAGTCTCTAAGCCTTCAGAACATGCACCACAATTGTAAACGACATGGATGCTGTCTCCTTACTTGTTTCCTAGTTTGGTGTTGGTCTCCCACACTAGACCATAAGCTCTTCTTTCCTAATGGAATTTGAACTCAAATCAAACCAACTCCAAAGTTCCAGTACATTTCAAAAGAGAAGGAAAAATGCATCCATAAGAACTTAAATATATAAAAGCATGTTTTCCATTAAAATTGCCCTCTTGTCTTCCTATCTTCAAAACCCCTTTGGCATTCTTGCTCTGAATTTCCTTCAGAACAAAGCTATTCAAATACTTGATCATGACATTGTTCGAAATGGGCTATGATACAGGAAATGGAAAAGACCACATTTTAGAACAGTATTGATAAAATCCTATTTCTTCAAATTAAAGGTAGTGTTCACTCTTAATGGACTGTGCTCATGACATACCATCTTTTAAATGTTTTCACTGACACCCAGAGGAGGTTTTACTTAGTTATACCACACACTTCTGTATCACTTAAATTCAGTACAATACACAAGCATTGATTCAATTCTTTTACCCCAAGCTTACATCGCATATTTGACAAAATCTTGTTCAACCCAATACTGCGCATCTACTGTATGCCACGTACTAAGTGCTGTGGAGGGGCAGAGATGGATAAAACACAATCCCTGCCCCCAAACCTCACAGTCTGTGACCAAGAATATCATCAGCGAGCTTGATCACTGACCTTGGTCTCAAGAATTTGCTCTGAAAAATTTTTGGCTCTTTTCAAAAAACAAAATCTTTTTCAACAAGCAAAACCATAGAAAATTCTTCAAGAAGGGCGGGACAAATAAAATCCTGCCTGCCTCTGAAGATATTTCCAAAAGAATACCAAAAGTCTTTGGAGAAAAAATAGCAAATGAAATAAGTCTTTGGTTGCCAAAAAGGCCTGGATGACTATCATTTATATGGTGTATAAAATCTGGCACCCCCCCAAAAAAGTCATTCTCATTTCCTTAAAACCGGAGTTTTTAGTTTTATCACAACCCCTTTTTCTTAAAAGAAATATTTTTGTTGCCTTTACATTGCCTTTACTACACTGAACAGAAATTCATAGAGAATATAATACCTACAAACATTTCTAAGAATCAGTATATTGCTCTAAATTTCATGTAAGGAAGAAACAAAAGATATGATTTATAGTACAATATGCATTTCAATACAAAAGTGCTCAGATGATTTAGGAAGACAGTGAGAAGTCAAATATTTGCCCCTACTTTTTTTTTTTTATTTTATTTATTTATTTGACAGAGAGAGACACAGCGAGAAAGGGAACACAAGCAGGGGGAGTGGGAGAGGGAGAAGCAGGCTTCCCGCAGAGCAGGGAGCCCGATGCGGGGCTCGATGCGGGGCTCGATCCCAGGACCTGGAACCATGACCTGAGCCGAAGGCAGACGCTTAACGACTGAGCCACCCAGGCGCCCCTATTTGCCCCTACTTTTAACGAAGACATCTGGATTTCAGAAGAGTGAGACAATGCTCAACAGAAAGTTGTTGACCATTTCGCTTTATATGTGCTATTTCCAAATAAGGACTAAAAAGGCATACATAAAATGTCCACAAATGAAACAGCTATAAGTAAAGACTGATGCAACTGTGTGGCACTAATGATTCAGATCCCAAGCATGGTACTGCCATTAATGATGTCATTTTCCAAAATGGCGGACAACTCTTAGTAAAGTGATAGAGGCTTGCTTTCATTTATGCAGTAGTACCATACTGGGAAGCTTTGTGGCTATTAAAACCATACTGGTATTTCTGTTTATATGGGAGAAAGAGAGTGAGGACCTATGGTAAGGTAATGGAAAGTAAGTTCTCACCGTGGTAAATGTATGGTGGGACATTACTTTCTTTTTTTTTTTTTTAAGAGTTTATTATTCATTTGAGAGAGAGAGTGCATGAGTGGGGTGGAGGGGCAGAGGGAGAGGGAGAAGCAGACTCCCCACTGAGGAGGAAGCCTGCCTCAGGGGACCCTGGGATCGTGACCTGGGTCAAAGGCCGATGCTTAACAGGCTGAGTCACCCAGGTGCCCCATGGTGGGACATTTCAAACCCTCAGGGACTCAAGACAACTCTTGCCCCACAGGCCTGCCTCACAGTGGCCCCCAAAACCAGTAGGACATGAGACTTTCCCATCTCCACCTCCACACCCCTGCAATCCCTACGAAAACCAAAAGTGCCCTCACAAGGAAACATCCCCTGAGGACGGTACTATCGCCTTTGAGAAGCACTTCTTTAAAGTTGCAGCTCTTAGGAGAACTTCAGGTCTCTCAGACATTTTGGGGAGGTTACTGCAATGCCCAGTCTGTACTCTACCACCCAGCTGGGAATCCAAGGGGTAGCAGCAGAAGAAATGACATTAGCTCCAGAAAAAAACAATCCTGCCCCTTTGAGTGGTATGCTTAACCTCAGGCAGTTGGTGAAACTCCAGCTCCAAAGAGCACACAGTACTAGGGAAATACATAGTGACAGCAGGAAACTAGGCCAACAGATGACACGGACAGAGTGGCCCCGTAAGACACAATAGGGCATGCTAGAACAGGAAGGTAAGCTGTAGCCACAGGAAAACATGGGGGTGTACGGCAGGATTCCACCCACAGGACAAGGCCCCAGTTGTTGAAGAAAGAATCACAGTGTAAGGACACCTCTAGAAATTCAGAGAGAGAGAGAGAGATGAGTAGAGATGATAGAGGGTATTGGTTAGGAATTTTAGCCTTAGGGGCGCCTGGGTGGCTCAGTCGTTAAGCGTCTGCCTTCGGCTCAGGTCATGATCCCAGGGTCCTGGGATTGAGCCCCACATCGGGCTCCCTGCTCCGCGGGAAGCCTGCTTCTCCCTCTCCCACTCCCCCTGCTTGTGTTCCCTCTCTCGCTGTGTCTCTCTCTGTCAAATAGATAAAATCTTAAAAAAAAAAAAAAAAAAAAAAGAATTTTGGCCTTAGGATTAAGCAGGTTCAAATCCCAGCCCCTCCACTGATAAGTGTGACCTTGGGGCCAGTTGTATTATTTCCCTTTGAATCAGTTTCTTCATCTATAAAATGGGCACTAATGATAGTCTCTATCACATGAGGTTGTCCTGGGCATGAGATGAGGTCATAGGTAAGGTGCTTAGCATGGTGCCTGGGGGGCCTGTGAGCTGCTCAAGAGTAGGAGTGTCTAGTTTTTTTTTAATTTTTAAAAATATTGTATTGATTTATTTGACAGAGAGATAGAGAAGAGCACAAATAGGCAGAGTGGCCGGCAGAGGGAGAGGGAGAAGCAGGCTCCCCACGGAGCAGGGAGCCTGAGGTGGGGCTCAATCCCAGGACCCTGGGATCATGACCTGAGCCGAAGGCAGATGCTTAACGACTGAGCCACCCAGGCGCCCCTGGGACTATCTAGTTTTTTTCCCCTTTCTCCGCTGGAGTACTTGATGCTGAGTAGGCACGGATCAACCCTAGTTGTATGAGCTGACCGGGAAGGTCTTGTAAAAGGTACCATTCTCACTATCAAGGATGATATAGAGAAAAGGAACGGAACCCTGGAGCCAGGGTAGGAAGTGGGGACTTGGTTTCTATACTGTGGCACAAGATCACAGGCAGTACCTTTCACAAGAGGAAACCAGATCAGCCTAGCAGCTGAACCAAGGCTCCTGAAACCTCTGAGTGAGGAAGGCACTGGTCTCGGTGCCTGGGGGCCATTGAGCTCCTAGGACAACTAGGAGAAAGCCTCACCGGCCTACCACGGTGGGAAGAGAACCGAGGGGCCAGACAGCCACCGGGCACCATGGCGCACTGGGAGGAGGTCTCGGCCAGACCCAGGGGAGTACTCTGCTGGCCTGCAGACCTGTGGCCCCACAACAGGAAGGGCGGGCCTGCCTTCTCCCCTCTAGGAGCTGGACATAGCAGAACTAAACAGGAGTCATACAAAGTAAGAGGAAAGTAGGCCAGCCCTGGCTCCTTCCCCCTTACCAACTCCATATCACGTCACTCTTCCCTTTGTGTTCTGAGCTCCAGCCACACTGGCCATTTCCTTGTTTCTCGAAAATGTGAAGCTCCCCCACCCACATCCCCACCACCCACTCTTTGCCTGGCTAATTGCTGCTCACCCTTCAGGTCTTGGTTCAAACATCACTTCCTCAGTAAGGCTGTCCCTGAACTCCCAGGTTAGGTGCGGGGCTCTCCCACTTAGTCTTGTCCTTATCAGTTCTGGCCTTTTGCCTCTTCACATCTCATGCAATTATAATTAGTATTCTATGTAGGATTCAGCTACACTCTCCCACGAGACTGGACATTCCTGAGGGTAGACACTACATGGAGTCCATTACCCCATATCCTCTGCTAGGCAGCCCGGTACCTGGTACATGGTTAGCCCTCAGTAGATGTCAGTAGAAAAGAAACTGGATGGGAAGAGGAAAGGAGCCCCAAAACTCAGGTTAGGGTTACTGGGTTTGTCCTAAAAGATAATCAGATCCATAGACTAACTCCACTCTTAAGAAAACCAGGTCACCAACATTCCTGATTGAATATTCATTTTGCAGCAACTTCTCACCCTACTTCAAGGCCTAGCTCACAGTGAAGATTTATGTCATCCTCTCCTCTCAGACGCAAATGACTGTGGTAGCAAATACTGTGATTTATTTCCCTCTCCTCCCTGCGCTCCAACAGGATGCCATGAATGATGTCAGGTGCACCATCCCTTTGATCTTGCTGGTGAGAAAATATATTTGGTACGAAATCCTAGGCAGAAATGAAAGCTGAAAAACAGATTTCTCTCCTCCTCCTTAAATCCTCCACTATCCCACCACCACCACCACACAAAGAAACCCCTGCCAAGCAAGACACCTGAGCACCATTTTCTGGCTCATGGGCAAGACACCAGTTTATGTCTAGAGATTTTTTCAGTGTTTGTTTTTCCTCCTGCATCATCACTGTTGGGAAGCTCAGATCCTTGTAGGTGCTCACAGGGTGCAGGCAGAGAACAGTTGGCCCTGGAAGTCTGGCTCTTGTTGAAGGCACAGAAATGGCATTTTCCCAGCATTTGGCTTCTGATCCTCGAGTCACTGAGCCCCCATGCTGAGCCAGCAACTATGCTCTTGCACGCTTCGCCTACATGAGCTTATCCAATCCTCCCAACAGCTCTATGGGAACAGACACTTTTATTGTCTCCGTTTCACAGATGAGGACAACTGAGGCAAGTTGAAGTAACTTCCCAGACCCGCATGACCAGTGAGAGGTGACAGTAGGCGTCAAACTCAGGTCTCTTTGTCTCTGCAGCCTGATCTCTTTTTTTTTTTTTTTTTTTTTTTAAAGATTTATTTATTCATGAGAGACAGACAGAGAGAGAGAAGCAGAGGGAGAAGCAGGCTCCCAAGGAGCAGGGAGCCCGATGCGGGACTCGATCCCAGGACCCTGGGATCATGACCTGAGCCGAAGGCAGACGCTTAACCATCTGAGCCACCCAGGCGCCCCTGCAGCCTGATCTCTTAAGTGCCACACATTGTTGCAAGAATAATTACTGCTTATACTTATAAATGCTAAATAAATGCTACTTACAGAGTACTTTGGTGGTTAATTAGTTCGTTAAAGGACTAGCAGTAGCAACAAGACCAATGAGAATAATCGTAGCTAAGTGTTCAATGAATGTTACATCCTGTTGTTATTGTTGTCTTTATATTCTTAGCCCTGATTTAAAAATATCATCTTAACGGGAAGGAGAGGCCATCCCTCTGAAGACTCTTCTCTACTCTTTGGCCTCTGCCCGGGGTCTGGTCACAGCGGCAGGTGTGTGTGTGACCAGGCCATCTGTCAGTTGACGTGGCCATGACCCAACTGCTCAGTTCTCCCTGGGTCAAGGGTGTACCATCACATAGGCCCCAGAAGCACCCAAGCAGGATTTGAGATGCACCCATGAAGGTGACAAACCCCAGCTTCTATTACCAGTTCCTAGAACTAGGCTATTTCCCCACGTAGAGTCTTGTTATGATTCATACAGAGTGAGAGCTGAATGACAAGTTCAAATCTTTTTTTTTTTTAAACATGCTGACCTGAAGAGACCTGGGGAATGTGGATGGGGCATGTTTAATAGGAGAAGACTCCTTTAGAAAACCTGCCGTGACTTCAAAGAGAGAAAAAAATTATATATATATGTGTGTGTGTGTGTGTGTGTGTACATACATATATATGTGTATATATGTGTATATCTCAAAACAAGTTTGTAATGGCAAACATCTTTTCTGTCATGATTTTTTAAGTGTGGCAATTCTCTATTATAAAGAAGCTGGTTATCCAGATGGTAGCTCACTCAGGAATTGGTGATGCTAGGATCAGCAGCTCATGTACAGGGGGAGGCAATTCATGCATGAGGAGACTCTGGGTGGGGGCCATTTAGACCCGGGTTCAAATCCTGGCTCCCCTATTTATTGACTGGAAAACTTGAGGCAAACTTTTTGTAATTTCTCTGAGCTGATATAAGGTAGTCATGTCCATATCCACCTGGTAGACTTCTCATGGGGGTTTAAAAAAGACTCAAGTACTTCAAGTAAACAGAGGAAGTAGGGTATAGCAGTGAAGGCCATTAAGTCTGCAACCGGACCTGAGATAAAATCCCATTCAACCACCTCCTTACGACTTTGGATGGGTGGCTTAGTTTCCTTGAGCTTCATCCTTGGGAAAGCCACCTACTTCCAAGGGTTAGAGTAGAATTACGTGTGATAGTATCAGCAATGTCCTTAACCCAATGCCTGGCACTTTAGGAAGGTCTCCAAAAAAGGTAGGTGTAGGCAGGACCAGACCCCGGGCTTCTTTATGATCTGGCTAGAGGTTTGAAGTGAATTGCCCAGGCAGGAGTCAGGCAGCAACTGAGAGCAGGCTATGAGGTCCAATGTGGAAGAAAGTACCGCATGTCAGTGGACACTTCTCTGCTCTACCCTGGAGTCTTCCTAAGACCTGCTTGCCCCATATTTTGACCCCACCAGCTGAATTCTTAAGTTTGGGCTCTTGGGATATTTATCAGTGTGGCTATCAGCAAAGGCTGAGGGAAGGGCTGAATTTTAAATTGATGCCAATATTTCTTATGGAGATGAAGCTAATAAAAAATTTGGTGGTGTGAGAGTCATAAGACATTTTGCCATATTGTAGGGTTCCTACAATAATGGAGAGTTGCCTCAAAGACAGCTTGGCCACACTCCTTTTCTAGGTAAATTTAGTCCCGGATATAGTTGCAGATTAGCACACCTGCTCGTTTTTCTTTGCCACAAAGTGGGCACTCCTAGCTAAAAAGGGATCTTTGGTTGACGTCAGTAAGGAATTCAGTGAGTAGCCACTTGGATCATGGAAATCCTATTTGTACCAGGGCTGACAGTTGATGGACTTCTTCTGCCTTCCCCAAAGGACTTTTTAAAAACTTATTCTGACATCCCACTCTGTAACTGAACTTGACGGAGAAACAGGCAGGCCAAGTTTGGACTTTGGAGTCTGATGTATACCTAATGCCACATTTCTTATCTGTGAAACAGGGCAAGAAAACCTGCCTCGTACGTTTAATGGGAAGATTCAGAATGGTTTTCCCTCTCACTTCCTCATACTCAGCTCTCCCTTTAGTAGCCTGGGGCAGCAGACACTGTTAGTTTTCTACTCAGCTGTGATTCTGTACTCCTTTTGTCTCAGAAACAAGATCCTAGTTTGGTTCATTCTCCTTTAAGTGGCCATATTCTCTGGGGGGACAGCAGGACTGCCCTTTAGGCAGTCTTAGGGAATGGATCGTGTTTCACTTGAGCCAGTCCTGGCAGTCTTGATCCTCCCGGCAAGCGGGTCATTTAGACAAGAGCACATGATACAGTTCTGGCCAAGGAAATGGGGAAAATCTGCTCGGGAGCCTCTGGGAAGGTTTTCGTTGTTTTAAAAAAAGGATACGAGACAGGTATGTGTCCCTTTCTATCTCTGAGCATTGTCATCTGTATGCAGTAACTAAAGAAGGCAGCCTTTTTTTTTTTTAAGATTTTATTTATCTATTTGTCAGAGAGAGGGAGAGCACAAGCAGGGGAGGGGCAGAGGCAGAGGGAGAAGCAGGCTCCCCACTGAGCAAGGATCCCAATGCAGGACTTGATCCCAAGACCCTGGGGTCATGACCTGAGAGGAAGGCAGATGCTTAACTGACCCAACCACTCAGGGGTCCCCAAAGCAGCCATCTTTAGACCACGAAGAAAGCCATCTTACAAGGTTAAGTCAACAAACTGAGAACAGCAGGGCAGAAAACAAAAGGAACATGTGTGTTGGATGATGATGTCTGGCCAGTGAATGAAGTAAGCCAGCAACTCCCTGATATTTGGGCTCCTTGTTATATAAAATAATAAATCTCATTGTTTTAGCCACTTGTGGACAGTTATTGGAGGTCAAAGGTGTCCTCCATGGTGGTTATCAGGGCTGTTTGCAATTATTTGCATTCTTGCTTTCTAGGCACATGATAGGATTGCACTTCCCTACCTCCTTTGACATAAGATATGCATATTTGGCTTGCTTTCGTCAATGAAATGTTAGTGGAAGTGCTGTGTATCATTTCCAGGCAAAGGCTTGTACGTGCCAGTATGATTTTCCACACTCTTGCCCTGCCTGGGCCATCAATGAAAAATAGATGGAGCCTCCACCAATTTGGATTCCCCAGTGACTATGATGAACAGAGGTTCCTGAAGCAAACATTACAAACATAGCATGAGCAAGAAATAGACTTGATTGTGTTAAACAATGAGATTTGGGGGCTATTTATTGCTGCCATCCAATATAGGCTTTCCTGACACAAACTGATACATTCAAATAAAAGAATAGAGATTCTGATAGAGAAAGTGATGGGAGGTATAGAGATTTACCAATAAAAGCTTAACCTTTGCGCTGTGAAAAGTCTGAATCATTTCTAAATAATTCATTCTAAGACCAGACTATTGTACAGAATTCTTATCCCCTGCTCACATTGCCTTTAAGAATCATGCCTCATCCCTCAGTGGAACTAGACAGAGAAGCCACACTAGAGATTAAATGAAACAAAGGGCCAGACCCTGCATGCAAGCATGGGAGCCATGACCTGAATGGACGTAGGGAGCCTGGGAGATGGAGATAAGAAAAGGAGGGTTTCAGAGAGGTCTCACTGGGCTCCTAGAGTGTTGAGATCCAAGGCCTACTTAAGTGGCTGGCCATGGATTGACTAGAGTAGAGAGCATGCCCCTAAATTCCTCTGTCCTCACTTAGAATTATCTATTCAAGGGCACCTGGGTGGTTCAGTTGGTTAAGCATCTGCCTTTGGCTCAGGTCATGATCCCAGGGTCCTGGGATCAAGTCCCGCATCACCTGAGAAGGGAGCCTGCTTGTCCCTCTGCCCCTCCCCTCTGCTTGTGCTAGCTCTCTCTCTCACTCACTGTCTCTCTCACAAAAATAAATAAACAAATAAATCTTAAAAAAAAAAAAAGATTTAGCCACTCAAACCCAAAGCAGGCAACTCTTCTAAGTCATGATGTATAAAGATTGGCTAAGAGTAAGTCCCTTCACTTATAAATGACGTATCAGTTTACTAGGGCTGCCATAACAAAATGTTATAGTCTGGGTGGCTTAAACAATGCAATTTTATTTTCTCAGAGTCCTGAAGGCTGGAAGTTCAAGATTAACGTGCCAGCAGGGTTGGCTTCTTGGGAGGCCTCTCTTCTTGGCTTGTAGCTGGCCACCTTTTCTCTGTGGGTGACACGGTCTCCCCTCCGAGTTTGTCTATCTGTGTCCTAATCTCCTCTTCTTATAAGACCATCAGTCATTTTGGATGACAGCCCACCCATATGACTTCATTTTACATTAATCACCTCTTTATTTTTATTATTATTTCTTTAATCACCTCTTTAAAGGCTCTATCTCCATAACACAGTCACATTCTGAGTTACTAGGGCTTGGGACCTCACCATATGAATTCAGGGGCTGGGGGTGGGCGGACACAATTCAGTGCATAAGAGATGGTAACATCTTTTCTTTTCACAATAACAATAATAATGCAAAGATTATATATGTAAGGTGCCTGGCACTCAGTCATTCCAGTAAAAGGTAATTATTAATACTGTTGGGTTGTTTGATCCTCTACAGGTTCATAAATTCCCCAAGGCCAGGCACTATGTTCTTGTGCTTCTTTGTGACCTCTGCAGTCCAACATTGTATCATACATGGCCCTCAAAAAATACAGTGCAGTGGTTAAGAGCATGGGTTTTTTATTTTATTTTATTTTATTATTATTTATTAGAGAGCGAGAGATAGCACGAGCAGGGTGAGGGGCAGAGGGAGAAGCAGGCTCCTCGCTGAGTGGGGAGCCCGATGCGGGACTCGATCCCGGCACTCCAGGATCATGACCTGAGCTGAAGGCAGACGCTTAACAGACTGAGTCACCCAGGTGTCCCTAGACCATTAGTTTCTTCTGCCTACTGCAACCAATTACTACAAGTTTAGTGGCTTAAACAACACAAATTCATTACCTTTCAGTTGTGGAGGTTGGAAGTCCAAAATTAGTCCCACAAATCAAGGTGTCTGCCGGGCTGTGTCCCTTCTGGGGGCTCTAAGGGAGAATCCATTTTCTTACTTGGAAAGGCCACCTGCATTCCTTGGTTCATGACACCTTTCCATCTTTAAATCCAGCAACTGCATCACCCTGGGCCTCTGCTCTTGTCATTACATCTCCTTCTCTGACTCTCCTGTCTCCCTCTGTCACGTATAAGGACCCTTGTGACTACAGTGGGATTACCCAGGATAAACTTCCATTTCAATGCTAGCTGACTAGCAACCTTAATTCCATCTGCAGGCTTAACACCCTTTTGCCATATAACTTAACATATTCACAGGTTCTAAGGAGTAGGTTGTGGACAAAGTTTGGGGGGGGTCATTCTTTTGCCTACTGTATTATCCCTCAGAATTGTTGTGAAGGCCAAATGAAATAATATATGTAAAGTATTTAGGACCGTGTTTGGCACAGTGAGTAATCAATAAACAATGTTCTTTGCTTCTTAAGACCTCATTCTGTGAAATTACTCATTGAAGGTCATTGTCATTTGGGAAAATATGGGCTGGTGCAAATGAGTTACTTTGAAATTTAGGCAGAATTTGTTTTGGTGTAATGATGTCTGGGATCACAGCAACTTTGAGCAAAAATAAATAAATAAATAAAAGGCTATAAATCATCAAAGCCAACTCTCTAATTTTACCAAAGAGCTCACTGAGGCCTGAAGATATCTCTAAGTGGCAGAATAAGGACTACAAACTAGATTTTGGGTAAGACACAAAAGTTTAATGTGCAATCAGGAAGCAATATTTTAATAGTTATTTTTACTACTTTTTTCTTCCTAATCCAAGAACACTAGAATCTGGATGGCAGTCTAGATCTGTTAGCAGAATCATAATTTCTTGCATTTATGTGGCATTGCTCTCCTAGTGAAGTCAAAAAACCTTCCATAGAACTAAGAATAGACTCTAAGAATAAGGGGCCTGGTTGTTCATGGAAAGTGACCATTTGTTTTTTGGCCCGATGGGCAGTATTTCCTTTGGGTTCCACTCTCCAACCCATTCCATGGTAAACACTCCATCCATTGTCTCCAGCCTCTTCTCAAGGATGGCCGCATGACCCAGGCTTGACCAGTCAGAGGCTTCCCTGGGATTTTTGCAAGAGCCATTGGAAAAGACAGCTTTCAGAGCACAACCTTGGGGTCACCAGCAGTCATCTCATTTATTACATAAAAAAAGAGAAGCATACGGGCACCTGGGTGGCTCAGTCAGTTAAGCGTCCGACTCTTGATTTCGGCTCAGGTCAAGATCTCAGGGTCCTGGGATGGAGCCCCCATCTGGCTCCCAGCTCAGTGGGGAGTCTGCTTCTCCCTCTCCCTCTGTCCCTCCTCCCACTAGTGCTCCCTCTCTCTCTTAAATAAAATCTTTTTTTTAAAGATTTTATTTATTTATTTATTTGACAGAGAGAGAGAGAGAGAGAGAGAGAGAGAGACAGCGAGAGAGGGAACACAAGCAGGGGGAGTGCGAGAGGGAGAAGCAGGCTTCCCGCCAAGGAGGGAGCCCGAAGCGGGGCTCGATCCCAGGACTCCAAGATCATGACCTGAGCCGAAGGCGGACGCTTAACAACTGAGCCACCCAGGCACCCCATAAATAAATAAAATCTTTAAAAAAAAAGAGAGAAGCATAATGAGATCATCTCATTGGCTCAAAAAGCCAAACACCTAGAGACACTTATTCATAAGAGTCAAAATGAATCTTTTTCTTTTTTCGCTTAAACCAATTTCATCCAATATCTGCAACATGTATCTAAAAGAGTCCTCACTTTTTAAATTTATTTTAAGAAAAAAAGAGAGTGGGGAGCAGAGGGGTAGAGGGTGAGGAAGAAAGAGAGAATCTTAAACAGGCTCCGTGTCCAGCACAAAGCCCGACGGGCGGGGCTCCATCTCACACCCCTGAGATCCTGACCTGAGCCGAAATCAAGAGTAGGTTGCTTAACTGACTGAGCCATCTAGGTGCTCCTTTAAATTTTTAATTGAAGTATAGTTGACATGTAATATTATATTAGTCTCAGGTGTACAACATGGTGATTTGACAATTATGTATTACAAAATGCTCACTACAAGAAGGGTATTTACCATCTGTCACCATACAAATTATCACATTACTGTTGAGTGTCTTACCTATATTTTTATCTTGTCCCTGGAAGTTTGTATCTCTTAACCCCCTCCACCTATTTTGCCTACCCCTCACCCCCTCTCTCACTACTATAGCTGTTATCAATGTAAAGCATTTTTTAATTTAGTCTTTAATGGAAAATGATTTAAAAATTGGAAAGTTTCAGTTCTTAGTAAGTGATTGATGAAACAATACCGAAAGAATTTAGGGAACCATTTATTTTTTAAAACTTAAAGTGTGGGGGCACCTGGGTGGCTCAGCCGTTAAGCGTCTGCCTTCCGCTCAGGTCATGGTCCCAGGGTCCTGGGATCAAGCCCCACATCGGGCTCCCTGCTCAGCGGGCAGCCTGCTTCTCCCTCCCCCACTCCTCCTGCTTGTGTTTCCTCTCTCGCTGTCTCTCTCTCTGTCAAATAAATAAATAAATAAAATCTTAAAAAAGAAAAACACCAAGGGGCCCTGCCTTAAAAAAAAAAAACAAAAAACTTAAAGTGTGGTAATCCTTGGGAAATGAAAGAGCTAGGCTTTGATGTGACTAAGGTCTCCTAAATTATATAAGCTGGGAATACGAGTGTGCATTCAGTTATTTTAAAAAATATTTACTGTGCACTTACTATATGTCAGGTACTTCTAGGACTACGGAAGCAATCAAGGTTCATTCTCCTTCTTTTTACAAGAGTAATTTATGTTCACTGTAGTAACTTAGAAAATACAGACACAAAGAAAATAAACAAAAATTATGTATAATTCAATCATTCAGAGAGTTACTATTACTATTTTGGTGTATGCTGACCCAGACTTTTTTCTCTGCACAGGTAATAATAACTATTATTGATTGAGTGTCTCATCCATGCTAAGCATTAGGCTCAGAGCTTTCTGTGGGTCATTATTTCCTTTATCCTTATGTTAATTCAGTGGAGCAGTGACTTACATTATCCTGATTTTATAGTTTGAGAAACTGAGACATAACAAAGTTAAGGAACTTGTCCTAGATCACACAGCTAGTACATGGCAGTGCTTTGTTGAGTGAAATAGTCTTTTATTATTTGAATATAAAAAAGAAAATCAAAGTCTTGTGTCTTCCTTTCTTTGCTCAAAAACATATCTTGAAGATATTGCCATGTGATAAACCTATCACTTCATTTTTAAACACTGCAGTGTATTCTAAAACAGGTGAACTTCAAGTCACTCAACCAAATGGTAATGTGGACTTTAGGCTGGTTCTAATTTTTCCACAACTGTGGTGCCCATAGTCCAGGATAGTCCTGGTGGTTTCCACGAGCATCATTTACCAACTAGAAATACATAGCACTTCATAATCTGCCACTCACTGTCCCTACACCATGAGCTCTATCTTCTAGCCACCCTGATCTGCTCACCCTTTCCTGATAAGGCATGACCTTTCACATGGCTGCATCTTTAAACAAAGTGCTTCTTCTATTCTACCAGGGATTCCCACTCCTCAGATGTCACCTGTCCCATTTCCTGATTCCCAGCCTGGTGCTTTATCACCTGGGCTAGCCTCTTGGGACACCTACAAGATAAATAGAGAAAGGCCATGCCACTACTGTGCCTAGGGCATTATACTCTCATCATTCTCGGATGTGTTTCTGTAGTGCAAGGCATTTCTTATTCATCCTGGAAACCCCAATGCCTACCAGTGTGCCTGGCACACAGGTTAGCAATTGTTTGCTGAATTAACGGAAACTGAATTAGGATTGAACTAGAGGGCATTATGCTAAGCAAAATAAGTCTATCAGGGAAAAACAATTATCATGATCTCACTCATATGTGGAATTTAAGAAACAAAACAGAGGAACATAGGGGAAGAGAGGAAAAAATAAAACAAAACGAAATCAGAGAGGGAGACAAACCATAAGAGACTCTTAATCATAGGAAACAAACTGAGGGTTGCTGGAAAGGAGAGGGGTTGGGGTAACTGAGGGATGAGGGGATGGGGTAATTGGATGACGGACATTAAGGAGGGCATGTGATGTAATGAGCACTGGGTATTATGTAAGACTGATGAGTGACTGACCACTACCTCTGAAACCAATAATACATTATGTTAATTAATTGAATTTAAATTTTAAAAGAGGGAACTGAATTATTAACAATAGCAACCACAGCAGTGGTGATAGCTACTCTGTATCGAGCATTTACTCTGCTCTAGACACTATGGCTAATTGCCTCATGTGTGTTGCTTTAGTTAACACACATCTATATAAAGCAGTATTCTTTTTGTCTCCTTTCCTGGATGAAGAAACTGAATCTTTGAGAGGTCAATTAACTCCCCCAAGATCACCCAACTGATAAATAAAAGAGCTAGGATTTGAGTGCAGTCCAAGTGCAAAGCCCATGGCTTTAACCATCATACTCGAAGCCTCCTGCAACACTATGACCTGTATCCGTTCTTTGAACAAATATTGACTGAGCACCTGCCATAAGCTGGCCCTGGACACAGAGCAAGACACACACAGTCCTTGTCTTCCAGAAACTGACAATCTAATGAGTCAAATCAAATGTGAGTAAGCATCAGAATCACCTGGAGTGCATGTTGAAAGTGTGGATTTCCTAGCTCTGGCAATTCTGATTCAAGCTATCTGGGGTAGAGCCCAGGAATCTGTATTTACTTAAGGTCCCAGGCAGGACTGACTTTCAGCCAGTAGGCACTGGCATGGCCCCACTGGATGTTCAAATATTGACATTATTTCCGAACCAGTTGGTAAACATACATTGCTCTCAGATGCCCTGAGTGTAGGTGACCAACTGTCCCGGGTTTGCCTGGGAATGTTCCAGTTCCAGCAATGAAAGTCTGACATCTGGGGGAAAGCAGAACAGTTGTTTACCACATCTGAGTGTCCCCTGCCACTCCAGTTAACCCTGATCTTTCCCAGATCTGCCATGGTTCTGAGATTTCAGAGTTAAAGCCCGGGATAGGATGGGCCTCTCTGATCATAAGAGCTGTTGGTTCTGAGTGGAGGTCCTTGCCTTTTCTGGTGTTAAATATTTTGAATATCACCTCTGGCCCAAGTGATTCTGATGCAGGTGGCCCACAGACCACTCTATGAGAAACATTAGTCCAGTTGCCTGATGACAGAGTAGGCATTGAGAAGATCTTTTTAAATGTCATGCTAGAAACATTTATATGATGCTTAGTATGGGCCAGGAACCTTAAGAACTCTACACAAACTCCTTTGACCCTCCCTACAATACTAAGGAGATACTGTTACTATCCCCATTTTACAGATGCAGTAACTGAGGCCTAAGATCACATAGCTATGGAGGAGGCAGAAGAGGATTTGAATACAGCTTGGCTCCGGAGTCTGTCCAGCAAGCAAGCCAAGACACACGCTCCCATATGGCAGACCTAGGCTCTAGGTTACAGCCAAAGCCTCAGGAGACTCTGTCCCTCAGCAACACAGCTGGAGCTGCTATCTTGCTCTGAGCCCCCAGGGTCTAGATCTGAGCCAGTGAGACAGGGGCAAAGGCTCGGGGCCTGAAGGCAGCGCTGAATTCTTCCTGCTGATAATTGCTGCTGGAAGAGCTGTTTTCAGTCCTCACAGAGGCTCTCCTCACATGGCAGCAAACTCTGAATATCAACCATATTTAGGAGCGAGGGCTTGAAGCATATGTCAGAGCCGGAGAGAGGAACCAAGTGACAGCCTTCTTCTGGGAAGGAGTGTGAGTTTTTTACAGGCAAGGCTGCTTTTTTCAGTGAACTTCTCCTCTTCATTTTGGAGTCCACCTGTTACCAGACCAGATGGCCCCCTGCTAGCCTTTTCTTTTACAGGCTTCGAATAAAATGCAACACCCTCTGGGATTTAACCAAATTCCACCCACTGACACTAGGTCCCTCTTTACCCAGGTGCTCTTAAAGTCATAAAATTGGACACCTACACAAGCTGACATTCACGACTGGGAAGAGGAGGCCCAAGTGGGTGCTCAGACTTTCATTGAGCCCTTCAATAACCACTTCACTGAGCGCCCCCAGCGCACCAAGTGGCAGGCTGGGCTTGCGGGTATAGGGGAGCCGGGCAGCGATGGCCTCTGCCCCTCATGGAGCTTGCAGTCCAGGGGCCACCGGAATGGGCTCGCTCATTTTCACGGAGAGAGGTGCTCTGAAGGAAAAGGAAGTGTGACTCGAGGATGTTTGCCAGAGGAGTGTGACCTATTGGCAATTGGGAAGGCCTTCACCTAAAGGTGATGCAGAAAAGCTGTGACCAGAAGGAAAAAAGGAGGTGCTGACTCAGAATGGAGAGGGGGAACAGATATTCCGAACACAAGGGTCTGTGTCTGCAAAAAAGGCCTGAAAGCTGGGACAAGGGTGCAGAGCAGCTACAGAGGAAGGCAGGCTGGCTGGGACTCGCTGGCCTTCGTAAGACACATGGCCATTCTCCTGAGGGGACAGCAGCATTCTGAACATCACAATGGCCCGGTGAGATCTGCATTTTTATAAAAGACTTTTGATCTACGGCTCATGGGTAGCAGAGGCGGAGCTGGGCCTTGAATTCAAGTCTCTCTGTCTCCCTGTCCAGTATTCTTTCTTACCAGCCCAGATGGTGAGCCCTGGTCTTAGCACGTGTGTCTGAGGAAACTCGTTCCAAGTATGTCCAAACCCTTGACAAACATCTGTGTCTTCTGCATTGTCAGAGTGAAGGAGAGCTCGAAATCCAGGCCCACACCAATGGCCTGAGCAAAACCCCAGCTCCCTCACTTCTAAGCTGTGTGGTCTTGGGAAAGTTAATTAACTCTTTGGGCCTCAGTGTCTGGTGTGTAAAATGAAAATAAAAATCCAATTCAGATCACTGTAATGATCATTTTTTTAAAAGATTTTGTTTATTTATTTGACAGAGAGAGACACAGCGAGAGACGGAACACAAGCAGGGGGAGTGGGAGAGGGAGAAGCAGGCTTCCCACTGAGCAGGGAGCCCGATGCAGGGCTCGATCCCAGGACTCCGGGATCATGACCTGAGCTGAAGAAAGACGCTTAATGACTGAGCCACCTAGGCGCCCCTGTAATGACCATTTAAAACAATAATGCATGCAATGTGTTCAACCTAAAATCAATACCCAGTAAATAGGAACTCTTCTAATTGGCACTCCCTTCTCTGAGAGAGAGTCAACAATTTTCCCCAAAGTTTTCTGTACATGTTCTCTTACAGTCTACCAAGATGAAAGCCACCACTATGTTTTGTTTTCTCAGAGAGCCTTCTTCAGTCCCGTAAAACTCATCCCTGCCCTGGCTCGGGGGAGTACCCCAAGCCTGGCCAACCATAGTGCTCTAGCCCCATGAAGGGCTGGGTTATTGATTCACAGAGGGCCAATGATAATCATGGCCTGGGATCCATATACAGATGCTGTGAGCATGACGTCCCTTTCTCAGTTGAGGAAGCTGGCAGCCATGTTAACCAGAGGCCAACATACCCAGGGAGAAATTAGAAAAGCAGATCCAAGAGTCAGATAAACAGAGAGGGAGTTTGGGCGGCACGGAGTTGCTGGGTCTAGCTCCTGAGGTCATGGTTATCACAGCTCTCTCTCTCTTTTTTTTTAATCAATTCTGTGAACTACCTCAATAGCCCTGCAAGTTTCTCAAGTCACTAAATCCCCATCTCACTTTAGTGAAGTTGAGAGGAGTTTTGACACTTGCAACCAAAAGAGTTCTGACAAGTTGCCTATTTGCCAGGGTCACAGGCAATTCTGAATCATCAACTTAGATGTGTCTTAAAGAGACCTCAAAATGTCATCCAGGACAGCAGCTTGAAAACAAAAACAAAAACAAAAACTCTGCTTTGCAGTAGCAAAATCTTCTTTTCAATTTTCAGGAACCTAAATATATAAAACCAATGAAAGAGGAAGTGTTCATGTAGCTGCAAGAATGTGGGGGACCCTCAGCCCTGCCTACCATCACTTGATTCTGTCCACCTCCCCTGCATCCAGCTGAAAACAATCATCTGGTCCAACTTCCTACATCAGGAATCACCTTGACCGCATCTTTGACACCTGGTCCTCAAGCCTCCACTGAACATGTCCATAGCAGACAGCTGAGGAAGCCTCGAGGCGATCCACTTCCTTTTGCAGACTTCTCTGATAGCAACATGGTTCCTCATCTGCCTCCTGGTAACACTCACCCGTGGGTCTGAGTTCTTTGGGGTGAAACAGGCTAATTAAATACACCTTTTCTATGGCAGCCCTTCCTGAAAGACAATTTTCATGTCCCACTTAGTTCCTGGCTTATGCAGCCTTATTCCTTCTGACTGTTCCTCGTGGGACCTCATGTCCAGCTGGTGAGATGCCTAAAATAGGCAGACTGCTGTACAAGGTGTGATTTAAGGAGGGACAGAGAGACAGAAGGCTTAGAGAAAGTGTATATTGAAACACACACACACACACACACACACACAGGTTTATGGCACCCCCATTACTTGACAGGTGGGGCATTCTCCTTGTGCCAGGCACTGCACAGGGCTGTACACACCTTCTCTTTCTCCTTCAGCCCTCACCACACATCCACGAATTTGGGGAGGCCTCAAAAGATGAGGCCCAGAGGAATTAAAGTACCTGGCTCAAGTTCAAGAGCTACTATTTGGTAAGAATGGGATTTGAACTCAGGTCTCACCTGACTCCAAAGCTGTGAGTTTTAGGTGTATTTCTATTAGAAGACATGGCTCTCTTTGCTGTCGGCCATCCAGCCTGGGAAGATGATAGAATGGAGCACTGAAAGGATAGCATAATGCAGATAAATTTTTGCAGGCTTTATTTATATGACTGTGGTCGGGACACAAGGCAGACTCCTCCTTTACAGGTAAGCTTTAGAGGAAATTCTCTTTTTTAATTTGTGTTTTTAATTGAAGCATAACTGACATACAATATCCTATTAGTTTTGGGTGTGCATCGTAATGATTTGATATTTTTATGCATAATGAAATGATCCCCATAAGTCTAGCCACCATCTGTCACCATATAAAGTAATTACAATATTATGGACTCTATTCCCCATGCTGTACATTACATCCCAGTGACTTGTTTATTTTATAACTAGAATTTTGTATCTCTTAATCCCCTTCACCTATTTCTCCTGTTCTGCAACACCCCTCCCCTCTGGTAAGCAACAGTTTGTTCTCTGTATCTAGGAGTCTCTTTCTGTTGTGTTTTGTTTGCTCATTTGTTTTGGTTTTTAGATTCCACATATGAATGAAATCATACAGTATTTGTCTTTTGGAGACGCTTCTGTTTAAACATAACATAGTTATTCCATGTTAGGGATGATTTAATCTGTTATTTGAGCAAGCAATCAAAGAAGATGTGGGGCTCTGGGGTTGGAAGGATAAGGCATGACTGCGTGACTAAATTGATTACAGTTAACCCAGCTTCCCTTTTTTTCTCGCCCATAGAGAACCTTTAAGTTCTTTTGCATCACGAACCCCACTTTGGATGCCAGCAGGCTTGAGGAAGAGAACCTGGGGAGCAGAGAGGTGAAGGAACCAGCTTTGCCCACCCTGGAGCTCATGGTTTTACCAGGAAGAGAACTCGGTCTCTGCTCCCTGCTTTCTAGCTTCAAGGTCACATCGGCATTCCATGGCTATGTCTGATGTTCTCTTAAAATGTGCCTTAGGGACACCTGGCTGGCTCAGTGCCTGGTAGAGCACAGGACTCTTGATCTTGGGGTCATGAGTTCAAGCCCCACATTGGGTGTGGAGATTATTTAAGTTCAAGCCCCACATTGGGTGTAGAGATTACTAAAAATCAATCAATCAATCAATCTTAAAAAATCGAAGCTCAAAAGTTAAAAAAACAAAAACAAACAACCCCCCCAATTAAAAAAAAAAGTACCACGTATGAACCCTAACAGTAATAGCAGCAATACTACTCCTGAGGACTTTATTGAGCAATTGCTAGGCACAGGCACACATCCTCTCACTTAACATTCAACATGCCTACCAAGATTGTCCTGCTAAGATCCAATTTTAACAGTCATGGTCATTAAGGTTGGGGGAAACTGGGTAACATATTGAGGTCTCTGACCAAGCTTGTCCATTTGTTAAAGGCATGGCTGATGTTTGAATTCTGATATTTGACCTAGGGCCAGCTATCTTGATATATGAAGTGAAAAAAGCAGGTTTCAAAACAGTAGAGGACTTTATTCAGCAATGAAAAGGAACAAAGCGTGTTACATGGAACAGCAGGGATGAGTCTCACAATAATTATGTGAGTGAAAGAAGCTAGATAAAAATGTACACAGTGTATGATTCCCTTGACTGGATACATCCAATTGATAAAATTCTAGAAAACGCAGACTGGTAGATAGTAACAGAAAGCAAATCAGCAGTGGCTAGTAGCTGGAAGGGGCAGGAGACAGATTATCAAGGCATAAGTAACCATTCTCCTGATTGGATTGTGGTGATGGTTTCGCAGGTGTATAAAAATGTCAAAACTGTGGGGCGCCTGGCTGGCTCAAGTCAGTGGAGTGTGCGACTCTTGCTCTTGGGGTTTTAAGTTTGAGTCCCACACTGGGTGTATAAATTACTTAAAAACAAAATCTTAGGGGATGCCTGGTGGCTCAGTCGGTTAAGCGTCTGCTTTCGGCTCAGATCATGATCCCAGGGTCCTGGGATAGAGCCCCGCATCGGGCTCCCTGCTCAGCGGGGAGCCTGCTTCTCCCTCCCTCTGCCCCTCACCCTGATCATGTGCTCTCTCTCAAATAATAAATAAAATATTTTTAAAAATACTGTATTAGACATGATTCTGGTTTAGTTTTTAAGGCAAAAAATGAAAACATACATATGTATATAGACATATTTATATATCACTTCACATGACTCACAAGGCGCTGTGTGATCTGATGGTTCCTGACTGCCTCCCCAGCATCATTGCTCACTACTGGCCCCTGAGCCCTCCATGTTGGGCACAGAGTCTGACCTTCCTTCCCTCCATCACCCCAAGCACCTGCTCACCTCCTGGCTTTCTTGCTTGTTTTGATTCCCTTTGCCTGGGACACTGTCTCTACTCCTCGCCTTTCCTTGGTTTACTCCTTGATTCTTTAGGCCTCAGCTAGAATGTCCTTTCCTCCCTCAGGCCAAAGCACTTACCTTTCCCACTGGGTATCATAATCATTGAATTCTATTCTCTGTAGTTACCTTGTAATTTTCCTGAAGGCAAGAGACTGTCTTTGGTTTTTGGAGGTATTCTTAATAGTAGCACCACGCCTGGCACGTGGTAGGTATTCACAAGATATGTGATTGAATGAATGACCAAAATGTTATTTTAAAGTCCTAGAGAATAAGAATGTTTATTTACTAACATGGTAGTACTTAAAAGCACATAAGATTGGGGCGCCTGGGTGGCTCAGTCATTAAGCGTCTGCCTTCGGCTCGGGTCATGATCCCGGGGTCCTGGGATCGAGCCCCTCGTCGGGCTCCCTGCTCGGCAGGAAGCCTGCTTCTCCCTCTCTCATTCCCCCTGCTTGTGTTCCCTCTCTTGCTATGTCTCTCTCTGTCGAAATAATAAATAAAATCTTTTTTTAAAAAAAGTACATATGATTGATATTCTCCAGTATGCAGGCCAGCATAATGTTAGGAATGCACGTCAAGAGAGCCTGTCACAGAGGTTACGAATATCATATTCAGACTCAATCAGACCTGGTTCTACCAGTTGCCTGCTAAGTAACTTTGGGCAAGTTAGTTTATCTCTCTGAACCTCTGTTTTCTCTCCGTATAATGGGCATAGAGATATTCTGCCAGTGTTAGGAAGTTTCACTCAGATCATGCATGGGAAGTGTTTAGTGCAGCAGGGCCCCACACTGTAGGTGCTCAGTGACTGTTAATATTTACCAGCATTGTCACTCAGACCAACTGAGTATCATCTATCAACCAACACCTCACATTTCTTCTAGTTCTCTTCTACCAAACATTTCTCATATAGTACCTTAGCTGCCCCTACGGGGACCTTCTTGGGAGGTGACATGGATGTTACTATTTCTTATTTTAAGGGGAAGCTGAAACCCAGAGAAGCTAAATGACTTTACCTAAATTACAGATAAGACAAACAGTGGCACCAAGGGCCCATCCCTTAGCAGTTCAGCACCCTACAGAGGCTACCTGCTGGGTCTTGCCTGCTCCTTAGACATAAAAGTGACTGAAGGCCCCTATCTACCTCCGGAGGCAAGCCCAAGTTTTTCTGGTAGTTCCTGGGACACTGTGTTCTCTCAGCCACCAGGCCGAATCCTGTTCCTACTATTTTATCTCAGTTGCATCTCACCTCAGGCGGCTGATAACCTCTGTCTGCTCAGCTCCAACAGCCCTGCTTCCCTAGGTCCTCCCCGCAAACCCTCCAAAAACTCCCTCACCTAACAGAGGTACATCCCCACCACCACCCCCAGCCCCTGTCCCTGCATACACACCATCTCCCCCCACCCCCTTCTTCCTCACATTTGCTCCTCCTCTGGTCCCCAAGACTGCCCTCCCTCTGAGCTGCTCCTTTCCCACAGAAATACTGAGATCTCCCCATCTGATTAGGCAAGACACTTTACCATCACACACACACACACACACACACACACCCTCAGATATCATCTGCCTTGAAGCTCAGCGCTCAGCTGAAGAAATGAAGAAAGAACCACCTAACCTGGCTCCCACTGCATTTGCCTCAGAGTTTGGAAGATTTGCTTTGCTTGGCTCAGCACAAAAACCTGTTTGATGGTGTATTCAACTTTATTTTTTTTCCTGATATTAAAAGAAGGGACACATTTCACCTAAAACCCTGACTTCGGGCTTCTTTCAAAAACCTGGGAAAGACATGACAACACGGGCTCCTCCCCCCCCACCCGCCCGCCCCACAGTCAAACGTGGCAGCAGCAAGCTGCCCCCTCTGCCAGGCGAGACTGTTACTCTTCACCAGAATCCACCAGAATCCTGGGTTTGTGTGACTCAAAAGTCTGGCCTCTGGAAGCATTTGAGTTGTAATCCCTTCCCTGGCGATATAACCCAACTGGCAGAAGTTTTACGTCAGTCTTCTTCCTTCCCTTCTGTAAGTGGAAAGACCCAGTATAGAGATATTCATTTTTCCGCTGATGTAAATTATACTACCACCCCAAATTAGACAGCAGAAACAGTTACATGCAGTTTGGTTTTAAATACATTTTCCACCCCAATGCAAAAATGTTATACAGCATATTTAGATTCTTTCCCCCTCTCACAGTAAAGGTTTTTTTTTTTTCATGACAACTAAAATTCCCATTATTCAACTGTCTACCATGTGCTTTGAGATTTGGGGACGATTCTAGCTGATTCCAGAATTGTAGCTGAAGATGCATAATTTCTATCTTATGAGTAGCTTGCAGCAACGTAGCCCCTCGCATACTTGATTTAACGCTCCTTAATTGAATTGCTCTTTAGTTTACCGTTCAAAGCTCAACGCATATTTTCAAAGGTAGCTCCCATTCCTGACTGATGCCTGACTCCATTTTTGCTCCCTCTCCCAATTTGCAAATTAGCTGACCCTCAATTTCTTCTAATGGTCCTCACCTTGGAGCAGAGACAAACTGGTCTTAACTGTGTAAACGTCCTCACTGCTGACATTGAATAGCCATCTGATTTGTTTTCACTTGAGGAGCACCCGGCAAACACCATCTGAAAGGGCAAACACTAAAGCAGCAGTTCTCAAAGTGGGGTCCCTGGGAACCAGTTGGAATTGCGAACCCTCAGCCCCAGCCCAGACCTACTGAATCCAAATTTGAATTTTAACGAGACCCCCTGGTGATTCATAAATGAATAAATAAATAATAAACAAGGTCATTTCTTCAGTGAAGAGGACAGTGAAGGAGTGGGGGATGTGACAGTGACTAGGAAGAGGCCATTTTCCGGAGAGCATCTGTTCTCAAAGTTTGTGGTCTCAGGAGCTATTTACACTCTTCAAGATTGTGGGGGACCCTAATGAGCTTTCTTTCATGGAAGCTCTCTCTCTCTGCCCTTCTAAAAGTTAAGACAAAGAAATGTTTTAAATATTGTCAATTCATTGAAAAATAGTGAATATTACATATTAACATTCGTTTTGTGAGAGTAGATATACTTTCTAAAACAAAAAGAATTAATGAGCAGAATGGCACATTTTTGCGAATCTTTTTAAAATGTTGTCTTAATAGAAGACAGCTGGATTCTCCTATCTGCTTCTGCAATCTGTTGCTGCACCACGTACCTTGTGGTCTCTGAAAAACTCTACTGCCCACTTGGGAGAGAAACAGTGATCATGGCAAATATCCTCTTACTATTGTCGTGAGACTGGTTTTGGCTTTGCATACCCGTGGAAGGGTCGCAGTCCCCAGGCTGCTAGGACCTGTTCGGTGAGGCCAGGGTGGAGAAAGCCCTCATAGGGGAGTGGCATGTAAAACACGTTCTCAAGTCCCCTCACTTGAAACAACATAGAGTTTGTGCAGAGAGGATGTCAACGTGACTCCGGTTCCCAACTTGGTCCTAGTTGCGGGACGATGGATAGGTCCCTTGCCCTCTCTCGGCCTCAGTTTCCTGGTCTGTTTTATGAAGATCTCTAATATTCCAGCCCCATCCCCGCTCCCCACCCCCACCCCCAACCCCAAGTGTGTGGGAGGTCCCAGCGGGAACTTTAGAGTAACTCTCTCGTTCGCCCAGCAGAGGGCGATGGAGACCAGCCCTGGCTGGACACCTTGCACTTCCCCGGCCCTTCACCACCTCCCCACCCAGACATAAGATCCCCTCGTGATCGGGGCGGTTTCTTGGCACCAGCTGGCACCAGGTATCTCAGGCAACCCGGGCCATCTCCCGGTGGCGGCTGGGAGCCAGAGAGCCCTTCATATTGACCCACACGTGGGCAGGCTGGGATGCTCTGATTCTCCAAGGAAGTCTGCGAAGAACAGAGGGGAAGAACTGGTTTAGGCAAAGACACATTCCCACCCCCACCCCCACCCGCAGTGGACCTCTCGGTGAGGAACCACCCAGGAGCTGTTGACTCCTCGCAGGGAAAACCGGGCGGGGTGGCCGGAAGGGAACAAGACGGAGCGCAGCGCCAACTCTCCCGGGGGGCTGCCTGCCTGCAGGCGAGGGGCTGTGCTTGCATCAGCGCTGCCAGGGTTGGGGCAACGGCCGCCAGCGACGTCAGCCGCCTTCCCAGAAGAATTCCACTGCCTGCGGCCAGGGGCCCGGGCGGTGTGGGGGCGGGGGCTTTTGGTTTCGGAGGATGACACCACTCGCAAGCTGCGTCTCCGGTTCGCATTCGGTTGTCATGGAGACGACAGCATCCTGGCAGCCTTGGTGAGGCCAACCTGCCCGAGAAGTGACCCGGACCTACTCGGGAAACCACGGGCTCTACGGTGCTGGCCCAGGGTGATGGGACCGCAGGTCCTGGCTTCTCCCCTGGGGACGCCCTGCTGGGCCACCTTGCTTATTATGCAGGATTATCAAGACTCAAAGCACTCTCACCCAACCGGCTAAGAACTAAACCCCCTCACCCCCAAATCGAAACACAAAGAACAGCCCTAAGACAGGACATGCCTGGCAAAACAGACTTTTCAATACTCTGAACTCTTGGGTTTTTTGTTTTTTGTTTTTAATCTTTTTGGAACAGTCACTGGTTTCATCCACCTTCGGTGCAGTGTTTGTTTTAAGTCACTTGGGCAAGCTTACTATGGGAGCACCTAGCATGTGCATTAAATTGACGCATTTTTTTTTTAACTGCACCGAGAGAAGGCATTTAGTCTTTAATTATGTGTTAGTAATGATTGAGAAGATCAGGGCAAAAATAATCCTAAAGAAGGAATAAGAAATCTGTAATACTAATTTAAATGCAGCTAACATTGACTGAATGCCCACCCAATGTCAGGCACTGGGCTAAATCCTGTACAGTGATTTTACCACATTTGATATTCATGATTCTCTGGGGTAGGTTCCATTGTTTTGATCCACACTTTGCAGATAAAGAAACTGAGGCACAAAGAGGTAAAGTAACTTGTTCATGTCCTACAGCTAGCCGTTTAATACTTAGTAATTAATAGAATCATATCCTGGTCCCTAGTAGGCATTCAGTACAATTGCACTCTGCTTTGGAAAGAACAGAAAGAGGGCAGTGCACACAAACATCCCAAGAAAACCTCATTCATTTGTGCTGTTTCCATCTAAGATTTATTATAATATGAAAGCAGACTAGGGTAGGGTTCCTTTTTACTCCATGGGGAAAAAAAGTTGCTAAGCAAATATTACAAACAAGGTGAGAATATTTTTATAGGGCATTTTGGAGTTTAGAAAGCACTTTGCTACCCAGGACCTAACTTCATCTCCACAACACTCCTGAGTAGTAAGAACTGGTTATCTTAGCCCCAATTTACAGGCAAATTTTTATTTCCACAGAAAACCTTTGAACCACTTTTTAAAAAGTGGTCTTTAAGGACACAACCTAAACCACACACAATAGCCCAAAAGTAGAAGCAACCCAGATGTCCATTAACTGATGAATGAATAAATAAAATATGGTATATACACACAATGGAATATTAGTCAGCCTTAAAAAAAAAAGCCCAAATTCTGACACATGCTACAACGTGGATAACTTGAAGACATTATGCTAAGTGAAATAAACCAGTCACAAAAGGACACATTTTGTAGGATTCCACTTTTATGAGGCACCTAGCATAGACAGGTTTATAGAGACAGAAAAGTAAAATAAATAGAAGTTATCAGAGGCTGGGGGGTTGGGGGGGAGGAGGAGGGAATGGGATTATTGTTTAGTGCCTCTACAGTTTCTGTTTGGGAGGGTAAGCTAGTTCTAGAAATGGATGGTGGTGATAGTTGCCCAACATTGTGAAGGTACTGAAGGCCACTCACTTATATACTTAAAGATGGTTACAATGATAAATTTTGTTATGTATGACTTTGCCACAATGAAAAAAAAATGTAAAGGAAACCAACCACCTCAGTGCTCTCCATTCTTATTCTACTTCGTTTTTTTAAGAGGAGATTCTCCTGTGTTTATTAAAACAGGAGCAGCTTTAACCTAAGACCCATTTCTTGACTTTGCAGGGGTTGCTGCCTCCACTTGAAAGTAAGAAAACGTCACACCTTTAAAAATAGCTCACAATCGTGCCTTTTCGATAAATACAGGAGCCTGGTATTCCCCTCAGGTATTCCAAATGAGCAAGATCTGGCAGGGAGGGGGGAGGATTGGGGGTGAGTCACTGGTTTGGCAGGTGAGGTCATCATGGGGTGACTGTCTGCATTGAGCAGGCTCCCCACCTCCCACATCTCCCATCTTCTCCCCTCAGGGGCAGCTAAGTCAACAGCCAGCTTAGCTGCAGGTCTAGTTGCTCTGTTGTGATGTTCAGTGGGAAACATTCCTCTTTATGACTCCGTGACTCAACACCCCAGCAGATGGGTTCATGAAGGCTCTGGTTACCAAAGCCAGCTCTGAGGTCGAGACCCGGGACTGCCAAGTCATGGTCTATAAGCAAAAGAGGCGAGACATATATCCTTGGGAAGGGAGAGGAGAGAGCTTGTTCTCTGTTGGAATGCGAAATATCTAAGAAATGATGGAATTGTTCTACTTATCTTGATTATCCTGATTAAGACAACCTGAGAGAGTGGCACAGCGAAGAGGACAGTAAATATTTGCTAAATGATTCTTACTTTGGAGGAGTTCAACCACAAGGACAATCCCAAACTACTAGTAAAACATACATATTTTTAGGTTTTACCAACTCTGGTTTTCTCAAAGAGGCACTGGAATTAGAGCTTGGTATATTTTTACGGAGTGGACACAGGCTTCAGGTGGACAGTCTTGGTATCAATACAAAGAACCATGATGTTTATTATGCAGGTAATTAGGTTATTAATAAGTAGTAATGTGAAGGGACTTTCTTGGACTTGTTTGTACACTCATCTAGCAACCATTAGCAGAACTACCATGCATATAAAATGAAAGAGAGTGAGAAAGAGAAAGTTTTTGATTTATTTGTTTTGCCTTTTTCCTCTCTGGTCTCTATGTTGTTGAGTCAGTCTGATATGGTTTAAGGTACATGAGCCTCAGCATAAGACAAGCCTTGTGTTAGGCAGGGATACTAGGTTGCAAGGGACATAATATGCATTCAAATTAGCTAGAGGGGGAAAAAATCCAAATGATGACTTCAGGCACAGCTGTATCCAGGTGCCCACATGATAATGTTAGGAATCTGTTGATCTAGACCTCTGAACTCTGCCTTCATAAGCCCACAAGTTGACCAAAAATCTTCCAGTAGCTCTGGGCTTACATCTACAGGCCTAAGACCTCATTAGAAAGAAATCTTCCTTCCCAACAAAATTATCTCACAGACTAAGAACCTCACAGACTGAGAAAGAGATAGATGCTTTTTCCATAATAAAAGGTAATGGTTGCTGGGCAGGCAAAAATAACAGGTGTCTACTCCCCTGGCATAAATGTATACCTGTGGGAGAGAGGGTTTACAATTTAGGTACCACTTTCCTAGTTTGTCAGTGAGTCAGTCTGGTGGGGTGAAATGTTTGTGCTCTGGACTCAGCAGTCCCAAGTTGAAACTTTGGTTTTCCACTAGCTCTCTGGCCTCCAACAACTCACTTAAAAGTAATCAGGCTAATAATAACTACCATGTTTTGAACATGAGACAGTTGCTAGGCATTATGTGTATTATCTTGTTTTCTCGACAGCTCTGCAAGGTAGTTATTATTGTCCCATTTTACAGATGAGGAAGCTGAGGTCCAGAGGGAGTAAATGACCCACTCAAGGTCAGTAAGCTAGTAAGGGTCACTCCAGCCCAAGGCACTCTGACTCAAAGTGGGCTCTCAGGGTCTCCCTCTCCTTGCCTGCAAAATGGGTGTGAGCTGGAGGAGAAGAAAGGGGTAGAGGAAGATGAAGAGGAAAAGGAGAAACAACAGTAAAATGCCCGTAAAGATATTAAGTATGCAGTAGATCTAGTTCTCTTTGTTTCTTCCACTCTCGCTTTCCCTTGCTTCCTTTCTCTTTCTTTTTTTGGTTACTTCATATGGTCCTGATTTTTCCTTCTTTCCTCCCTCCCTTCCTTCCTCCCTTCTCCCTCTTCCCTCCCCTCCCTCCTGCTCTTCCCCTCCCATCCTTCTCCTGCTCTCCCCCTCCCCTCCCTCCTGCTCTCCCCCCTCCCCTCCTTCTCCTGCTCTCCCCCTCCCCTTCCTCCTGCTCTCCCCCCTCCCATCCTTCTCCTGCTCTCCCCCCTCCCCTCCCTCCTGCTCTCCCCTCCCATCCTTCTCCTGCTCTCCCCCTCCCCTCCCTCCTGCTCTCCCCCTCCCATCCTTCTCCTGCTCTCCCCCCCTCCCCTCCCTCCTGCTCTCCCCCTCCCATCCTTCTCCTGCTCTCCCCCCTCCCATCCTCCTGCTCTCCCCCTCCCCTCCCTCCTGCTCTCCCCCTCCCCTCCCTCCTGCTCTCCCCCCTCCCATCCTTCTCCTGCTCTCCCCCCTCCCATCCTTCTCCTGCTCTCCCCCCTCCCTTCCCTCCTGCTCTCCCCCATCCTTCTCCCCCTCCCCCCATCTTTTTTCTTTCTCTAGCCCTTTTTTTTAAAGATTTTTATTTATTTATTTGTCAGAGAGAGAGAGCATGCACAAGCATGGGGAGCAGCAGGCAGAGGGAGAAGCAGGCTCCCCACTGAGCAAGGAGCTGGATGTGGGATCATGACCAGAGCCAAAGGCAGATGCCTAATGGACTGAGCCACCCAGGTGTCCCTCTCTAGCCTCTTTTTAAAGTCCTGGCCTGGTGCAGGGCGCTATTTATGAATCACAATGGAGGCAGGATAAACACTGGGGCTTTATTCGTTGTTTACAGCACTCGTCCTCACAAATATGGCACCCCTAGAGGAACTCATAGCCATGAACCCCAGTGCAGCACTCTGGCTTGCCCAAGATCAAGGTGTAGTTCACCGGGAAGGGGAAAACCAAGGCGGATGGCACTCCTTCAGTGACCACCTCATGCCTCCATGGCTGGCTGATCTCTGCTTGAAAATTGCTAATTTGTTTAATCTGAACTCCACTCTGACTGAGGTAGAGTGGGGCACTTGCAGGAACACCCTCTCTCACTGGTTTTGGCTTCAGCCTTTGCCTGACCTCTCGAGTCCGCCCAGAGGCCCCATGAAAGGGAAAGGAAGTGAGCACCAAGCGAAGACTGCCTTGGGGCTTTGAGATAAGCACCTTTCATTTGGACGTGTTGTAACTAGAAATCAAGAGGAGTTGACATTCAGGAGAGAGAGCTGGGTTATACCCAGACCCTTGGCTGCTGGGGGTGGGGGCTGGGTCTCCCAGGTAGATGCCAGGGTGATCCCTAGAATATGGCCTTCCTGAGGAAGGATGGGTGGTAGTGGGGGGAGGGGACTTGGAAAACAGTAAACCTCTAGCTCCTTAATAACCATTTTATAGAGTTCCTGCCTTGGGGACAGGAAGTTCACACAGGTGGCAGAGTTTCCCCCCAACACCCTCAAAATCTCCACCACTCCCAGACTCCCCCATGACAGCTCACAGAGTGTGTGTGAGAGGTGTGAGAGTGTATAAGTCGTTCTGTACGTGCTCACAAGCCCTGTTTGGAGTGAGGGCCTCCCCCCATGCCCAAGCCCCTTAGGTCCCTCCATATGGGTTCCCCACCTAGGCGGGCCCTGCCGTGGGGTTCAGGGTCTCCCCTCTTGGGGCACCATCACTAGCAGCAGAAATTGCCTCCTATTCACCCCTCTCCAACCTAGGGGGAAGGCCCTTGGGCAGGGGAGCCGTGGGCTGAAGAAAGGGGTCTGGTGCAGCTCCCACTTAGTGCCACCTCAACCCAGAGACAGAGCATTTGTAATCACCATTTTATAGATGAGGAAACTGAGACCCCCAGGTTAGCTAATAGGAACATGCGGTGTCTGCTAACCGAATTAGTTTATTTCACGGACTTCAGTCCCCCCCCCCCCAAGATAGATGCCTGACACTGGGCACTATGATTTCCTCACCAGTGCTTCTCATACTTTAATGTACACACACATGACCTGGGGAGCTCGTTAAAATGCAGATTCTGATTCAGCGGGTTCTGGGAGGGGCCTGAGATCCTGCATTTCTGACAGGACAGGTGACACCGCTGCTGCTGGTCTGGGCCCACACTCCAAGTAGCAAGGCTCTGTTTTCAGCTGCCTTTCTGATGAGCCTGGGAGTGAGTACATTTAAGCTCAGCACTCAAGCAGTAGCGATGGGAGGTCTAGCATTGTGCTCTCGGATTTGAGATGTGCCCTGAGGGGGCGCCTGGGGGGCTCAGGCATTAAGCGTCTGCCTTTGGCTCAGGTCATGGTCCCAGGGTCCTGGGATAGAGCCCCACATCGGGCTCTCTGCTCAGCGGGAAGCCTGCTTCTCCGTCTCTCACTCCCCCTGCTTGTGTTCCCTCTCTTGCTGTCTCTCACTCTGTCAAATAAATAAATAAAATCTTAAAAAAAAAATAAAAGAGTTCTGGTCTAGAGCAGGGTTTGTAAATCAGGCAGGGGCGATGTTTCCCCGCCAGGGGATATTTGACACTGTCTGGAGACATTTTTCGTTGTCATATCCAATGGTGTTGCTGCTCGCATCTAATGGGCAGAGGCCAGAGATGCTAAGTATCCTACAATGCATAGGACAGCCCCTCACAACCAAGAATCATCTAGCCTAAAATGGCAATAGTGTCAACGTTGCAAAATTCTGGTCTAGAGTCATCTCCACTGTCTCTGAAATTATTTATTTTATTACTCGTCTATTCATTGTTTTGGTCCCCTCTCCTAGAATATGAGTCCCATGAGACCGGCGGTGCTGCCTGCCCGTGGGTCCTAGAACAATGCCTGCTGTGAGTTACGCATGGCCTTCTGGAATATACGTGGAGGATCTCCCTGGCCACCTGAGCCAACCAGGTGGTTTGAATCCATCCATGCAAATTAGCCCAGGCTCCCCAGACACCAGACGTCGGAGTACAGTAAGACTGCTCTGCCCTGCAATCAAGCTGGGACGAGACAGACTAGAAACGTCTCGGCTGGATTGCCCTCCCAGTTGCACACGAATCAATCTATCAGCGGCAGGCATTAACCCAGGGAGCAGAGATAGGAACTGCCTCCGAAGGGCCGTCTGTCTTCTGCCCGCCTGCCCAGCCACACCCTGGCAGGACTCTCACAGATCAGGCTGCTTCGGTTTCCAGGGACTTTATTTACCACCCAGGGGTGGTTTCAAAGGGCGGGCTCCAGCCCATCTGATCCGCCGCCTTTCCTTAGTTGCTGGGCCCTGAGGAAACCCAGGCCCAGGATTTCTACGGAAGAGTCATGTTCTTGGGAAGGCTCTCCCTTCACAGCAGGCCGGTGGGTGGGGAGGGTGAGGCCAGAAGAGCAACTCGGGTCCACCCAGGGCGGGTGAGGGAACAGAGCCAGAGCAGATTAACTTCTCTTGTTCGGATAACTCTTTAATCTTCGGTGTAAAGTCTCGAAAGCCACGGTTCTGGGCGCTCTCCTTTCCCACTAGGCAGGCACTCCCGAAGGTGGGGCCCTGTCCCAGTGGGAGTCGGGAGCCCAAGTTTGGCCCCAGAACTGGGCTGTGTGGCCTCGGGGCAGGGAGGGAAGTGCTCTCGGCCTCAGTTTTCTCTTCCATAAAATGGAGGGAGGGAAGTGGGGGGGGGTGTTGTACTGATCTTTATTTTTTTTTTAAAGATTTTATTTATTTGAGAGAGAGAGAGAATGAGAGATAGAGAGCACAAGAGGGAAAAGGGTCAGAGGGAGAAGCAGACTCCCTGCCGAGCAGGGAGCCCAATGCGGGACTCGATCCCGGGACTCCAGGATCATGACCTGAGCCCAAGGGAGTTGCTTAACAAACTGAGCCACCCAGGCGCCCTGTACTGATCTTTAAATCTTCTAGCATTTCGCTCTAGTCAAAGAGTCTAGGCTCCTTAGCAGGGGCGAGTGTTACTCCCGGCAGCCTCCTGGGTCCCAGGCCACAATCTACTTCCTTGCCTTGTGTTACAAACACATCTCAAGCTTCAGCTGCAACGGCCCACCTTCAGGTTCATTAGCGTGCCTGGCAGTTCTTTGGCCATATCCTTCTGCTCTTCCACGGAATGTTCTAGAGTAGGGCTTCACAGCATGCACGGTGGATCACATGGCATGTGTTGACAGTGTGCCCTGCAGCAAGTTACTTGTCTCTTTGTGCCTCAGTCTCTTCTGGGAAATGAGAATAACAAAGGTATCTGATTTATAGGGTTATTGTGCTGGTTAAGTGAGGTGATTCCTGTACAGTTGTTAACAACAGTGCCAGACACCTAGAAAGCAACAGGGCAAAAAGCTCCAGTCATCATTATTATCAATTCTAGGAACCGTTCCCTGTCATCTCTCAGGAATCAGCTCAGTTGTCACCTCTTTCAGGAAGCCTTCCCTGACTCCCACCTGCCAGCTGAGGTAGCAGCACCACCTCTGGGTTCTGACTCACCCTGAATTCTCCTCGGTCACCACCCTTATCCCCTGTGTGGTAACAGCCTGTTTACTTGTCTTGCTCCCCTCAATAGACTGTCACTTCCTTTAGCAGAGGTTGGAAATGGACCACTTGCTGGCCCAAACCACAGGTGTGCTTTAACTAGACTGAAAGGGAATTCGGAGACATTTTAATGGGAGGCGATTCTTTTAAAAAGTCTATGAGAAAAAAATCTAAAAAAGTCTGTTTAGAAAAAAATAGGATGATTTTTGTATAAAAACCTAGATTTCCAGCTTTTCTTGGAGAATTAGAAACTGTGCTAACCCAAGCTGCCATCAACACTGGCACCTGACCCATGTCACCTTCGGCGAGCTCGATCTGTTGTCTGCTGCAGGCCCAGCCCAGCCCAGTCCAATTAGCTCACACCCTCTGCCCCAGAAATCCAGTGAGATAAGCTATCCTCTTCATCTGGGCACTTTTGAGAGTGAAGGGGGATGTTATTTATAACCACAAATAAACTGGACAGCCCAGAAAAAAATAGAGCATACACCCCCCACACCCCACCCCGCTCCCATCCACCTCCAACGATAGGGCAGGGGTCTGGGGCATCTTTGGGTCCCACACTACGTACTTTCTGCCACATCAATGCTCAATAAATGGTAACAGCCAGGGGCACCTGGGTGGCTCAGCCCTTAAGCGTCTGCCGTGGGCTCAGGTCATGATCCCCGGACCCCGGGATCGAGCCCGGCATCGGGCTCGTGCAGGAAGCTTGCTTCTCCCTCTCCCACTCCCCCTGCTTGTGTTCCCTCTCTCGCTGTCTCTCTCTCTCAAATAAATAAAATCTTAAAAAAAAAATGGTAACACCCAGAACTGGCCTTCTTGACCATTTGTTAGCTGTGTTAACTCAGGCAGCCCTCCCAAGCACCCTGTGAGGTAAGGGCTGTTGTCAGCATTTTACAGTTGAGGACACCGAGGCATGATAAATTAGTAACCTCTCTCCACTGCACAGCTAGGAAGTGGGCAACCAAGGCAGAGTCTGGGTCTAGAAGACGCCGTGTTGGCCAAATCAAGAAGCAGCTCTTAAGGTCCCTCTCAGCTCTACAAATCTGTGGTTCTTTACTTTTTTTTTTTTCTCTTTCCTGTTAGTTTCTCCTTTCTCCCCTGAGGCTCTCCCTCCTATTGTCCTGTCTCTTCTCTGACTCTTCTACTCCTCGGGCTCTCCTGCTCTCTCCCTCTGCATCTCTTCTCCTTGTTTTTGTTCTGTCGCGGCTGTCTCCTGTGCGGGCTCCCCAGCGCGGTTTCTGTCCAGATTTCTCACGCCCCTTCTCTGGCTGGACTTTCTCAATGTCTCTCTTCCTATGTCTCTGCTCTCTCCCTTTCTCTCTCCCTCCTGCTCCTCCCGTTCTTCCTCCCCCTCTGGCTCTCAGGCATTCTTACCGAACCGTGACTAAATAAACACTTCTGGGGTGGAGGACTGTGTTTTCAGTAACTCCCCGTTGGTCGTGGCTGGCGGGAATCCGACAAGCCAGGCACCGTGCCTTCTGCGCACTTTGCTGAGGACAGAGGACGGGACTGCAGACAGAGGTCCGGGGCCGGAGCTGGGAGGCTCAGGCGCCAGTGGACGCACCACTCCCTCCCCACTCGCGGCCTGTGCCTCTGTCTGAGTCGGCAAAGCCTCTTCAAGCCTCTCCGCAGACAGCCTGCAGAAAGGGAAGCTGCTCTGGATTCGGATCTTCCCTCCCAATGGACTGACCCGCAGGTGTGTCCTTCTGTTCGGCAAGAGCAGGATGACCAAAGGACACTTGTCACAAAAGCAATCCCGCCAGTGACTGTAATCAAAGTATATGACACCAATGTCTTTTGAAGGGAGAAGACAATCCTGGAATATTATTTTGACGGCAGGGGGAAAAGGCAACTTTTTAAAAAATTTTTTTTAAGATTTTATTTATTCATTTGACAGAGAGAGACACAGCGAAGAGGGAACACAAGCAGGGGGAGTGAGAGAGGGAGAAGCAGGCTTCCCGCGGAGCAGGGAGCCCGATGCGGGGCTCAATCCCAAGACCCTGGGATCATGACCTGAGCCGAAGGCGGACGCTTAACGACTGAGCCACCCAGGTGCCCCAGGGCAACTTTTTCCTAACAAACAAACAAGGAGCAAAGGTTTGGGGTGGGAGAAAGGGGTTCTCCTCGCCTGCAGCGTGTGCCGAGAACGAAGGGCAAGGCACAGCAGAGGGGAAAGAGAGGAGAGGAAGGAACTCAAACAGGAGTCAGTCGGTGGCCAGAGGAGGAGAGGTTGAGAGACGGGGCAGGAAGGGAGAACGGGTGACAGAGATTTTTTTTTTTTTTAATTCAAGGTGACTCTTGAGCAGCTTCAGGCTGAGGCAGCCGCCTGGTTGGCTCTGCTCGAATGAACGCGCATTTACTGAGGAAGGAAGGAGGTGGAGACGGAGACAGAGGAAGACCACACAGATGCGGATGCCCAGGCTCAAATCCCAGACGGGGCTCCACCCTCTTTTCACCTTGGTTTCCAAACGGGTGTTCTGGCGTGCTGGGGAAGTGTTCAGACAGAGCCCGGTGGGTGGTGGTGAGTCAAGGCCCCACCCAGCCCGCTGCCAGCCCCAGGGGTCCTCCGGCCTGCAGGCCGGGCAGCTGCTGGATGTTATCGGGAGAGCGAGGCAGCAGGGGCACGGCAGGTGCCAAGTGACCTGTGGCCATAGGGTCTAGCTCCAGAGCTCTGTTGCTTGGGTGGCTCCATCCATTCTGGCAGTTAATGGTGAGCTGGCTGCTGAGTGTTTGCGATTTCAGTGTGAACAGTGCAAGGGAAACAGCCTTGCAGAGTGGTATCAGCTGAGCCGCCAAGATCTGTCACCAAATTATTACCCACCCACCTCTTCAAGTGGAAGCCCTAAGAGGGCAGGAACCCCATTGCGGACCCCCCTTCAAAACCGCACTGGACATGCAGGCTGGTATACAATCGGAGCTCAATAACGGAATGAATGAATCAGGATGCCTTCAAATCTCCCTGCTGCCCCTCCCCACTAGCTATATGACCCTGCTCAGTCCCTTACCCTCTCTAAGCTGCCGCTTCCCCTATCAGTACAATGGGATAGGGCCAGTAAAGGATCAGTACAATGGGATAGGGCCACTAAGTACTTTATACTTAGTGAAATAAGGGGGTAGGGGCACCCCGTCAGTAGCTGTCGCTCAGATATGGCGGGCGGAGGAGATCTTTTACACTTTGTGAAATCCGCAGCTTCTGCTGATAGTAGTTCCAGGTGGGCCATACAGATGTGACCTTTTAGGAAGACAGTGTGGTGAGGTGGTTAAAAGCTCATGCTCTGGAGGCCCAAAACTTGGCTCCAAATTATGCCTCCACCCCTCACTGCCTGTGTGTCACTGGGCAAGGCTATCTGTACAACAGAGCTGCCGTGAGGCTTCCGTGAGGTCAATCCCATGCTGTCCCTGGCACATAGTAGATGCTCAATTTGTGTTAGTCACTAGCACCGGTTTCCACCGCCAAACCCTATGAGGCAGACAAGCCCGTCCCCAGGGTGCAAAAGAGGAAACCAGAGCTGGCCAGGTGGAGAGGCGTGTCTGCCGGCAGAATCAGAACTAGACATCTTCTGCCCCCAAGGCCCACCACAGCTGCCAGAAATAAGGCGGTGTTATCACCATGCCTGCCTCCACCCCCTGCCCCGGTGGAGAAGTGAAACACAAACCCACCAGTTGTCAGAGAGAAGAGAAGAAGCCAGCTGAGTTGAGGAGAGTCCAGTGGCCCCCAAATCCTGCCAAAAGGACGGTCTCGGACAAGGTCAAGTGGAGGGCAGGGAGAGGGTGGGGGCAGTGGGAGGATAGTGTGACAAGAAGGGGACTGGTGGCTGAGCTGGCCAGTGGCAAGGGGTGAAAAGCCAATCCTGAGAATGCGGAAGGAAGCCCTTTTATCAGCGTTAACAAGAACAGAGAGGGAAGTTGTTTGCATCTGGCCAGATACCTCGGCTATGACCTCCTGTCTCTAAGAGAAGGGTCCCTGCAAGCTTTGCTTTCAAAAGTCTCTTGGGAAGAAACACATGGCCCCGATTCTTAGAAGCTGCCCTCACCCCAACTGCATAAACGTCTCAGCTGCTCTTTGACCGGCTCCGAGGGGTGGGCCTTCTGCCTGCTGTACCTTCAGGATCTCAGGAGAGTTGACATTTCCCAGGCTTTAAGCCCCTCCATTTTATAGGTGCAAGACTAAGGCTGGAACCTGGCCTCTCCGGTCGTCGCTCTGCCATTAGCCAGCTCTGGGATCCTGGTGGCTTCACTTGGCAGGCCTCAGTTTTCCCATCTGCAAAGTGGACGTGTTTAGACCACGTCTTCCTTTCAGCCCTTCCTCTTCTTTTCCCTCCAGACGGTGTGGAATTAGAAGGCAAAAGTCACCCTGATCTAATGGTGTGGATTAGTTAATAACCCAGCACTGAGGTCAGCCTCTGGAAGCAATTTAAGATGGCCCCAGGGATCTGAGATTCCAAGCCCCACAGGCAAGCAGAAGTGTTCCCTCCCACACTGGGCCGCCTCCCTTCCTGAGCAATTCTGCTCCCATTCTGTGGGTGAAGCAGCTGTGCCTTCTGCAGAGTTTTGATGCCAAGCACGTTGTAGGTCTTAGACCAGGCAGGATGCTCCATCTGTACTGAGCACTTACTGAGCACGAGCCAACGGTAACCACGTCTTTCCTCCTCACAACAAGCCTAGGTGAGACACACACACTTCCTCCGTGCATTTTATATCCATGGAAGCTGAGGCCCGCAGGAGCACCTTACCCAGGTCACGTAACTGCAGGCAACAAAGCAGAGGTTCAAACCCAACCTGAGTGACTCCTTCTGCCAGAGCCATCCCATTGAAATCAACACCAGGTGATTGGGATATATGTCATTTTCTTCCTCTTTTAATTAAAAACATTTCCCCCCTTGTCAAGAACACAGATTACTTGCATTTTATTTTATTTTTTAAAATAATTTTATTGTTATGTTAATCACCATACATTACATCATTAGTTTTTAAAACTTTTTTTTTAAAGATTTTATTTATTTATTTGAGAGAGAGAGAGAATGAGAGACAGAGAGCACGAGAGGGAAGAGGGTCAGAGGGAGAAGCAGACTCCCTGCCGAGCAGGGAGCCCGATGCGGGACTTGATCCCGGGACTCCAGGACCATGACCTGAGCCGAAGGCAGTCGCTTAACCAACTGAGCCACCCAGGCACCCTACATCATTAGTTTTTGATGTAGTGTTCCATGATTCATTGTTTGTGCATAACACCCAGTGCTCCACGCGATTACTTGCATTTTAAAAGGGAGTGCTACCAATCAAAGCATTTCCAAATAACATAAGTTGTCTGGAATTTGATTTAAATGAATGCAGTTTTGGAGGAAATATAAACAAAGCAAATGGTGCAGGAATGGGTATTTCTCGAAGCTGCGCCTTGGGTGGGAGGTTCTTTATACTGTTCTCTCCCATTGCGAAAGTGTTTGAAAATGTCCCTGATCATTTAAAAATATAATTTACATTTAGCATGTGAAGAATAATTAATTCAGGAGAAGCGAAGTGGCCCCGGGAAAGGCCCTGTGCTGGGGGGTGGTGGTGGGGCGTCACCCCGCCCCACAGCTGAAAGCACATTAAGGGCGCCTCAAGAAGGCATTCGTTATGGCCTCCAGGTTCTGCTCTCCCTGGACCACACGGGCCCTCTCTGCATCCAAGAGAACGATCTGTCCCCAAACTGCCAGCCAAGTGGCGATGCGTGTTAGGGTTCCTGGAGCCCCACTGCGGTTTTGTGATGGAGTTTGGAACCATACGGGGTTCACGTTCACCCAGTCGGGACATCTGGGGAGTCTCTTATCAACATGCCGTCAAAGGCACAGGGGCTGTATATGTCCTGGGGCACCCAGAAAATCGCGGAAGACCAGATCTCTGACTTCCACATCATGGCCAACTTGTCTGGAGCAGCCCCTCTCCACGCGCCCCTGAAGGCCTAGTACCCTCTGCCCTTGCCTTCACCCAGTGTGCCTTGGGAGCTCCATGTGTCCCTCCAGACACCCCCGAAACAAGGATATCTCCTGTTTGCAACCTTCCTCGTCTGCAATTGCTCCTTCCTCAGACAAGTGGAACTCACCTCTCTATTGGCCTTCATTCTATTATGCTGTGATCGGGCACTTATTCAATGATTGAGCACCAACTATATGCAGTGGGGTTATAGCACATAGCAAGCAGATAGGTAGATGGAAGGGGGAATAGATAACATACACTGCATGGAACAGACTTGGTACCTAGGCTCCAAGGGCTTCTAATTTCCTAGGGGAAAAAGGCAATCATCAACTATTAATACTTTTAATCACTGAATTATAAGTCTGACAAGGGCTTTAGAGAAGTGCAGCAGCTGTGAGAGCACGTAAGGAAGAATGAGGTCTGATGGGGTGGGGGCATGCAGACGATTCAAAGTAGGCTTCTTGGAGAGAATAGTGTCTAAACTGGGACCTGGAGATTTGAGGCATTCTCTGGTCAAACAGGGAAAAGAGGTTATTCCTGGCAGAGGAAACAGCATGTGCAAAGGCCTTCTGGATTAGTGGAAGGAAGTGAAGGAATACAGCATGGACTCTGTAGTCTTAAGGAGTATGAGCAGGGAGGAGATCATAGAGCTGGATGAGAAGGAGCTAATGGCAGATAGCAAAGGAGCTTGAAGGCCAAGTTAAGGATGATGAGGTACTCATGAGGTAGTGTGTGTGTGTGTGTGTGTGTGTGTGTGTGTGTGTGTGTGTGTGAACATTGTACTTTTAAGCCTGAAACGATCACTCTGGTTATGGGGACTTGAATGGCTCAGAGCAGGGCAAATGTGGATGCTGCTGGGCCTGGGCTAGCAAGCTCATATGGCACATTTGTGAGAAGTCAGAGAAAAGACGTTTCAGGGAAGACACAGCCCTCTAGACCCATGCTTAGGAAATGGAACCTGGTTTGAATTTCAGCACCCGTTAACTCTGAACCCGTACCCTTGTGCAGTGAACAACGTGTACAACTGTACAATGGACTTGGATTCTGGGAAATAGAGAAACCAGAATGCTACAGAACATCTGTTGACAAATCTGCCTCCTCCACTTTCAGTCTCTTGAATTCTGAGTTCTTGAGTTCCATATTCATTTTTGTAACCCCAGTGCACCATAGGACATGGGTGTTTGCTGAATGGATTATTCTTTGGACACATTTTTTCCCTTTAGACTTTCTGTCCTCTTGTTCTTTCCTCTTTAATTCATAATGGCTTCTTTTTAATGCACACCTGTTAGGTGTTAGGAAGTGCTGTGTTAGACATTTTGCCTCTTTAGTCTTCCAAATATCTTGTCCTCTGTCCATTAGACAGCGACTGTGGCCATGGTCACACCGCCAAGAAGGTGGGCAGGTAGCAGGTCATACTGTGTGTGAATCTTTCAAGTCCTAAGGGCATGGAGACGGGGTAGGGAGCAGCATCCCTTCTGGTAAATATTCTTGTGGTTGGATCTCTAAACTTTGAACCCTAGAATGTCAGAGCTGAAATGGACCATGTGGGGCCTCATATTATAGATGGGTCACTGAGACCCAGGGAAAGGCTGGAAATTGCTCGAAGTCACTGAGTAAGTCAGAACCAGAGCAGCACTGGACACCAGGTCCCCTGACAGGTTTGGGAGAAGTAGATAGATATCAGCAGTGGAGATTAGAAGAGAAAGACCAAGGGGGGAAATAGCTTTCTCGCGATGGTATCTGATGGCGATAGCTATCTGCGAGGCTGCCAGGGGTTAGCGCAGGACACCGGAGAGTCCTTGGAGACTATCTGAAGGGGAGGAGAAGGTAGAGAAAACAGGACTTCCTCAAGGAATGGGTGGGTCTCTAAACTGGAATCCATCTGGATCCAGCCTGGCAATGAATGCCTCAGACCCGAACTGCAGTTTCTGGTTCTGGGCCTGGTCAGTCTGGGGACTCTTGGCCGCGAGCCAGGGCAGCCTTCACCGCCAGCAGCAAGCCTCTGATGGCCTGCTGTGAGGGCAGAGGAGGAAGGCAGAGAGGAGGCCTGGTTCCCCTTCCCAGGGGCCTCTGCCACAGGCACCCTCCGAGGGGCCCCACTCCGGTTCTCTGTCGGTGCCTGCTCGGGGTTTTCCTGGTTCTGGGTCTGTATCATAGCTCCTCTTAGGTCACATTGCCTCGGGTCCCACTAACGTTGCCCTGAGCTGGAAAATCCCTCAGAGCCCGAGCTGCCTGTGACCATAAAGGCAGGAAACTGTGACACGGAGGCACGCAGGGTGTGAGGTTTATTCTTGGTGTGTGGTTGGGAAGGGCGGGGCTGAGCAGGGGTGGAGTGGGATGCGATAGTCAGGAGAGAAAAGAGAAATCCAGAAAGAAGGAACTCCAGAGGATCTCGGACTAGTTTTCCCTCCCAGAGTGTCACCTTCACTTCCGGCTCCCGGCATTGTCTCCCTACCTTGGGACTGCATGGAACCTCTCGGGGCACATCTCAGGATCCAGGGTGCAGCTTCTCAATTCGGGGACCCCGACCTATGGGGTCCGATTAGTAGTAGCAATGGTAGCAATGCAAGTAAGAGTTGTCGTTAATCAAACTCTTTCTAGATGCCGGGCTTTGTGTACCTAGTACAGTGCCTAACACACGGGGAGCCCTCGATAAATGGCAGCCTTGTTTTAATCCACATGTCCACCTAAGGAGTAGGTGTCCCATTTTATAGATGGGATAACTAAGGCTCAAAGAGCATAAGCCATTTTCCCACCATCACACAGCGATTCATTCCTTTGTCCGTGGACTCAACGAATAGGTATCGATCCCTCCCATGTGGTGGCCACTGTCCTAGGTGAGAGGACTGGAAATCTGGGCACAGTTCCTGTTATCAAGTTTATTTGTGTATGTTCCAGTCAAGGGTGAACAAGTAAGCAAATCAGCAAGGAAAGCAATTGTAGATGGGGATAGGAAGCAAGCAAGGTAAGGAAATATAGGTTGTGAGCATGGTGGTGTTTTAGCAAAAACGGTAAGGGAAGGCTTTTTTTCAGAGGTGCCATTTGAGCTATGGTGGGATGGGTGGGAAGTAAGATGGGAAAGGCTGTTCTCAGCAGGACAAACAGGGAGAGCCAAGGCCCTGGGGTGGGGAAGAAACCGGTGGGTTTCTAGGAGGGCCAAGGAGGGACTGAGGTGAGCAAGGAGAAGCAGGGGAGGAGGGGCGGTGGGGCAGCAGGGCCTGGGTCACAGCAGCCTTCTAGACCGCGGGAAGTGGACAGTTTTGTCAGGGGCTGTCAGTAGCAGAGGGTGGATTTTCATCCATAAATTGAGGCCTCCACGGCCAGCCCAGGCTCTGTCCTTTTGGCCGGGGCCTCAGTCCTGACTCGCCTGCGTCCCTGCGGGCCATGATCCCCTCCACTTGCAGAGGGTCACGGGCCAGGCAGAGCCACTCTCCTTTGCCCAGCTCAGAAGCCTCTCAGGCCTGCGGATTCCCCACTGAACAACAGGAACAAACTTGGGTTATCAGACAGTCAGGCCTAAGGAAGCCATTCCAACCCAAGACCCTTCCTTCCTGGCTCCTCGCATGCTTCTGCCTCTTCTCCTGCCTCCACTCACCATTCCCTCACGGTAGAGTCAGCATTGGCCTGACCTGGGTTCCAATTCTACCCTCCTCATCAGTGGGACAGTGGGCAAGTGCCTTCATCACCTCTCCAAGCCCCCCTTCCCTGCCCTGGGAAGTGGGGTAGTACCCGTGTGCTCTCATAGGGACGTGGGTGAACACAAATTAGGACAGGAGGAATATCGGCACATATTGAGAGCCTGCTCTGGGCCGAGCATATGCTCATTGCTTTACAGGCATTAACGCACTTCATCCTCGTATCAACAACATGAGAGAGCTATTGTCAGAGCCAACTCCGGGGGCGTGTGGCCCGTGCAGTCACACAAGGCCACCCCGTACTTCAAAGGGCCCCGACTTGGTTTTATACTCAGCCATCGCCATCTTGAAAGTCTTGATTTTTCATTGAGGGACCCCACATTTTCGTTTTACCCTGGGCCCTACAAATGATGCTGCTGAACCTGATTATGGTATATTCATCCAAATATTCAAGAGGTATTTATTAAGCCAGGCACAGTTGAAGACCCTGAGGAGATAGGAGTGAACAAACAGAATTCTCCACCCTCGTAGAGTTTACTTTGCATCCCCTGCCAGGTGAGAGAAAGGAAGTTCCCAGAAGGTAAGTACCTGCCCAAGGTCACAGAGTAGGAAAACGGGTGCCCAGCTTCCAACTCAGAGCTCATGACTGCAATACCAACCCTCCCCACCCCTCTCCCCGACCCCACCACCAGCACCACACCGGCCGCCCCAGCATAGGGCTGGAAAGTGTCTAATGGGATGCCAGGCAAACAAATAGCAGATACTGTTCAAAGAGCTTTAAATGTATTAACTCATTTAGTTACAACAACCCCATTTTAGAGACAAGGAGATGGAGTCTCAGAGAGTTTCGGTAACTTGCCCAGAGTCACAGTGCTGGTAAGACGCTGAAATTAAGAACCCAAGTAGACTGGCTTACAGCCACGCTCCTGACCATGCCAACACATTGCCTTTTGAAGTAATCATTTAGAAAATATGACTTTTATGATTATTTTCATCACCACTGTTTTCACTTTTGTCTCTGGAGGCCCCATGCACACATGAGGCATGACACAAATCAATTCGTGCAGAATGAAAGGATTAACACAAGAACGAGCAGACTCATTCGACATATGCGCCACCCCCCACAGCACCCCAACCATCCCAAATCTGACACGATTTATCACCTTGACACCCAGCTTCTCTGTCTTGCCTTGAGCCAGTGATGAAATCTCTCAGTGCTCAGGATGTAGAACACAGGGTCGCGTCTTCCAGTAAACAGGCGGGGGCTTGCAGGGAGGGGGTGCCGTGGGGAGGAGTTCACAGCGATGGTTATCACTGAGTAAAAGCTTTCCTTTTCCTCCCTATGTGATGACGTGATGATGGGGCTCTTGTGGCAGAGGTTCCCTCTCCCTAAAGGCTGTCACTGTTCAGAGGGTCTCCTCTCCCATGCGTGGGCTGATTTGAGGACCGTATCTGTTGGGCAGGCTGTAAGCACCGGGTGGGTTCTAGGACTCCGGAGGTGACCCCTGCCTGGACTTGACATTATGCTCACTGATGCCTGACATCCCCTGTCATTCATTCATTATTCAGCAAGGAGTTATTGCATGCCTATGATGTGTCAGGCGCTTTTCTAGGACCTCGGGAATAAAACAGACAAAAATCCCTGCCCTCGGGGGGCTAATATTCTTGCCCAAGATATTGCCACTGGAAATTCTTTTGAATGGATGACAGACGTGGGGAATTTTACCTTGTTGGGTGCTGGATATTTTTTCACTCTTATAAATATTATCGAGTTTTGTCAGGACACAGTTAAGGCACTTTTTAGTTGTTTCAGGTGGGAGAGTAGATCTGGCCCCTGTTACTCCATTTTGTCCAGAATCAGTTTTTCTTTAACGAGAAAGGCTCTAGGCCTGGGAGAGGTAAGACTTGAAAGCCTGTAAGTTATTTATACCTCCATGGGAATGACGTTCTAAGATCCTTTCTGAAGCATTGTAGTAACAGGAAGTGAAGGACTGGAAGACACTAGCGTAGAATGTAGGACTCAGAAGAAAAATCCAAAAATGCTCATGGAGGGTGCGCCTGGGTGGCTCAGTTGATGAAGTGGCTGCCTTCAGCTCAGGTCATGATCCCAGGGTCCTGGGATTGAGCCCCATGTGGGGATTTCTGCTCAGCGGGGAGCCTGCTTCTCCCTCTCCCTCTGCCCCTTCCCCCCTCTCCCCTCCCCCAAACCCCCCTTGCCGGCTTGTGCTCTCTCTCAAATAAATAAAATCTGTTTTAAGGATTTTATTTAAAAGATTTTACTTATTTATTTGAGAGAGAGAGAGAGACACGGAGAGCACAGAGGAAGAGTGAGAGGGAGAAGCTGACTCCCCGCTGAGCAGAGAGCCCGACATGGGACTCTATCCCAGGGTCCTGGGATCATGACCTGAGCCAAAGGCAGACACTTAACCGACTGAGCCACCCAGGTGCCCCTCAAATAAATTAAATCTTTTTAAAAAAATGCTCATGGAGCCATTATTTCATTTGACTTCATCACCATCTTGCAAGTCTGCCGCTAGGTCAAGGGCTTCTTTCCATTTTATAGATGAGGGATGAGCCTTGGATTGTTTAGATGACTGGCTCAAAGCCAGGCAGCTGGTTAAGACCCAGGGCTATGACTTCTCCCCTAGAGTTCCTTCCAACAAACCTTGGGTCAGGGGTCACCATCCAGAGAGGGAGAACAAAGGGCATCTACGGTCCCCAGCACTTGTACCGACTTTGTTAGTTCACACGCGGCTGGCCTTGCCCTTTCTGCTTCAGGTTTTTCTGAGAAACAGCCTCAGGGCCGAAGCCAGTACAGTTCCTTGTCCTGGCAGCAGCAGCTACAGGTTAGGAAGACTGAGCAATCTGACAGGAATGTAGATGCCATGAGAGCAGGGACCGCATCCGTTTTGGTGACCCCGGGGCCCCACTGCCTAGCACAGTGCCTGACCCCTAGTAGGTTGTCAAAGAATATTTGTTGGACAACAAAGCACGAAGGAAGGGATTTGGGGGTTACGCAGACAGTAATGAACACCTGTCTCAGTTACTTCATCTACCAAGTAGAGCGATGATCCCTGACTTATAATGCTGCTTTTCAATTTTGTTGATGTATTTTATGCTCCATGATGGCGGGGGTTTGTGTCTGTTTTATTTAAGTACTGCTCTATCCCCAGCATCTAAAACTGTACCCACCACACAGTAGTGGGTCCTTAAGAACTACGAGTTGGGTGAAGGGACAAGAGGGAAACCTCTAGGTTTCAGTGAAATGTGTGCCTAATAGGTTCCAACATAGCCCTCTGGTTAAGAGCAAGGAATTTGAAGTCAGATTTGAGTTTGACCCCTGGCTCTGTCACTTATTAGCTATATGACCTCCAAAAAATCTGAACCTCAGTTTTCCCCAGGACATGTAAGGAGGGGAATCATCTCTGCATGAGGTGTCCTGAGGATTAATTAAGAGAGGTTCTGTGAATAGAGTGCTTAGCATAGTACCAGGAACAAAGAAAATGCTCCAAAGTTATTTAAGAGTTCACGTGTCTAAGAGTGGGGGTGCATTTTTTAAGGGCCATTTTTCTGCAAAAGGATTTTATCCCTGAGACTCCCCAAAAAGACCCCAGAGGTTGTTCTCCTGAAAGATGAGGCTGTCTGGAAAATGAATTTCCGTCAAATCTCCTGTTGGCAACTTGGAAACCCCTTGACCCCACAGGGCAGCACCCCGTCCTGCCTCGCACCAGCTCGATCCCGATGCAGCCAGATTCGCCGTGGGGGCACCAGCCTCTGCCCAGCGCCCTGGTCTGCAGCAGCCCTTTGAAACTGGGATGTGCCTTTTCTTGTCTGGTTGGCCTGGCCTCAAAGCCAATAAGCAGCGCGTTGCCACACCAGGGTGAAGTGGGTGCTGGAGAGATCACCAGGGGAGATAGTGAGTGAAATCTAGTCCCCCAGCGAAGATGGCCAGCAGATAAAGTGACCGCCCTGGGCTCTGCCATTCCCACTCTGCCTCATCCTCTCTCATCCATGGATCTAGTCCAACTCACAGGTCGGAGTCCTGGGCTTTCTGTCCTCAGCCTGTGAAGCCTGTGGGTGTCATAAGTATTTGTCAATTTTTGCCTTAGAAACGTTGGTCATTATCAAGGAAGACTCCATGGCTTTGAAAAGAACAGCCAATGAAGCTGACCTTGCTGTAGACTGCAAGGTGGGGGGCAGGGAGAGGGGGAGCCATCCAGAGGGTGATTAGACAAGCCTCTAACACCAGAGGATGAGATGACTCAGAAGATAAGGTAGGAAGGGTGCAGGCCACAGAGAACGCTCTCAATTCATGAAAGCAATTATTCTGTTGATTTAAGAAGGAGATTCCAGGGGCACCTGGGTGGCTCAGTTGGTTGAGCACCTGACTCTTGCTTTCGGCTCAGGTCATGATCTCAGGGTCCTGAGATGAGCGCCACATTGGGCGCGGCACTCAGTGCAGAGTTTGCTTATCCCTCTCCGTTCCCCCACTCGCGCTCTCTCTCACTCTCAAATAAATAAATAAATAAATAAATAAATAAATAAATAAAATCTTCCAAAAAAGAAGGAGATTCCAGACCTAAGTGTCCCTATTTCCTTGTGACATTCAGAAGTCCAGCTCATGTTTGAGGCTCATTCATACTTCACTTCTTTGGGAATCTTTCTGGAGTTTAAGTTTCTCAGGCTTCACTACTTCTCGGCGGCTTTCCTCCCCATCTGCTCTTCTCCGCTGCAAGCTCCCCTAAAACACAGGTGTATGTGTGTGTCTGTAGCTAGCTGGTGTGCTTTCACTCATTCATTCAAAAATAGGCAGTATGGGCCAATGGCTAGGAGCCAGAGGGCTCCACATCGCTCTGACAGTTGTAGCCTACCTGCTTCCAGGTAAGTGGTAATTTACCCACTTACTCTCTCAGCCTCAGCCCTCTCATCTCTAAAATGGGCATACGGTACCAACCTCATCAGGCTGGGTGACAGTCAGCTAAATGAATACCCACAAAGCGTTAGAAGAGTGCCTGGCATATGGTAAACTCTCAATAAATAAGATACACATTGTTCTTATTCTCTAGTAGCCGGGGCCAAAAGGAGAAATGTGGGATGATGAATCTGGGAGTAACTCATGTAAGCCCAGGAAAAGCAGAAGTGCAGCCAGCCCTTGGGACAACAGAAGGGCTTTCCCTTGCTCTGTCTATCTCTCTCTCTCTCTCTCTGTCTTTCCATCTCTCCCATCTTGTCTTTGCCTGTCAGCTTCATTCCCACAAACCGGCCCCTTCTATGGGGCAGGAAACATGGCCACCAAAGCATCCTATTTCTTTAGAGAGAAACGGAATTTTCTTCCCTAGATCCAAGACTTCTGCCCTGCCTCCAAAATCCCAGAGAAAGACTCTGATTGGTCCAGCTTGGGTCATGTGTTTATTCCCTGGATCAATCAACTATGGGGGGAGGGGGAGGGAGAGATGGAGTTGCACAGCACAGATGTGGCCACCAGGGGGCCTTTTCCCAGGTATCAGGACCCCCCTCCTCCCCCCACCATGAGGGAAACCCCCACTTCAGCCCCTGAGAATATCTGATGTTTTCTTCTTACCACACTTCACACTTTATTGTGTACTGGCCTAAACGAATGTCGTTTCCCCAAGTAGACTACAAGCTCCCTAAGAACAAAAATGATGTTGGATACTATTTTCATTCTTCTCTCTTCCCTCTCACCCTGCCGGTCACTCACAGGGTGGCAACATCAGGCACACTGCTAGTCACATGGTCATGGAATGTCCCAGATAAGGAAAGAGATGGAAGAACTAAGACACAGAGACAGCAATTTGCCCAAGGTCACACAGCTCCAACTAGACTCCAGGTCTCCTGCCCTGTGATTTTTGATAGATTTCTCTCTCTCCTAGGGTTAAGGCTCCAGCCCTCATCCCCATAAGAAAACCTCCACCTAGCCCAGTCACTTGCTGCCTCCGCGGGCTTATCTCATTTGTTCTCTCCATCTTCAAGGTGCTTATTCTTTTGATCATTTGTATAGTTGCCCTCACTGACCCCCTTTCCTCTCATTAGAGATAAAGGGATTTGTGACTCTGCCTTCCCACCAGGGTGGCTTGCTTTCTGAAGTTTGCCTCACCCCCCTCACCTTCCAGGCTTTCCCACTTGTGGCTTCCTCCGCGTGGAACGCTGCATTGGTTTGCTGGGGCTGCTGTAACAGAGGACCACAGATTAGCAGAAATTTATGTTCTCAAGTTGTGGGGGCCAGAAAATCCAGAATCAAGGTGTCGTTGGCAGGGGTGGGTCCTTCTGAGGGCTTCGAGGGAGAATCTGCTCCTGGTCTCTCCCCCGGCCTCTGGTGAATTGCTGGCCACCTTTGGCGCTCCTTCGCTAATAGATGCGGCCCTCTGATCTCTGCCTTCGTCCTCACATGGCCTCCTCCCTGTATCATATCTGTCTCGGTGTCCACATGGCCCCTTTGTATAAGGACACCTTATTGGATGAAGGCCCATCCTAACGACCTCAAGAAAGGTTAACTTGCTTACCTCTGTAAAGACCCTGTTTCCAAATAAGGTCACACTCTGAGATATTGGGGTGTTAGAACTCCAACATCTCTTTCAGGGCAGGGGGACACAGTTCACCCCGTAACAAGCACCATTCTCACCCTCTTCCTCACTCCAACTTCCCCCAGACAGCTCCTCCTTATCTGTTCTGTCTCAGGCGAGCCTTCTCTGACACCAGGCCCTGATGCCTTCTCTTGCATACTCTTCCTTCATATTTGTCGTGGACTGTTGGTATCTGCTTATGTAATTATCTGGCAAGTACCTGTGTCCCCCCCTCAGACTCTCCACAAAGACAGGAACATGACTGTTCCGTGCACTGCTATACCCCCAAAGCCCAGAATCAGGAAAGGGTATCAGCAAATATCTGGCCTGAATGAATGGTCTAGTGAGAGAGGTTAGTCCTTGCGAATCACAAAAATGATGAGGAGGTCAGAGCCTCAGAGGCAGAGAGAAAGAATTTGCTCCATGAGCCACCAAGGGCCAAAACCCCACCTGCACACACCCTTCCCACCTTTGACTAATAATGGTCGTTGCCTCTCCCTCCCCCAGTTACACTGGAAGAATCCCTGTCAGCAGCTGTGCAAACCTCAGGGAAGCTGGAGGTGAGTCAGAAGGGACGGTAAAGTGAACAGCTCTGAAACCCAACCCCTGGCACTGAGCTGGGGGTGGGGGCAGGTTCATGGAAGGTAACGGTGCTTGTTTTAAGATTCTGGGGGCCCTCGGCAGCAGCATCTTTGGGAAAGCATTCTAGTTGGTAAGAGGCCAAGAATGCCCCAAACTCCAGGTCCCTGGGGGGGCTGTGCCACCACGACCTGCAGAGGGTGGCAGGGTGGACTTCGCTGTGTACACCCCTTCCCCAGCAGCCATTCTGGGCTCACCTGTGTAGGAGATGCAGATACAATCTTGGTGGCCTCCACGTTCTCTCATTCTCTCGTGTAGGGGAAGGACACCTTCATCCTGCTCCATTGAAGCAACTCATCCTACCCCCAGCATAAGAATTCCAGCTCCCATGCTTCCCAGGACCCCCTGGGAGCATGCCCTAGGCAGTAGAATCCCAAAGGGAAAAAAGAAGCCCTCCCAAAACCCAGCCCAGGACCACGGCCAAGCTGGAAAAAATGACTTGCCGGCCAGTCACCACGTTTTTCCCCAGTGAAAGGCTGACTCATTGCAACAGGCCTGGGCTGGCTCAGACTCGAGCCGGTGGCTGGGAACATGCCTGGACAGTGAGCGCCTTGTCTGAAGGGCTGGTCCATGGGAATCCACGGGTCAGGGGAGACCAGGCCACTGCCCCGGGAAACACCCGAATGCGGCCTCAGGAGCCCCTAGGGAAGCAGGGTGGGGGGTCCCTCCTCACAGCCCCTCCTAAACTCTTGGAGGGTGGCATAGTATGTCCGCGCTGGGGAAGGTCTGGAGAGGTCCTAAGACCCCAGGGAGAATTAAGTTCTAATATTCTGAGGCATAAATGTCATGGTGCTCCCTCCCCATAGGAAATTCAAACAGAAAACAACACTAAACAAAATACATGTAGAAAAACCCAATAAGGTCTTGATTGGCTTCATGAGATTCTCTCAATGGTTTTTTCGGAAATATCAAAAAGAAATTATTTTCCAGTGTTGGGGGGCCATGGGAGGGAGCCAGGGCTGCTTTCCCAGGGCCCTTAGTGCACCTGCCTTTTGGGTAATTCGGCACCAGGCACAGAGTGCAGCTTGTCTCTGGTGGATGCCCCAGAACCTCTTCACTCCTCAGGACATCGTCCATGTTGTCATCCAAGGCTCTTTGGCAAGGACTTTTGAGTCATATGTTGGCTTAAATCCTGGCTGTGCCATCTGCCTGCCATGTGACCTTGGGTAAGTCATTTGATCTCACTGAGTCTCAATTTCTGTACATGCAAAATGGAAATTACACAACATAGTGCCTAGTACAGTACTTAGCACAGAGTCTGGGGTATATGCTAGATGTCTCCCAGCTTCTCCCTTTGTCCCCTACAAAGCTTCTCTCAGGAAAGAATGTCATCAGTCATTTGCACTTTAATGTGAATAAGCTCCTATCAGTGCCCTTCGTTCTTTCCATTCATTTATTCCACAAATGCTTGGGCACCTGCCATCTGCCCGATTTGGGCCAGGTGCTATTTAATCTACGTACAGATCTTTCTTTTCATCCTCACAACGGTTTCTACAAGATCACTAATATCCCCATTTAGTGGTGGAGGAGACTGAGTTTCAGGAAGGTGAAAGAATGTTCACCAAGTCACCCAGAGGAGCCTGGGTTCACTTGTTCATGCAGGAAACATTGGCTGAATTTTTGCTCTCTTTTAGGAGAGGTGCTAGGGACACAGCAGTGTAGGAGGTGGACCCCTATCTTAAGACTCTAGACTGGCCACTGTGTGTATTTGTACCTTTTGTCATAGCTCTAATTGTGAAAGTCCCGTTAAAAGCTTGTGCACGTGGGCAGGGAGAGCCTCTCCCTTCCTTGCAATTGACTGTCCGAGGGAGTTGCCTTCTTCCTACTGTGCAGAGCTGATCCTACCCAAGGCTGAGCTGACAAGCCAAAAAAACCTCCTGCCTTTCCTTTCCACATCATTCTGGGGCTCTACTGAGTGCAGATTTCCAAGACTACCTCAGAAGAATTCCATTATTCCATTCTTGTCCTTTTTTTTTCTTTTGCACTTCATGATATATATTACAGAAACGACACGTGTTCATTATTTAAAAAAAAGAAAAAAGAAAATACAGAAAAGCAAAAATTCTCAAAGTAATAATCACTGTAAGTCCTGCTAAGATGGTTAAAATTTTGTTATACTGTCTGCCAGACCTTTCTCTTATGCAATTCCTTTTTTTTTTTTAAGATTTTATTTATTTATTTGACAGAGAGAGACACAGCGAGAGAGGGAACACATGCAGGGGGAGGGGGGGAGGGAGAAGCAGGCTTCCCACGGAGCAGGGAGCCTGATGCAGGGCTCAATCCCAGGACCCTGGGATCATGACCTGAGCCAAAGGCAGACGCTTAACTGACTGAGCCACCCAGGCGCCCCTCTCTTATGCAATTCTAATACAATTAATAATGATAAGAATAATGGTGATTTTCACTAACCCCAACACAGAACTTCCTCTGGGCCAGATACTGTTCTAAGCATCTCAGACAATTAATTAATCCTTAGAGCAACTCAGTGAGCCGATTATTATTGCCCTCATTTTACAGGAGTGGAAACTGAGGAAGAGAAAGAGAAAACTTGAAAGTATAGATGCTATTCTTTATTTTAAAAATTGGATCATTCTGAAGATACTGTTTTGTGACCTACTTTTCCCCCCTTAACAAGAAATAAATAATAATTAATATACTTTCCCCACATACTTTTTCATGACTATGTAGTATTCCAGCATTTACACATACCATAAATTACTCACTCAACCAGTCTTCTGTAGGTCATTTTTCTGTTATTATTTTTTTTTTTACTATGACACACAGATGTTCATCCTTGTAGCTAAATCTTTGAAAACCTGATTCACAACTCCCTTAGAATAACTCCTAAAAGTAGAATCTCTTGGTCTGAAGATGTACACGTTCCAAGGCTTGCAACATCTCTTGCAAACTACTTCCCAGACAGGCAACTCTGCTGGGTTGCTAAAGGAATACGAACTGTCACAGCCCCATGGACGACAGCTTTGGTAATACCCATCATAATGACAGATGCTCATGCTACGGACCCAGCAATCCCACTTCTGGGAGTTTACCCCAAAAATCTTGTTGTACACATGCAAAATGATGCATCTATAAAATTAGTCATTGCAGCCCTGTTGATAATTGCCCAAGATCAGAAATAACCCAAATGTCCATCATAAGGAACTGGTCAAATAAATGATAGTAGATACAATAATATACTATACAGTTGTGAAAAAGAATTAAAAGCCTTTCTATGTATTCATGGGGATAGCTGCCAAGATATAGTAATTGAAAAATAAGTGCAGAATGGTGTACATAGCATGTTATTTTTGTATGAGAAAAGACTACAAATGATAGTGAACATTCCTATTTGCACGCATAAATATAAATAAGCTCTAAAATAAGTTAAAACAGTGCCTAGCGGCCTACTCATGGTGACTTTTGTGAGGAGAGGGACTGGATGAAAGAGGATGAATCGGGACAGGAGAAAAATTTTTTTCACTGATCGTTTCCGTGCTTTTAGATTTTGAAACTATTCTGTACTTGTTCTCAGAAAATTAGTCTTTAAAAATTGCCTTCCAGGAGACAGCAAGTGAAATGTGTGCATTTTTGGTAACCATGAACTTCTGGTGACTGTACAGTTTGAAATACTATTTTTTAATCAAATTTTATAAAAAAATAAAAATAAACAAAAATTGGCTTCCAGTATCGTTAAATTGTCTTAGGTGTGATAATGCTATTGTAATTTTTAAAGATTGCTTACCTTTTAGAGGTATATATTAAAATATTTATAAATGAAACTATATGGTGTCCAGATTTGCTTCTAAATAATATACGAGCAGGGGAGGCAGATCAGTACATATATTATAGATGAAACTGAGCATGAGTTGATGATTATTAAACCCAAGCAACTGGTACAAAGAGGGTTTATTATGCTACGCTGGGTATTTTTTCTTTTTTTTTAACACAGAGAGACAGCGAGAGAGGGAACACAAGCAGGGAGAGTGGGAGAGGGAGAAGTAGGCTTCTCGCTGAGCAGGGAGCCCGATGCGGGGCTCGATCCCAGGACCCTGGGATCATGACCTGAGCCCAAAGGCAGCCGCTTGAGCCCCCCAGCCATCCCCAAATTAAAACCATTTTAAAGTGAACAATTCGGAGGCACTGAGCACATTCATAAACTTATGCAACTACCACCTCTATCTGGTTCTAAAATAGTTCCATCACTTCAAACTGAAACCACTGTACCCATTCAGTACTTTTCCCCCATTTCTTCCTCCCTCCAGCCCCTGGAGACCACAAATCTGTGTTCGGTCAATGTGTTATTCTCAAGATTTCATATAAATGGAATCATCCACTATGCAACTTTTTGTGTCGGGCTTCTTTCACTGAGTATAATGTTTTCAAGATTCATCCATACTGTAAAATATATCAGCACTCCATTGCTTTTTAGTCTAATATATATATGTGTCTGTGTATATATACACATGGCACGTTTTGTGTATCCAGTCGTCCATCGATGAACGCTTGAGCTGTTTCCATATTTTGGCTATTGTGAATATGCATGCTTGTGTACTTGCTGGAGTACTTGCTTTCAACTCTTCAGGGTATATACACCTAGGTGTGGGATTGCAGGGTTCTATGGTAATTCTATATTTAGCTTTTTGAGGAGCCACTTAAGTGTTCCCAAGCAGCTGGACCATTCTACATTCCCACTGGCAACGTATGAAGATTCCAATTTCTCCATATCCTCGACAACACTTGTTATTTTCCGTTTTGTTTTTTCTTCATTACAGCCGTCCTAGTGGGTGTGAAGTGATATCTCACTGTGGTTTTGATTTGCATTTCCCTGATGACTAATGATGTTGAGCATCTTTTCATGTGCTTCTTGGCCATTTGTCTATCTTCTTTAGAGGAATGTCTATTCGAGTCCTCTGCCTATTTTTAAATTGGGTCATTTTTCTTTTTGTTGTTTCTGTCTACTTTTATATATGTTTTAAATTCTCCATAGTAAGAAGAAGACACAAAAATATTAGATATTGTATTTAAAACTTTAAGAAACACTTTTTTTTTTAATTTTCTGGAGAGTACTTTTCCCTCCTCCTCCCACCCCTCCACTTGAATTCCCCAGAGACCCTTGCATAATCCCAATCTCCATGTGCCATTCATAACGCGACTTCAAAAAAAGCATTTGCCCTTCAAACAAATAAATAAGCATGTTTCTTCCCTTTCTCCTTCTCAAAGGTGGGTGGGAGACACAGAGAGCAGGGCTGAGACTTTGGAGGAACAGACGCTGGCTGTCCCCATCACTTTGGCCTCAGTCTGAGGCTGACCCCACTACCTACCAGCCTGGTGATTCATTCCCTGATGTCCCACCTCAGTGTCTTTACTAAGATTCCTCCGGGAAGGGAGGGTCCCATCTATACCAGAAGAAACCTGGGCCCCAGTCCAGCCACATCACAAGACTGGATGGCCCAGCCTCGAGACAAGCATGTCAGTGGCTTCCATAGCCAATGGGAGAGGCTTCGCCCGGCTCATGTTCCGCTGTGGTAGTTGGGCCAAACAGATGGCTTGGGATAAACAGGGGGGTGGTGCTGGGTTGAGGGGGTGGAGGTGGCTTTGAGTGGCCTCAGCCTTCCTCAGGATCCTAGAGAAAGAGGCAGGGAATGTGAAGGCCATGCCTGAGGAAGGGGCTATAGTTTGGTGCCTTCCAAATGTGTGTGGGATGTTTTTAGCAGTAGAACTCTTGTTCAAACAAATCATTACAAGACATAAGACAGAGGAAAAAGGAAAAAGGAAGCTGCTCCAGTTGAAGAAGCAGTGAGAAGCCCAGAGCCTCCCCACCCTCCATGCCACGTGGCACCTCTGGGAATTCTGGGTCTCAGAAGAACACGCCGATCCTGTTAACACAGAGTCGTTATATGAGAGTGCTTGGGAACTCAACACATTCTGTCTCTTTGGGCCTTGCATTGGGTTCTAGAGGACTGAGCAAGGCAAGCTCCCACCTGAGATACTCAGCCCATGCCCCCAAGCAAAATGGCTTCTTGCTTACCCCTCATCAGCCAAGGGCTGGGGACATGGACCAGGGTTCGGGTGGGCTGAAGGAAGCTGAGAGAGACAGCAGCTACAGTGGCCAGATCTCTGAGCCTGCCAGGTTCCCTTCCAGCAAGAGAGCATGGAACTCAGTGTCTGCCTCCCTCTCTCCCTCCCTCCCTCCCTCCAGCAGAGTTGCTTTGACCTGAGTGGTCCACATGCAGCTCCTCCCTCAGGCCCCTTTACCTGTCCCTCTCCTAACCTGAAGAGAGATGTGAGTACCCCTAGTCCCACCCCAGAAAATATGACATAGAATTTCCTCAAACCCAGATTCTGGTTCTCAGCACAGTCAGTCTCTAGGGCCTCCCCATGTGACCCCAAATGCCTGTGGGGTTAGTTCTTTAATTAGAGAATGGGCCCATTTTTTGCTGCAGGATGGTGTGTGGGGGCATTTGTAAGGCAGCAAAGAGGTGGGCAAATAACTTTACTCTGAGTGTCAGTTATCTCATTTGCCCACTGGGGAGCATAGTACCTACTCCATAGGGCTATTTTGAGAATTAAATGAGCTCATGCATGTCCAAGCCCAACAGCAGCTCGGTTTAGAAGCAGTTCCATACCAGAGAAAGGGCATGACGCTGTCTTTAAATGATGTGTCACCTCAGATGAAGCATTTCCTCTCTCTGAGCTCCAGTTGTATCATCTGTAAAATGGGCATATTAATATCTGTTATCTATCACAGTTGCTAGAGGAAATAGAGATAATTCACACAAAGTGCTTAATAAAGTGCATGGCACAGGGAAAGTACTCAAAATATGGTAGTAACACCTGTAATTATTACCACTTTTACTTTTATTATTATTACTATCATTTAACTAGAAGGGCAATGTGATTTCATAGCTAAGCACATAGACTCTGGAGCCAAACTGCCTAGGTTTGAATTCACTTCACCACTAGAGCTGTGTGACCTTATGTAAGTTACTTAACCTCTCTGTGCCTATGTTTTTTAAAACCATATATAAGGGGATTAATAATTATATCTATCTCATGGAGTTGCTGCAAGAATTAAATTATTGTATGGGAGCGCTTTGAAGAGTGCCTGGCAAATTGTAAGTGCCTCAAATGGGTTTGTTGTTAACAGTAGTGGTAGTTCTGTTGCGATGATGATGATGATGATTATTATTATCATCATTATTATTAACAACCGAACTCTGAAAGCATTCACCTTGGATCCCATTAAGGAGAGCCACAGTGCAACATATTCACCAACCCACTAATGGTTTAGCAACTCGGAAGCTGTGTGACTTTGGGCAAATTACCTCCCCTCTCTGAGCCCGCTTTTATTTCTCTCCAAAACGCGAGTTATACTACTACCCATAATGGTGCTTCTAGCTTGTTAGCCTTCATTAACGAGCGATGACCCGTGGGAAGCTTCTAGCTTGTAGTTAATTAGGCCCTTGTCCCAATGCCCTGCCTAAATCCAGCTCCCTACCCCACCCCTGCGGGAGAGCGCCTGGATTCCTTCCTGCTGGGCGCGAGGGGTGGGGGTGCGGGGCGGGGGCTGCCCGGCGCCCGCTGCCAGGCCCTATTCTGGGGGCCGAGCGATCCCGTGGCCGTGCCAAGCTTCCCCGGGGATCAGGTTTCTGCTGACGCGGTGCCAGGCACGTCTGCTTCCAGGAACCGGCAGCCGCATTTAGCCGCGGGCCGCACATGAAAGGGCTGCAGTCGGAAACGTGACGTTGTGTCAACAGGCGAGGCAGGTCAGCGCTGGGTGAGACCATCCCGGCAGGCCCGGAGGGTCACGCCCTGTCTGAAGGCGGCCGGATCCCCAGCCTCGGCTCCCCTGCCTCAAAGCCAGCACTTCACCCCCTCACACTCACACCCTTTTTAAACAGAGGTCCTCTTTGTCCCAAATGGGCGAAGGGCTGGGGTGCAAGCCCCTCCTCGCATCTCCCTGGGAGCCACTTGGAACCTGCTGCAAGTGGGCTAAGAAGAAAAGGCAAGGGCAAAGGGGGCAGCGGCTCCCTTGAGGGGTGTGTGACCCCGCAGACCCCAGGAGGGCGACTCTGGGTCCGCTGTTAGGTGTCTGAACGCTCACATGTTTTTTTTGGTTCAGGTTGCTCCAACCACTTCCTTCAGTCTCCACGGCAACTCCTTGAGTTATGGCCCAGGAAAGAGAGAGGGGCATGCAAAAGGCGTTTGGTCCTGATTTCAACCCCATGCTCCATCCCCGGGAGCAACTGACTTGTTTAGGTTTTTACCAAAAAAGCCTAGCCAGAAAAGCCTAGCCATTCACGGAGGCATTTCAAGGGACTTAGTGGGCAGGAGACCTGGAGGTCCTAAAGAGCTGGGAGGAGGGACTTCCAGAATTTGCCATCTGCCTGCGACAGGACTTGTGACAGGGCTCAGAATCCTTATTTTACCTAGTCAAGACCAGGTGTGGAAGGGAGATGACAGGCCATCGGTTCATCTCCAGACTCCTGGTGCAGGGCTCCCTGTCCATGATTCCATGCTGCCCCTGGGCATCACTGTGTCTTTGACAGCATGCGTTCTGCATCTCACACACCCAGGCAATGCTCACTCTCACCTGCTGGCTCATCAGGGGACAGGGAAAGCGACGTTGGAAGCAAACTCATGATGGGCAGGTGGCGCCTTTGCCTGGCTGAGAACTCCCTGGGGGCAGGTTCCCTGCTTAGGCTCCAGATGACCAGAGGGTTCTGGAAGACTCAAGATACTTGGGAGATCTGAAGCATGGCAAGCCAGGCACTGGCCATCAGGACATCCCTGACAGGGAGAAGGAGAGAGGCAAAAATCCTCGACTGGGTCAGGTCATTTCCCACTTCTTTTCACATGGAATTTTTTTTTTCATAAGAGCACTTGACTAAGGAACACCAATATTCATTCACGCACAAACACACCCAACGAGAGGAAGTCCAGGAAGGATGTAGAAAATAATTATGGAATGTTGCCTTCAGCAGCAATAAGACAGGATATGGCAAATCCATTAGACTTTGCTAGACTCAAAAAAGTTAGACTGGCTTGGCAGAGGTGCTGTCCCCAGCACCAATTATTGCATAATAATCCATTAAATCTTTTCTCCATGTGCCTACCGTTCCAGCAAGCTCCCCAGACCCTACAGCCTAACAATTCCATAATTTGATTTTCTGTCAAGTTCTAAGGACCATGGCAAAAGCAGGCCAGGGCGGGGTGGGGGGTAGCGGGGGACGATGTACTTTTTGCCTAACTCTGGAAGGAGGCGCAGGGTGACCATGAACCTTTAGCAAGTGTTAAAAAAAGAAATTAAACAAATATTTACCTACAAAATTGACCAAGTTTATTCTGTCTGACTGAATACAAGGCGCATAAAAAGCTGAATGAAGTGTTGCCAAGATTAACTAGTTGTCTCCAGCCAAGAAGGGGAGAGCAGGAGACAGCCGTATCACACGACTGGGGTATTTTTTAAAAAATGCAAAAGACCACCTTTCTCTTCCACAGGAAAAGGATTATTTTATTAAGTATTTAAAACAACTACTTAACATTGACTCATAGATAAAAATATTTACAATTTCACACCTTCAGGAAGGCTCCAAAATATAAACACTGTACCTCTCCCTAGAGAAAAAAATTCTTCTCTTCAAAAACAGGAATACATTCATTTTTCTCACTTTGTGGATCAAGTAATTATACAAATAAACATCTGAAACATTTCCTGTTTAATATACTTATATAATATATATTTATAACAGTTTTACAAATAAAGGCAATGACTTTATACCAAAATAAAAACAGGAAAAGAAAAAGTTAAAACACCATCGGCGATCAAGCATAGTGCATTTTGAGAAAAGCTGGTGCAGGGCTAGCTGGACAAGTCAGAAAACAAGTACTCTGGACCAAAAATAAAACTTCTTTGAAGGAGACAGAATCCTTTTTAGCAATAAGGACACTCCCTATGCCGTCGGGCGAGGGGCATTAGCCTGCAGAAAGGATCTTGCTGTGCCAAGAGCTGGTTAGGCCTGTAAGCTAAGCTTGGTTAGAAGGAGTTTTAGGATAGAACTGAAAACCGAGTCTAGCTCTGCTTGTTGAAGGTAGCAATTTGTTACTTGGCTTTACGCATTCTGGAACTTAGGCACCTGCATCTCTCAGACCCTGCTTTGGTTCCCGGGACAGCAAGATTGTTTTCTAGGTGAGACTTAGAAACAGGTGCCATAGGGCCCAAGGATGTCTCCCTCATTCCTGGCAGCTCAGCTTTACCAGGGGGCCCTTTTCAGTTCCTTATTAAGCTAATCACTAGGAAAGCCTGAGTAGGGAACTACATTCTCTTTATTCATCGGAGGCAGGGGGTGGGGAGCAGACCTGTAGAAATCTCCCCAAACCGCTACCATGCTATGCCAGTGTCTGCTACCTCACCACTTAGCAGAAAGTTCAGTGTGGCTGCCCTCTCCCCGTGTGGTGAGTCATGGCAACAATAAAAGAGAGAAGGGTGGGGTCATAAGAGCTGGCTGGGAACAGCGCTCTGGAAAGCCCTCTTTTGAAAGTACCTTTTTCTCAAAGCCACAGACCCGGCTCCCAAAATGAAGACTGACTCACAGACCAAGACTTTGAAGCTTTTGAAAATCCATCTGATTTGTCTGTATCTGAGGGGGCTATTCTCTGGGTGGGGGAAAGCCCAGAGATCTGCTACAATCCCCCCTAAATCTCCTGATGTCAGGCAATCCTTCATATCTTCCCTACGCCAGAAGGAGCTTTCATGTCCTATACCAACACACGATGTGCGTGTGCGTGCACACACACGCACCCCAAATCTTCTCTCTGTGCCTCAGATTATCTCAGCGTACACAATTAGAGCAATCTTGCTGCAGTCACACTTTCTTTTTTTGGGGGGACGGGAGTAGGGAGGAAGGAAAGCAGAGCAGCAGGGTCCCCTAGTCTTTGGTTTCTAAGTTTAAAGGGGGGATCTGCTTCAAGGCTTGGAGCAGGGCAGAAGAGTCGATGGCCGGATGTGCTGGCAAGGGAGAAGGGAGTCTCTGGGGCATGAGCAAGGGGGCTGAGATCTTGTCTGGGTTCATGAAGCTGGTGAGGGCTGCTGCAGAGGCGTTGAGGCCCGGGTATAACACGGGGACAGAGGTGGGATACCAGCACTTCTCCAGCATGGGCAAGTAGGCAGTTGCTGACGGCGGGATCAGATAGAAGGGCAGACAGAAGGGAGGCTGGTGTGGGTGTGGGCCCAAGAACGGGGAGCTGATCAGGTCACTGCCAGTGAAGTGGCCTTCATCATCGGAGAGCTGCATTCTGCTCTTTTTTGTTGGGGGTTCTTCCGATTCTTGCTTAATAACACCGATCCTTTCTCCCATGGTGAACCTGCGTCCATGATCGCTTTTGAAATACTGCTGCTCACCACGCAAGTCACCCTTCTCGGATTCTCCTCCATAGCCACTGTCTGTGTCCGTGTCACTGCCACTCTGCTCCCCGCTTGAGTGCGCGAAAGTCCGCTGGATGACCGGCACACAGTTTTTCCCAGGGCCTTCAGAGCCTTTGGCCAGGGAGCTGGGTTTCTCCTTGAAGTCCGTGGCTTTGGGAGCTGGGTCTGACGGTTTCCTGGAGGTACCTCCCTGCAGCAGCTCTGAGACCACACGGTGAAGGTGGGTGACTAGCTGCGAAGACTTCAGGTCCCGGGTGTTCTCATGCTTGGCCAGGTACTGAAGCACCTCCCGGGCACACGTCTGGAAACCTGAGCAGAACATCTCTTGACCTGCTTCAACATTTCTCCCCGACAGCTCACCTGGATCGACACAGATCCAAAGGAAGACATTTCAGAAGGCCCTGTGGTTCACCTGGATACCTACACCTCAAAAACTGGGAGCTTTCCTTTCTGTTATTAGCATTCACTGATTTGTGTTCCTAACTCCAAAAGTAATATGATCAGAAAAAATTGGGGTTATACTGAAAAGTACAAATAATAGAACAAAAATAATCCATTATCCTACCAGAGGTAAAATATGAGTTGTAATGGTTGCATAACATCCCATCACAGAAACAGAACATAATTAATAGAGATGGGACTATTTTCCCTCTTGTTGAATCGATAGCTTGTTCCTGAGTTTTCATTATACATGACACAGCAATGAACATTCTATGTTTTTAACTAGAGTCGATTTATAGAACATCAGTCTTACCAGAGCAAGACTGGACAGAGACCATAGAATGCAATAAAGAATGAGGATACGATGTTACCCAAGTAAGCTTATTTTCGATTAAAAAGTTGCAGTTGTGCTGCAATCTTTAAATTTCAAAGCTATTTCTAAGCCTTTTCCATGTATTCTATCCACAAGTCCTGAGAAATCAGGTATGATCATCTTCCTATTTTCAATGAAGAAACTGGCAGAAGCACCTGCTAGGTTTTTGTGATTCTCATCATACTAGTCTTGGAAAGAAGGGCGAAAGAATGGAATAAGGGAGTGGGTAGAAGAATTTCTTCCCGGACTGTACAGTATTATTTGGAAGGGGTGAAACTAGAAGGTTACAAGGTGACTGTGATTCTCTGGAAGTTGGTAGAAACTAATGATGAAACTTCAGCGGTTTCATTAGATTGTGCAATTCACCAAGATACCTAGTGGCTATTCAGGGAACCACATGAAATGCAGGAAAAGCTCCTGCTGTCATCCTGCCAGGATCATACCACACACAGAGTGATAAGGAAGTAGAGAAACAGGAAAACACTGGGGCATACCCATGATTTATTCTCCAATGAAAGAGGACTAAGAAGACCAACTGTAAAACACCCACGATACAAATTATAGGTGCCTTGGCATTTTAAACAGGAGGGGGAAAATGTCCCAGAACCCAGAAACCCTTAAACCAAAATGCCACGGAAATATTTTACCACTTGACTAATACGTATTCATGCCAGGTGGCACGCAGCAGCATTCCGAATGAAAAGTCTGACCTTTTAGGAAAGATAAAATGACATCTCCCCCAACGAATGTGCATAAGCAATTTCTTGTAGGAATGTTCCTTATACCAGATGTTGAGCCCTCAGGCTATTTGTGCTACAACTCTTAGGTGATGATAACCAGACTCGGGCACTCACCAGCTTGTAAACCGCTCTGCAGGGCAATGATTTTCTGCTGCTGCTGGTCAATTAGGTTTGTTAGTGCTTTCACATGCTTCAAGGTAAGTTCCAGAACCACTGCTTTTTCCAAGTGACCCAAAGTCTGGAATAAAAAGAGGCTTAGTCAACAGTGAGCTCAGAGAAGTCCCACCTCTGGGACACTTATTAGCAATGGGAAATATCTCTAAAGGAAAAAAAAAATGAAATAGCCTTTCCTGGTTGACTACATTTAGTTTTAAGTTTGGAGATGATGTTTTTAAAAAGTGTGTGTTTGTATACATACATGCACACACTTCTGATTAAAGAATAAAAAATGAGCGTCTCTTATCTTTGAAGGCATTTGGGAAGAGGCAGCTACATCAGGAGAAAGCTCTGACAGATAAATTTCTCCAGCAGCCGCAGCTGACCTTAACTCAGGGGAATCCAGAGATAACATTTCTCTGCAGTGGTGTCAACCTGAGGAGGGACTTCTACTGTGTCTGGCAGCCAAGAGGCTTCCCCTAGCTTCTTTCCTGACGCCCTTTCATAACTTTCAGCTCATCCAGGCTTTTTACTTCCTCCTCAAATACTATTTTTTTTTCGCTTCCCCAACCAAAGGCTGCCAAAGCCAGTAAGCTGTTGGCTACCGCCAAGAAAGGACAGAACATAAATATCACGCACCCAAACAAGCCCTCTTTATTTTTAAAAAGGGGGAGGGCCAGAGAAAGAGGGTAAATAAAATCTGCGTGTTCCTTGGTTTACCCAAGTCAGCAAAACTAAAGAACCCTGAAAATCACCAGAAAGGAAAGGCTTAAACTCTTGAAAACGAAGGCTAGTTGGTGTTGCAGCCAACTTGGAGAAGTCCAAGCGGTTCTCACCTCATCTGCATGAGGCTGCCAGAAAAATCCCAGGGCTGGGGAAGGGTACCCCAAAACTGCCACCCGCAAGCAAGCTCTTGAGCCGCGCATCTGGTCTGCAGTTCCGCGTGGGACCTGCAGGCGGCGAATGACCCCGCCCGCTCTCTGGGCAGAAGAGCTGGCTTGGAGAGGGGCCAGATTCTCACTTACTGTAAGTTTGAGATGTTCGGGTAGGAGATCCTTCAGCTGAGCGATGCACTCGTTAATCCGGTCACGTCTCTTTTTCTCGATGAGCCGGTGCGGCAGTTTGTAGGTCTCCTGCAAGGCGCACGGGAAGGCGGTGGGCACCAGAGGAAGCGGGTGAGAAGCCCCTCTCCTCCCCCACCCCGTGGCGCGGTTAAGAGTTGGGGCCGCGGAGTCACACCCAGAACCACTTTCTGCCCCTTCTAGTCCAAGCCATTTCATAGAAGCACCAAGCCCACACCTTGCATAGCCCAGCCAAGCTCAAAGTGAGAAAACTTTTCTTGGAAACAGCGCGCGCCAGGGTCTGGGGTCCCGAGGGGCGCGGTGGTCTTACCTTGCTATCCTCGCTCCGCTTTATTCCCCGCCTCGATTTGTACACTTGGTACATGTGCGCAAAATCCATCCTGCAGGGAGAGGGGCCAGGGAGGGTCGTGACTTCGCGTGCGCATAGGCTGCAGGAGCCCTGGTAAAAGCCCCCCGGATGCGGCCAGAGCTGCTCCGAGTCGAGAGCCGCGCAGAACGCAGGGCTGGAGCCGAGGCTTGAAGGGGCCGGGGAGTGCCAACTTACCCAGGTAGGTCTCCGGGCTCCAGTCCTGGAGCTTTGGGCAGGCAGGCGGGGGGCGGTTGCGCGCTGGGGATCCGCTCCATGGCGCGGCGAGCCGGGGCCACTGTGCACTCCTGTCTGCGGTAGCGGAACGTCGGGGTGAGGACTGTCCTGCAAGGGGCTTCCAGGGGCCGGGGGGTGTCTCCGCAAGGGTTCCTCTGGGTCTGAGCTCCCTGAAATCCGCTTGGGCTGCCGGGCGCTGCGGCTTTGAGGTGCTGCTTCAGTTGGGGGCGTGCATGGTGTCCCCGCGGCCTCTGGCTCCGGCTCTGCGCACAGACTGGCGGTGTGTGCTCCCTGCGCCGTCTGCGCGATGCGAGCCAAGTGAATGAGAAGTGGGGCGGGCGGGGAGGCGGGAGGGAGCTCGGAGCGGGGGGGGGGCCGGCTAGGGTGGCGGGGGGTGGGGGGTGCGAGCTGAGGAGTAATGGAGAGGCTGCGGGCTGGGTTAAATGGGAGCGAGTGGGTGGGTTTGAGCTACGTGTTCTACCCTGTGACTCCAGGCACGTCTGGCCGCTGCCAGGGAGGGAAGGAGCGACCTGCCCGCCCTCCCCCGGCTTCATCACATGAGTCTCACGTGTTGGACAACGCTCCCGCGACTGCGAGGGAGCCCCCACCCCCAGCCCTGGCCCCCAGGTGTCTGCGGCTGCGGCTGCCTTTCCCCGAAGAGGGGGTGGCAGCACGGCCTGGGTCCTGCCCAACCGGGTGGGGGGCGCGGAAGCTGGAAGGGGCCGGGGAGCCGCTGGGGCCGGGTGGGGGGGGGCTGGTAACGTGGGCGAACCTGCCCCAGGGAAATGAAGTAAGTTCCCGTCTCCTGGGAGGGAACGGGGGAGGACGGATCCGCCCGCGTCTGACTCAAGCCGGGAGAGGAATATCCCCTCGCTCGCTCCAGCCCAACCCTCTTCCTCCTCCCCCGCCCGGCCGGCTCCGAGGAACCGGCGCGCAGCGGAGGGAGTCGCCCGGCCCCCCTGCCCTCCCCAGAGGCTGGTGTTTCTTTCCGTCCCGGCTTCCCCGCCCCCACCCCTCAGCCGGGCGTCCAGGAATTGCCCGCCGTGGGGAGGGGCCGAGGGGCGGGGCGGATGTCACCCCATGGGAAGCGGGCTGGCAGCCAAGCGCAGGGGCAGCCGAGGCCGCTGCCGAGCACGCTGCGCGCACCTGACCGCGGAGCGTGTGCGCCACGGCCCCCTCGCTCCCCGGGAGCTCCGCTCCTGGGTACAGCCTGCGGGCCGGCGGGCACCCTCTTGCGCACCCCCCGGGTGTCCCAGTGCCCACTTCCACCCCACTTCGGCTAGTCCGGCACAGAAAGATACCGGGCGCGGTGCCCTGCGTTCCCTCCCTCCCCTGCCCCCTCCGGAGCAGAGGCTCCCGGGTCGCCTCCCCTCCGGCTGCAACGTTACACAACTGCGGTGGCGACGCCTGCCCTGCAGCAGCACGGGGCGTGACGCTTCACGTGGCCAGAGCCCGGGCCACAGGGCCGCCGCCTGCGAGTCCCTCTGCGTCGCCCGTGGGACCCAGACCCCGGGGACGCGGTGTGCCCGCCGGGGTGGGCCATCTCCCTGCCTGCCAGGAACTTGGGCGGCGCTGTTGGCGGTCTGCACCCGGAGCGGGAGGGAAGAGAGAGACTAGAAAAAACTGTGTGTCCATCACATTGAAATCTTAGCATTCATTCAGTCGATACACATTTGTTGAGGCCCCTCCTGTGTGCCGGGCGTTGTGACCGTTGCTAGAGATACTGTGGGGAATCAGACAGATTCTGCCCTTGAATTTACAGGAACCTCTGGAAAGAGGATAAATTGGGCAATGAGGGGAAGGCAGCCCTGGGAAAATTATATAGGTGCCACTGGCTGCCAGAAAAAAGATAAGTTTGTTTTGTTTTGTTTCAAAATTTATTTAATACGGACCAAGATGCATGGGAAGAGAAGGAGGAAGAAGCTAACCCACTGCCCTGAGCTTGGGGCAGAAAGGCCTCCCCCAAGCAGCCCCAGATCTCCGTAAAGCGCGCTGGTGGGCGGGGGAGCGGAGGGGGACCTACGTCCCCCGGCAAAGTCCGGGCTCTGTGACCTTCTAACTCAGCCTGGAGCAGGGAAAACAGCTGAAACTCCAAGCCCGCGGTATGAGCCGCGCTGATGCAGTCAGAGGAGGGAGCCAGTGGAAATTCATGACTAAAATAAGGCCTGGCTGGGGATTTCACTGACCTCTGCGCTGCCCTGCCCTGCAAGTTCGGGGAGTTGAGAGATGACTGTAAGCCGTGGCCTGGCGGTGGGAAGGATTGGAAAAAACAAAAAACGGGGTCGCTGCGGGGACTGGGTGAAGCTTCTCGGGCGCAGTTTGGGGGTGTCAGTCTTAATTGGCAGTGTCCTTGACAACCTAGAGAACTGGGATTCACACTTTGACCAAACTGGGAGTGGATTTCCTTCGGGTCGCTTTGGAGAGCTCCCACTTCCTGTTTATGTTTCACAAGCGTCGAACTCATTAGCAAGTGTGAGAAATGCCTCCTTTTCTAACTAACTGGCGTGACCTCTCTTGGGGGCTCAGGGATCCTTCCCTCCCAGAATGTACTTTTGCTGGTTTCTGTTATCAGCCATCTCTAGGGAGGGAATGATTGCGCCGCAGCTTCCTGCCGGGAGGTGGGCAGCAGAACCACAGAGGAAGGAGGGGACCGGCCTGCCCCGGGTTTGTGCTTTCAATCTAGGGCGACCTGCTTCATTGTGCGACTTTAGTAAGGGTGAAGGATTGTCATGACTGCACCAAAACCACAGTTCCACCAGGAAAGAAGCGCTGGGGGAGGAAGGAACACCTGTCCCTGAACCATCATACACCTCGCTCCCCCCATGCCAGACATGAACCCAAACATTTCAGTTCCCATGGCACAATGTCGTTCTTAGAATGTTTTGATGTTATCAATACTTTTTGCCCTTACCTGTTCTACAGTTGGAAATAACAAAATATATGCATTTCCTACTTTTTGTTCCAAATGCATTCTTAAGCTTCAAGAAATATCTCCAAGTAGAAAAAGAAAGAATCTCCACCCTACAAAAGTTCTATCCTATCCAGATTTTATATATTTTATACCGTTTCCAGATTTTATATATTTTAAACCATTTAGTCTGTTTTTCTTTTCTCAATAGCTTGTGATTATTTTTTCATCAATTTGAACAAAATAATTCCTTCCCAGCCTGCATCTTTCCACCCTGAAGAATCTTAAAATTTCACTGTCATCTTTTGTAGATACTTGTTTAATGCTGTTTTATTTTTTAGACTGTCTGCAAAAACTTTGTCTATGTTAATTCATTTAGTCCTCCCCCCCCCATAAGGCAGGTATTAGCTCATTTTTACATTCATTTAACACATATTTATTGAGAACCACTATGTGCCAGGCACTGAAGTAGGTCCTAGGAATATATGTGTCCTCTTAAGGAAACTGAGGCTCAGGGAGGTTAAATAACCTGCCCCAGGTTATATAGCCTGAGATTAGATCTGGAACTAGACCCTAGGTTTGTTTGGCTCCGAAGCTTGTACTCTTAATCATTATACTCTTGACTGCCTGGTAGGGTTATGAGTTATGCACTGTTCAACTCCAGGGGGAGCCATTCACATCACAGTCTGTGTGAGAGCACCCTCTCGAGTTGTGCATTGTAGCACTGAGCAGCTGCACTGGGTACTTCTGACATATTGTAGCCCTCCCCTCTGCTTTGTCCTTTTAAGTGTAGAGAGAACATAATTTTGTACAGGGAAGGACCGGATTTTCCTTTTCTTTTCCTACTGAGACTCAGCATTTTGAAGATCTGATGCTGTGTGCTGGGGAGAGTCTATACTGTTACCTGGCCCCTTCCTGTGTAGGAAGTTAGAGCTCACTTTGTTTCTTGCTCAGATAACATCATTTTTTGTCTGTTTATGGATCCTCAGGAAATTTTTTTATCACATTTCACATATCACATTTTTATGTATCAATAAACACATACAAACATGTACACTTTAAGGACATTAAGCATAGGGCAGCCAAGTACTGATGGGGCTATGGCAACAAGCTGCCACTACCTTCTCTCTCTTACTACTGAGTAACCATTGCTCACTTAAAGAAAAACTTAAACCATTTAGGAAGAAGCCAGCTCAATGTATTTTGGACACCTGGGTGGCTCAGTTGGTTAAGTGTCTGCCTTCAGCTCACGTCGTAATCTCCGTGTCCTGGGATGGAGCCTCGAGTGGGCTCCCCTGCATGGGCTCCCTGCTCAGCAGGCAGTCTGCTCCTCCCTCTCTCCCTGCCCCTCCCCCCTTGTGCTCGAGTGCCACGCGCACTCTCTCTCTCAAATAAAGTCGTTAAAAATTTGTTAAAAAACAATATCTCCTTGATATGTGAATTCTGATATTTTCTAGTCTAGTCTAGTCAATTTTATTTAAAAAATATTCTCGTCTTGGGGTTCCTGGGTGGCTCAGTTGGTTGGGTGGCTGACCATGGATTTTGGCTCAGGTCATAATCCCAGGGTCCTGGGATCAAGCCCCGGGACAGGGTCTGGGCTCAGTGGGGAGTCTGCCTGAGGATTCTCATTCTCCCTCTCCTGCCCCTTCCTCTGCTTGTGTGCCCACATGCTCTCCTTCTCTCTCAAATAAATAAAAATCTTAAAAAAATATATTCTGGTCTTTACTTGATAAATTGATTCTACAATCCACCAATAAATCCTGACCTACAATTTGAAAATGTGTTCTCTCCACTAGAGATAGTGTTGTAATTTTAGCTTGTCCCCACCAGAAAGAAATCAATAGCATTTGTACACTTGAAGATCTTTAAAATCACTTATAAAAATGTTAAATAAGACTGTTGGTTCTGGGGGCACCTGGGTGGCTCAGATGGTTGAGCATCTGCCTTCGGCTCTGGTCGTGATCCTGGGATCCTGGGATCGAGTCCCGCATCGGGCTCCCTGCTCCTTGGGAGCCTGCTTCTCCCTCTGCCTCTCTCTGTCTCTGTCTCTCATGAATAAATAAATTAAAAAAAAAAAAGACTGTTGGTTCTGGTTGAATTCAGTGTTATTAATGTCTGCATTCAGGATATCCTTGCCTTATGCTCAAATGTAGAAGTAAAAATATTCAGAGTTTCATCAATACACATAATGTTATATGCTGGTGAAATGTAGTTCATTCAGCTGAGGATGTTTTCTTCTATTGCTACATCTCTGAGAGAGTTTGTCATAAAGGATATTGAAGTTGTCAAATGCTTTTTCTGCATCAAATGAGACACTCATATGGTTTTTTCTTTCATTTTGTTACTATCATGAATTACAATCTGTTAAATGTTAAACCAGGGGCGCCTGGGTGGCTCAGTCGTTAAGGGTCTGCCTTCAGCTCAGGTCATGATCCCAGGGTCCTGGGATCGAGCCCCGGATCGGGCTCCCTGCTCAGCGGGAAGCCTGCTTCTCCCTCTCCCACTCCCCCTGCTTGTGTTCCCTCTCTCGCTGTCTATCTCTCTGTCAAATAAATAAATAAAATCTTAAAAAAAAAGGTTAAGCCAACCTTGAATTCCTGAAATAAGCCAATCTTGATCAATCTATTATCCTTATTTTTATTGGTAGATTTGATTTGCTAGTATTTGCAAGGGATTTTGTGTCTGATTGTGTTGGGTATACATCTGTAGTTTTTCTTATAATCTTTGTCAGGTTTTGTTGTCACAGTAACGCTGGCCTCATAAAACAAGTTGGGAAATTTTTCTTCTTTTTTCTGAAAGAGCTTATGTAGGATTTGGTACTATTTCTTTCTTAAATAGTAGGAGATGCTGCCTGGGCCTGGAATTTTCTTTAGGGGAAGGTTTTTACTATGTATACATTTTCTTCAATAGATGCCAGATATTTAAAATTTTTATTCTTGGGAATAAAGAAGCGCCTGGGTGGCTCAGTCAGTTAAGCATCTGCCTTTGGCTCAGGTCATGATCCCAGGGTCCTGGGATGGAGCCCTGCTCCAGATCAGCAGGGAGTCCTCTTCTCCCTCTCCCTCTGCCCCTCCCCACTTGTGCTCTCTCTCTCTCAAATAAATAAATAAAATCTTAATAAAAATACTAAAATTCTTACTCTTCTCAGTTTTGGTAATTTTTATTTTTTAAGGAATTTGTCTAGTTCATTGAGATTTGTTAATATATTGGTAAAAAGTTTTATCCCTTTAATGTCTATATAATCTAAAGTGATAAACACTTTCTACTCTTTTAAAAATTTTTTGTTAATTTGTGTTTTCTTTTTTTTCTTGATCATCTTGCTAAGAGTTGTATTAATTATATTAATCTTTGCAAATACCCAAATTTTTATTTTGATTTTTCTCGATTGTTCCTTTTAAAGTTGATCAATTTTCTCTCTTATTTTTCTTATTCCCTTTCTTCTAGCTATTTTGGATTTAATTTGTTCTGAGTTTTCTAGTTTCTTGTGATGTAAGGTAATATCACTGATTTTAAACCTTTCTTATAAGTATTTAAAGCTAAATTTTAAGTATTTATAAGTCATTTTATTATAAGTATTTAAAGCTAAAATTTTTCCTCTAAGCACTGCTTTCACAGGGTATTTGTATTTTATTTATCATTCAGGTCAACATATGTCCTAATAGTTATTGTCAGTTTTCTTTGATTCGTGGGTTACTTCAAAGGTTATTGTTTAATTTCCCAAATACTTGCAAATTTTCCAGGAAACCTTTTTCTTTTTCTTTTGAAATAATTATAGAATCATAGAAAGTTACAAAAATAATAGAGAAGTTCCATGTACCCTTCACTCAGTTTCCCCCAATGGTACCATTTTATGTGACTATAATACAATATTAAAACAAGGAAATAAGGGGCGCCTGGCTCAGGCGGTTAAGCGTCTGCCTTTGGTTCATGTCATGATCCCAGGGTCCTGGACAGTTTTCAGATTTTCACCCATTTTACATGCACTCACTTGTATGTGTGTCTGTATGTGTATAGTTCTATACAATTTTATCACATGTGTAGATTACTATAACTACTGTCACCATCAAGATACAAAACTGTCCTATCACTACAAAGTCCTCTCATGCCACCCCTTTATCCCTTTATAATCATACCAATTCCTTTCACCTCTCCTATCCCTAATGTCTGGCAACCACTAATCTCTTCTCCATCTCTGTAATACTATCATTTTAAGAATGTTATATAAATGGAATCATATAGTTTGTAACCTTTTAAGATTGAAAATTTTTTCCACTCAGCATAATCTCTTGAGATCCATCCAAGTGGTCATGTGTTTCATGACCAGTTGGTCATGAAAGTAAGTTTCAATGAGTGGTGTTCCATGGTATCGCTGTGCCATGATTTGTTTGCCCATTCACCCACTGAAGGGCAATGGAGCTGTTCCAATTTTTTGTGATTATAAAACTACAATGAACATTTTTCTACATGTCTTGAGTGGACATGTTTTCTTCTCTGAGGCAATGGGCCATATAATAATGTATGTTTATAAAGAAACTGACCAACTGTTTGCTGGAGAGGCTATCCCATTTTACCTTTACAATTGTAACGTATGAAAGATCTAGCTTCTCTTTATCCCTACCCACATTTGCTATTGTCACTATTTTTTTTAAAGATTTTTATTTATTTATTTGTCAGAGAGAGAGAGAATACAAACGGGGGAGTGGCAGGCAAAGGGAAGAAGACTTCCCGCTAAACAGAGAGCCCCATGCGGAACTCTATCCCAGGACCCTGGGATCATGACTTGAGCCGAAGGCAGATGCTTAACTGCCTGAGCATCCCTGCTATTGTCACTATTTTTAACTTTAGCTTGTCCAAATAGGTATGTAATTCCAGGTATCTTTTTATGTTGGTTTCTAATTTATCATTATTTGGTCAGAAGATATACTCTATTAGATTTTAATTCTTTGACGTTTATTAAGATGTCTTTCATTACCCAGCATATAGTCTATCTTGACGAATGTTCCCTGTGGGTTTGAAAGCATGTAAATTCTGTAGTTGGGTACAATATTTTATTAAGTTGGTATTATATCAAGTTGGTTACAGTGCTGTTCAAATATATCTCTCTACTGATTTTTTCCCTCTCTGCATCCTAAAATTACTGAGACAGGAGTATTAAAATCTTTCCAAGTATGAGTGAAGCGTTGTCCATTTCTGTCATTTTTCTTTATGCATCTTGGAACTCTATTCTTAGTTGCAAGTACATTTAGGATTGACATATCTTCTTGATGATTTTTTCTCTTATCATTAAATTTTTTTCTCTTTCCTTATGGCTTCCTTCCTTCCTTCCTTCCTTCCTTCCTTCCTTCCTTCCTTCCTTCCTTCCTTCCTTTCTTCCTTGCTTGCTTGCTTGCTTGCTTGCTTGCTTGCTTGCTTGCTTTCTTTCTTTCTTTCTTTCTTTCTTTCTTTCTTTCTTTCTTTCTTTCTTTCCTCTTTCCTTATCTCTACCTCAACATTGGGAGGCTGCCTACACGAGTCTCCATCCAGGTCCCAACAACAAACACTCTTTCCACTTGTCCTTTCTTTTTTAAATTTTTTTATTAACATATAATGTATTATTTGTTTCAGGGGTACAGGTCTGTGATTCATCAGTCTTACACAATTCACAGCGCTCACCATAGTACCTACCCTCCCCAATGTCCATCACCCAGCCACCCCATCCCTCCCACCCCCACCACTCCAGCAACCCTCAGTTTGTTTCCTGAGATTGAGAGTCTCTTATGGTTTGTCTCCCTCTCGGGTTCTGTCTTGTTTCATTTTTCCCTCCCTTCCCCTATGATCCTCTGTCTCTTTTCTCAAATTCCTCATATCAGTGAGATCATATGATACTTGTCTTTCTCTGATTGACTTATTTCCCTTAGCATAATACCCTCTAGTTCCATCCACGTCGGTGCAAATGGCAAGATTTCATTTTTTGTTGGCTGCATAATATTCCATTGTATATATACACCACATCTTCTCTATCCGTTCATCTGTAGATGGACATCTAGGCTCTTTCCATAGTTTAGCTATTGTGGACATTGCTGCTATAAACATTGGGGTGCACGTGCCCCTTCAGATCACTACATTTGTATCTTTGGGGTACAATACCCAGTAGCCTTATAGCATTATTCTAAAGTCCAGTATTATTCTTCTACCTTTGTCTGATGTTAATAATATAGCCACAGTGACTTTTTGTTGTTGTTTTTTTAAGTCGGCTCCATGCCTAACGTGGGGCTTGAACTCATGATCCTGAGATCAACAGTCACATGCTCAACAAACTGAGCCAGCCAGGCACCCCCAACACTGGCTTTTTTATACTTAGTGTTTGCATGATATATTTTTTTCTACCCTTATGCTTTCAACCTACGTCTTTATAATTGAATTGTACATTAGTAAACCACATGTTGTTGGATCTTGCTTTTATTTTTTTTCAAAGATTTTATTTATTTATTTGAGAGAGAGAGAATGAGAGATAGCACGAGAGGGAAGAGGGTCAGAGGGAGAAGCAGACTCCCTGCTGAGCAGGGAGCCCGATGTGGGACTCGATCCCGGGACTCCAGGATCATGACCTGAGCCAAAGGCAGTTGCTTAACCAACTGAGCCACCCAGGCGCCCGTGGATCTTGCTTTTATATCAGTCTGACAATCTTTGCCTTTTTTCGTAGAGTTTAATATATTTATATTTGAGGTAATCATTAATACAGTTGGGTTTAAATCTCCCATCTTGGTATTTATTTTTCTATGTATCCCATTTATTCTTTGTTTCTGTTTCTACTTTCCTACCTTCTTTTGGGTATGTTGCATTTTTTAATCATTCCATTTTATCTCCTTTTTTAAAGTATATTTCTTTGTGGTATATCCTACTGGCTGTTCTTGAGCAGTGGTTCTTAAACTTTACATGTATTAGAAAACAGCTGGAAGTCTCATTAAAACATAGATTTCTGGGCCATACCCCCAAAGTTTCTTACTCAGTAGGTCTGTGACAGAGCTCAAAAATTTGCCTATCTGATAAGTTCTCAGATGCCACTGATGATGTATGTCTAGAAACCATACTTCGGTAATCTCTGCCCTAAAGATTATATTCTACATCTTTAAGTTATCACAATCTACCTTCAAATCATATGCTGAAAAATACTATTATACAATTTTACAGATATGTAAGAACCTTACAGCAATATAATTCTATTTATTCCTCCTCTTAACCTCGGTGCTCTTATTATTTATATTTTATTTCTGCATAAATTCTAAAGATTTATTTTAGAGAGAGAGAGAGAGAGAGGAGGGGGCAGAGGCAAGGGAGAGAGAGAATCTTAAGATTTTATTTGAGAGAGAGTAAGCAAGAGAGCAGAGCAGGGGTAGGGGCAGGGGCAGAGGGAAAGGGAGAAGCAGACTCCCCACTGAGCAGGGAGCCTGTTGTGGGGCTCGATTCCAGGACCCTGGGATCATGACCCGAGCCCAAGGCAGCTGCTTAATCAACTGAGCCACCCAGGCGCAACGGAGGGAGAGAATCTTAAGCAGGCTCCCCACTGAGTATAGAGATTGTCAAGGGGCTCAATCTCACGACCCTGAGATCACGACCTGAGCTGAAACCAAGTCAGTTGCTTAACCGACTGTGCCACCCAGGCACCCCAGCTTCTGCATAAATTATAAATCTCAAAAAAAAATATATGTATTTTGCTTTAAACACTCAATAGTATTTTTAAATATCATGCACATGGATAAAAAGATATAGATGTAGATATATTATTTTAGAAAGGCCTTTAAAGGGGTGCCTGGGTGGCTCAGTCAGTTAAGCATCTGCCTTGGCACAGGTCATGATCCAGGGTTCTGGGATCAAGCCCCGCATCGGGGTCTCTGCTCAGCAGCAAGTCTGCTTCTCCCTCTCCCTTTCCCTCTGTGATCTCTTTTGCGTGCTCAAATAAATAAATAAATAAATAAATAAATAAATAAATAAATCTTTTTAAAAATTAAAAAAATGAAAGGCCTTTAACATTTACCCTTGCTGGTGCTCTTCACTTTTTGCAGATCTGAGTTTCCTTCTGGCATTTTTTCTAAAATGTTTATGTTAGCTTTTCTTGTAGTCTGCTGCAGATGAATTTTCCCAACTTTTGTCTGTCTGAAAATGAATTTATGAATTTATTACACCTTTTTTTTTGAAGTATATTTTCACTGGTTACGCATTCTAGTTTGATGATGTTTTTCTTAGCACTTTAAGGGTGTTCTATTGTCTTCTGGCCTCCACTGATTCTAGTGAAAAGTCATCTGTTACTTATATCATCAATCCCTTATGCTTCCTTTATCCCCTTTCTTTTTTTTATAGGCTTTTTTGTTTTCTTAAAGATTTTATTTATTTATTTGAGAGAGAGAGAGTGAGAAAGAGCAAGAGCAGGGGAGAGGGTCAGAGAGGGAGAGGGAGAAGAAGACTTCCCGCTGAGCAGGGAGACTGACATGAGGCTTGATCCCAGGACCTGACCTGACCTGACCCGGAGGCAGATGCTTAATGACTGAGCCACCCAGGCGCCCCTCTTTTATCCCCTTTGAGATTTACCACTTCCCATTGTTTTTCAGCAATTTTGCTATGATTTATTTAGGTGTGGTTTTCTCTGTATTTATTCTGCTTGGGGTGTGCTGAGTTTTTTGGTTCTGTAAGTTGATACTTTTCATCAGTTTTGTTAAGTCTTAGCCAACAAAACCTCAATGATTTCTTCTGTCATGTTATCTCTTCTCTTATTTCTGGGACACCATTTACACATCGGGTTGTTTGAAATTAGCCCCAACCCAGTCAGATGCTCAGTTTCCTTTGCTCTTGAGGCTGCTACTAAGCTCATATAATGAATTTATTTTCGATATTGTGTTTTTCATTTGTAGAATTTCCATATGGTTCTTTTTTCTAGTTTCCACTGTTTTGTTGAAATTCCCCATCTCTTCATATGTTGTCTTCCTTTCCGTGCAATCTTTTAAGATTTTTATAATTTTTATATCATAGGTATTTTGTATTTTAATATGCCTACTTGATAATTTCAACTTCTAAGCTCTTTCTGGATCTGCTTCTTTTTTTTTTTAAGATTTTATTTATTTATTTGAGAGGGAGAGAATGAGAGATAGAGAGCACGAGAGGGAAGAGGGTCAGAGGGAGAAACAGACTCCCCACTGAGCAGGGAGCCCGATGCGGGACTCCATCCCGGGACTCCAGGATCATGACCTGAGCCAAAGGCAGTCGCTCAACCAACTGAGCCACCCAGGCACCCTCTGGATCTGCTTCTATTGCTTTTTCTTCTGTATTAACCGTAAGACACATTTTCTCACTTTTCTGTAGGTTTTAGATTTTTTTTTTATTGTGTGCCTCATATTTTGCAGGAAAGTAAAGCAGAGTACAAAGTAAATATTTACCTACAAAAAGAGAAGCCCCTTCTTCCATGAGAGGCTGTCAGTCTGATCTCTAGTTGAGCCGGGCCTGGGTTTTGTTACAGCTTTAGTTGGAATCATTTCCTTGCTGCTTTCAAACATTTTGAGGGTGAGATTAGGACTTCCCCTTCAGCAGAGCCTGAGATCTGAGTGCTGATGAGATTCTTGAGACCGACCTATACTTCAAAACCAAGCTAACAGGTGTGAGAACTGGGGGAAGTCTCTCCCTGCTCTATTGCGTAGCTCACAGCGTTCTGATTTCTCTTTGCCATTTGCCCCCTACGTCTGCCCGTCTGGAGATCTCTTCCAGTCCTTTTGTCCCTCTCAGTACTTTGCAAAGCCCTGGACTTTGCAAAAGCCAAAAATGACTCAAGGAGCGCCCCTTGGCCCTTGTTCCCTGCCTCCAACTTTGGCAAACTATTTCCAGCCCTCTGTGAGGACACGGGGGAGGATGAGGTAGATAGGTGTAGACTTGCTCTGTGGCTATGGCCCCTCAGCCCACAGACAGCCTTTACAAGTCTGTTAACATTTCAGCTGAGTTCTCCTTACCCCTGCTGATCATGAACCCTTCTTTCCTCTGCCATTCCACTAGAGATGACAATGGCCATGGGTCTCCTCTCTCCCATGTAAAGCTAGTTACTGTGAGTTTAGTGCATTTAGGTTTCTTTGTGCCATCAGTTCTCTGATGGGTTTTAAAAATCAATGATCGTTGGGGTGCCTGGGTGGCTCATTCGGTTAAGCATCCAACTCTTGATTTCAGCTCAGGTCATAATCTCAGGGTCGTGAGATCGAGCCCTGTTTCGGGCTCCATGCTGGACATGGAGCCTGCTTAAGATTCTCTCTCTCCCTCTTCCTCTGCTCTTCCCTCACTGCTTGTGCTCTCTCTCTCTTAAAAAGAATCAGTGTTTGTTTTGTGCTTACCTGACTTGTTTTAGTTGTTAGGGTAACAATGACATTCTCTTGTAATCCTATACATGTGACCTATAAACAGAAATCCCCCAAATAACTCTTACCAGAGATGAAAAGGTGCTTAGGGATCTTTAGGAACCGATGAATTGGCAGGAATTGAAAACCTGAAAGATGAAGCCAGTGTGAGGATCTGACAAAATTGGGGATGGCAAAGGTGTATTGTATTCTATCAAGCACTGCTAAAATCACACACAACACACACACACACACACACACACACACACACACACACACACACACACACACACACACACACACACACACACACACACACACACACACACACACACACACACACACACACACACACACACACACACACACACACACACACACACACACACACACACACACACACACACACACACACACACAGTCTGGGAGGAGACTATGGCAAAAAGGAGATGCTTTGGCACCCAGCAAGTGGTATTTACTTTCAGAGAATGGACAGTGCATGTAATTGTGTTGGTGTCTTCTTTGGACAATGTCTCACTCTCTCATCCGTCTCTGTCTCTTAGGGCAGTAATTCTCACATTTTACTCTGCATATAAATCACCTGGGCATCTTGTTAAAGTTCTGATTCTCTCTTAGAATGTCCAGGGTTGGGCTTGAGATTCTGAATTTCTAACAAGCTCCCAGATCATGCTGATGATACAGGAATAACAAGGTCCTCAAGTACGGACACCTGCATTTTTAGGCGGGTAATAGCAATAGAACTTAATTGTGCTGAGGTGAGTTTACAGTATAAAGGACAGAGGAAAGATTTTAACTGAATAACTAAATAAAACTAACAATCCAGGACACCCAAGAAGCAGATAGAATGTGGTTTACAGTCACACAAAGTGTAGATAAAACATATGTTGAGGAAACGTTTCCTGTTGAGGAACTCTAGTAAGCGGCAAGCCTACAAGTCATCAAACCGGCTACTTTGGTGGGGTTGTAAGTTTGTTTTCAGGTGGGCAGCTGCTGTCCTGGGAGCTAGAGTCAGGGGAAGTGCATTGCCCAAGGAATCAGGCCTTTTATGGCTCTTCTGTCCGCCTGAGGCCTGGGAACATCCATTCTGCAAGGAGGGAAGGATGGAGAAAGGATGTGTGGAGAGGGTTTGGGTCTCTCCCTAGCAGCTCAGCCAAGAGTTTGGCTCTTGGGTTGGTGGCAACTGCAGAGAATATTCATCAATTGGTTACAAATTAGCACCTGACTCCCATTGCCCCTCTTTTCCTTACAATAACTGGGTAGATTTATTTTCACCAAAAGAGACTTACCAACTGGAATTTCGTAGCTCTGATATTAGCTATTGGTCCTATGTTATTTACAATGTTATTTACAGGACTAATTAATGCACCAATAGAAGAGAAAATAAAATTTCCTTCATTTTCTGTACTTAGTAATGTAATACTAATCTCAAACAAAGATGATTATGGTCCAGATTGCCTTGTTAGGAAGAAAGCATGGAGAGTTCTGGAAAATTATAATAAACCAGCTGAATATAAAGATTCAATTTAATAAAACTTTACCATTCAAATAAATGTGGAGGGAGTTAGTCTAAAGTTTTGATGACATCCTAGTCAAGGAAAATTTAAGGGATTGCAGTATTTATTTCATCAAAAATATTTACTGAGAGTTTTCTATGTACCAGACACATACTACATGAATGAAATTTTCATGATGCTTACAAATCTCATGGATGGCAATTTCATTACTTTGAAGCATGTAAGTAACTTGAACTAGGCTAACTAATTAGTGCATGCAATTCCCTTGGGGCAACTGTTTAATGAGTAGAAAAGCATTCAAACTTCCCATGGTTTTTATATACAAACAAGGGCATTTTAACTGGCAAATAATTTGTTCTCTTAAGTATCTAAATCAAATTTCTTCAGATATTATGCACCCTATTCCTTTTCTTGAGCAGTACCCCTTCCCTCTTTCCTCAATGGCACAGATAAAGTTGAGGCTGACCACTAGCCAGTTAGCACAGTGTTCTCAAAGAGTAAGGACTTAATGAAATGGGGAATGATAAATAAGATGAAGAGATTCAAGAAAGCAGGATGAAATTATTAGTAGTTAGAACCAGTGCTTTGGTGCAATAAGACCAAGGAGGTTAAGAGCCTGTGGGAGTTACTTAAAGCCTCAGTTTACTCATCTGTAAGATGGGGTAACAAAAGTAGCTATCTCATAGGGTCCTTGTGAGGATCAAATTAAATAATGTGTTTAAAAGACTATCACAGCACTTGGCACATACTAATGACTCAATATTTGTTAATACTTATTTTTATTAGTAGAATGCCAAGAATTGCTTAGCATATCTGAGCATTTAGTCACATATATATAACTTGGACATTAGCAGTACAACTGGAATTTTCTCTGCAAAAGGTACTGACATGGACCTCGGGTTCTAAGATGGGAAGGGTTTTGTATTCAAACTGTCCATTGCTTTTGGGACCAGCAGCAAGGTAACAATTTGGGGGTCCTGAACTTTTGGCCCAATAAAAGGTAACATTGACCTTCTGTTGCCCTTCCCCAGCATGATCGTCTCCAGAATAACCTAATAGGCTTTTGTTGTTGTTGTTAACAAATAAAGGAAATCTTAAGTTTTAGCTTTTAAGTATATAAAAAAAATAAATAGATGATTCTGAGGAATATGAATTAATGTTTATAAGAATTGTGACTGGACTGAAAAAAAAATGATTGGACTCATTTTTAAAGTATCTTCCCTTAGAATCTAAGAAAAGTCATGGAAATTTTTAGAATTAACCTATATAAATTCATTCCACAAAGAGTCAGGCAGTTCCATGGAGGTGTTCAGAGCTCGGTGGTTTTGTCTACAGGGTCCTGAAACTTTTGAACATTTCAAACAATTGGCCAGTATTTTTTTTTAATAAAATAAAAGCTGTCTGACAGATAAGCCTGGTTAGTTAAGACATCTGTTCTGGTGGTCAGCTGTGCCTGGATGGACTTTGCCTGGATGTATCTTTTTAGATAGTTTAGCAATAATAGGGATTTGTGATAAGAGTAGCAAAGAAAAATAGACAAGTTGTGTTTAATAAAGCTCCTAACAAATCCAGTATGAAACCCTGGCCAACTGACACTTTAAAAAAATCATCCAGGACCATTCAGACTACGAAATATAGTTAACTCTTGATTACATACAGGAGATTATATATTCGTTCATTCAACACAGCTTTATTGAATGCCAAATTCGTCTGCTTGGGCTGCCATAATAGAATACCATAGATTGGGCAGCTCAAACAACAGAAATTTATTTTCTCACTGTTCTCTGGAGGCTAGAAGTCTGAGATCAGGGCGCCGGCATGGTTGGGTTCTGGTGAGGACTTTCTTCCTGGCTTGCAGACAGCTGCCTTCCCACTGTGTTCTCACAGGGCAGAGAGAGGGAGACAGCAAGCCCTCTGGTGTCTCTTCTTGTAAAGGCACCAATGCCTTCAGGAGGGCCCTACACTTACGATCTTATCTAGTACTACTTACTTCCAAAGGCCCCATCTCCAGACACTATTACACTGGGGATTAGGGCTTCAACATATGAATCTGGGGGGAACACAATGTAGTCCATAGCAAGTGCCTACCTGTGTTTGGGACTGGAAATACAGATATGATCCCCGTCCTCCTGGAGGAGGGGAAACAGACAACAAATGAATAAACAAATACAGTCAATTGATCTGAACATGATGACTGCCGTGAAGGAAATGAATGGGTCTCAAGAAAGAAAACAATGGAGCGAGAGACGAAGAGGCCACTGGCCCTTCTGATGATGGGACATTTAAGCTGAGACCAAGCAATGAGAGGGAGCCAGCCACCAGAGACCAGCCAGCAGAAGGGTATTCTATAGAAGGAACTACAAGGGCAAAAGCCCTGAGGTGGGCAGCGGCTGCCATGTTCTAGGACCAGATACAAGGCTATTGTGATTTAAGGGTCATGAGACTGAACAGTGAGTGACACAAGAAAAGATTGTAGTGGTAGCCAAGGGCTGGATTATCTGATAATCTCCGGTTTTGTTCATAGCAATGCTGAGGTGTTTATTGGTACCTTGTCAGTTGTTGTGAGTTAAACTCAATCACCTACACTATTGTAAAATGCCTGTGGATAATTCAGCTTCCTCAGTTCACTTTGCCTACAGGGATACCCTTTGAAACCAAGATACCTAACCACCTATGGTAATTTAGAAAGACTCAAGATGTTCAGTGCCATCGCCAGCATGGGATGAGTTAACCCCAATCAATTACCTGCGGCAGGTTTTCATTATTGTAGTAATACCCAAATCTTAAAACATTAGAAAGCATGCTGAGATCAGCTGGGGATCAGCAGCCATGCACAAAGGTGTGACCAATTAAAAACTGACCCTCTCGTCCTGAGTTTAGATGCGGTGACACACTAGATCCAAGGCAGCAAAGTAGCCCACATACAATTAAGACCCATGCTGTTGCCTCCCTCTATAACCTACCCAACCCTAACCCAACAGGCATATTTCCCTCCTCCTTTGGCACAAAAGATCTTTTGTCTTGGCACAAGAGCCCAAGGAGGCCTTTGCATCCTACCCTGATGTTATGCCAATGACTTCCTTGAGAGGTAGAAGATACATTGCTTCATTGGCCTTTTGGTAAGTTCACTAGTTTTCCCTACCTGACATCACCAAGTATTCAGGAGTAGACTTCCAGTTCCTCCTCATCCAGGAAGGCACTTCCTTTCTGTCTGCTTTTACTTGTTGTAGTGAAAAGGTTCCTGAAAAATATACAATGATAAGATGCAAAAGCAGCATGTAAAATGGACAGCTTTTGACCTCCAATGTCTGCAATCTGGAGGGTAAGGTTTAGTGACTTTTAAAGGCTGGGTACACTGCATGGATCCTCGTCGATTCAACCACTTGATTATAGAAAGTACTGAATGTATTACTAACATCGAAGTGCTAATTGAAATGTGTAGTCATCTAGGGAAAATGTGTATTATTACTTAAAGGGTCTGATCTAATAATATGCAAATACTGAAAAGAGAAGGAATACTTGAGAATTTATGAGAGGCAAGACAAATCAATCATTGCATGTAACAATGCAGGCGTAGCCCCCATTTACACCAATGAGTCTGATTAAATCCTGAGAAACATGATTCTTTCAGCTTTCTGGACCTGGAGTGTGGACCTCCTGGTGCCAACTCTCAGGAAACCCGAGTTAATGCGTGGGGAGTATGGAGATATTTAGTAAATATAGTAACCATTTTAATTCTGCAAATATGCCCTTTCTGCTTTTTAATTCTTTCATGAGCTGGACTATAATGTAGAACTATTTAATATCAGTCATTTGTATTAGAGCCTAATTAGATTAATAAACAACCAAATGAAACTTTATTACCTGACATTTCAGCATGTCATCTGAGTATGGTTACCATACCAATGCAGTATGTATGTATGTATTTATTTATAAAGATTTTATTCATTTATTTGAGAGAGCGAGAGAGCAGGAATGGAGGGAAGGACAGAGGGAGAGGGAGAAACAGACTCCCGCTGAGGCGGGGTGGATCCCAGGACCGGAGACCAATACCATAATGGAAGGCAGTCACTCAATGGACTGAGCTACCCAGGCACCGCCCCCTAATGTGCTATTTAAAAGCTGTAAATTGTATGGTTTCACTCATATGTGGAACGTAAGGAATAGCACAGAGGACCACAGGGGAAGGGAGGGAAGACTGAATGGGAAGAAATCAGAGGGGGAAACAAGCCATGAGAGACTCTGGACTCTGGGAAACAAACTGAGGGTTACAGAAGGGAGGGTGGTGGGAGGATGGGGTAGCCGGCTGATGGGTATTAAGGAGGGCATGTACTGCATGGAGCACTGGGTGTTATATGCAAACAGTGGATCGTTGAACACTACATCAAAAACGAATGAGGCACTATATGCTGGCTAATTGAACATTAAAAAAAAAGCTGTATATTTTTCTACAATTATTTGGATTGGGTTTACCCTGAAGTGTTTTTACTTAAAAAAAAAAAAAAAAGCCCAGGGATTTAAGATGACACTGAACTCAGGGGTATATTAAGTGCACTTGAGTATATGCTCCTTCTAGACAACTGTTTTCATGGATTTAAAGAAAAAGGAAGAAGGAAAAAGGGGGAGGGGAAAAAGTGAGTTTGTAGAATATACACCCTTTCTTGAACAAATGATTTGTGCTTAGGCTTTTTGCCCCACCCAGCTTTTGTCATTAGCTCTAAGATTAAACAGGACTTTCCATTGGGAGGGACATCAATGCAGAGGCTGTAGAAATGGAAAGGAGCAATGATCTAAGCAGAAGATCCAGCTTGGAAGAGAAACTCTAAGAAGTCAAGGGCCTCTATCTGATTCTTACCTGTTAATTCTGTAATTCTTTCCCTGGTGTCTCTTCCATGCATGCATTCCCTCACTCATTCATTCAGTGTATTAAGTGCCAGACATTGTCCTTTGGGAATTGTCGTTAAGGAATCTTTACTGACCTTCTGTTAGCCTCTGTTGTTTTCAAGAATGAAAGAAACAACAACCAGCGACTTCTGGTATGTGGAATAGATGAGTCCCATTTGAACTTCCTTTCCCTGAATTAGCTCAAAGGGGCAGCCTAGCTCTCTCAGAACACCAACCGGCTGCCAATGCCCTTGGCCAGATGTCCATAGAAGGCTCTGGCTCTCAGATAAGGCCAGGAAAAGACTCTATGACTCCAACGCTAAGCCAGAATATCTATAAAATGTGTAGAAGAAGATCCAGACATGTTTGTCATCGTCATTCAGAACGCTAACCCATGACTAAACCCTGACATTGAGGAGTGGCCACGGAGAGTTTCCCAAATTGTGTTCATGGCAGACCTGTTTCGGTGGTGGTAGCAGGTGTTCTTTCTGGTCTGGGGCTGGGCTGAGGCAAGTGATGTGCCTAGGGTGTAAAACTGAAGGAGGCACTCGCTCCTGAGCCCTGGCTGCTTGAGTGCTTTTGTGCAACTGGGCGCCTTCTTAACCTGCTGGACCCGTGTGCCTCACTTGCCTTACCCTAGCTCCGGCCCTACAATTCATTCTTTCCTTTTTTTTTTACTCCCCCCATTCCTTCCCCAAGGAATCCACTGGCAAATGAATTTAGAAAATATGGCTCACCATGTACAGTGTATTCTTCCGTTCCCCATCTGCATTTTTTGGTTTCTAGTCAGTGCACAGTTTATTCTCAGTGTCTGTTATGGACCCTGAGAATGCCTGCAGTAAAGAAATCCTATAAGCCTCTTTAACCTGCATTTCCCAAATGTATTTGTGGCACTCTTCTTGCTTTTTATAGAGGTACTTATCAACATCTCAGGGGACTTTTTGGAAGTTGGTTAAGAACTACCTCAGAATGGTTGCATATGGAACATACTCTATTTTGAAAACTTTGCTGAATAATACTTACTTTCTGTGCTGGGTTTGGGTTCATTTGCAAGTTGTGCTAAATCCTCCAGCATCCGAATAAGGGGAGGTGAGAATATTTATTTATACCTTCCACTTCCCAGATTATCAGTTCATTTATTCAGCCAACATGGATTAGGCACCTACTACGGTCTAGGAATACAAAGGTGAGTGAAATAGGGACGCCTGGGTGGCTCAGTCAGTTAAGTGTCCGACTCTTGATCTCAGCTCAGATCTTGATCTCAGGGTTGTGAGTTCAAGCCCTGCGTTGGACACCACACTAGGCGTGGAGCCTACTTAAAAAAAATGAAAAAAAAAAAACCCCAAAAAACAAAGGTGAGTGAAATAGAATTCTTTACCCCTCAGGGACTAAGGAGGAGGGGAGTAAGTCAGTCCAAATACAATCTGACAAGTGCTGTAAAAGAGCAAGACAGATAAGGAAAGTAGCTCACAAAAATGTCCTTTTATGATTACACCTCCAGAGTAAATTAGTTGCTTCTTAGCAGAGAGCTATTTACGATATTTTTCAGTCTTTCTTATAACACTTAGCAGGGACTATGCACAGAAGAGATGCTCCATAAATGTTTGCGAAGTAAATGATATTTGAGGGAAAATCTTACGATTTAATTGATGCACCCTTGATGAGAGCATCTGTTAAAGATCACTTGCAAACATACTTTAAAGGAAAAAACAAAAAGTTGTACTAACGCCTCTAAGTTTCCGTTTCCCTGTCCATAAAATAAGGATAAAAGCCCTAATTTCATGGGGTTCTTGAGAGGATGAAGTGAGAAGGTACAAAAAGCAGCTATGTTCCTTGGCATGTCAATAAACTACAGTTATTATGACTACAATACAGTGTGCTTTTTATCTACAAAGTTGCCAAAAATGGCACACTCTGATTCGACAGAGTTCACCTAGAGCTTTAGACGGTTTCATCCACGTTCTCTCCTTGTTGAGAACGTGGTTTTGAAAGGTCGGGGTGAACACATGTGGGCCAAGAGCCCTGGGTAGGACTTACACACACACACACACACACACACACACACACACACACACACACACACACACACTACACAACACACACCTACCCCACACCACAGTACACACACCAAACCACACGCACAGCACTACCCCCAAATACATACCACACACACACCACATCACACAGACAATACACACACACCACACAACCTGCAAAACATCCACCACACACATACCACACACAATCATACAACACAGTACATAACCACACACGCCCCGCAGACTCCACCATATGTACACCAAACCACATACATAGCTCTACCCCCAAATACACACCACACACATACCATACCACACATACACACACACACACACACACACACACCACAATCACAGAACACAATATACCATACACATACAACATACAGATTCTACAATACACATACCAAAATACACACACAGCCCTACCCCCAAATACATACCTCACAAACACACATACTCACCTTCCCTCCCTCAAAAAGCACCAGCTGCAGCTCCCTAAATGAGCTGATTTCCCCAATCTCCAATGTAAATGTGCCATGAAAGAGTCAGGTTGGTCCTTCCCCTGAAGACTCTGTTTGAGACACAAAGCAGGCACAAATACTGGAAGAGAAAACCCAGGAGCACCCATCAGCATAAGACCGCACCACATTAGTTCCAGTTAGCTTTAGGTTCCTGAGCCGGCTCTCTGTAGTGCTCTCCTTGGACACCTCACTGGTTTCTGCCACAGCGTATAATTAGCTGAATTGCCGATCATCCCCACTAATGGAAACCCTCCCTGAGAAACAGCTTTGAGCCACTTTCACTTTGATATCCCTGGCTACCCCCGCAGTGTTCTCTAAACTGGAATAGGCATTCCAATGACCCGAGTGACTTTTTAAAAATACAGATTCCCAGGTGCCTGGGTGGCTCAGATGGTTAAGCGTCTGCTTTCGGCTCAGGTCATGATCCCGGAGTCCTGGAATCGAGTCCCGCATCGGGCTCCCTGCTCCTTGGGAGCCTGCTTCTCCCTCTGCCTCTCTCTCGCTCACTCTCTCTGTGTCTCTCACGAATAAATAAATAAAATCTTAAAAAAAAAATAAATAAAAAATAAAAATACAGATTCCCTTCAAAATCTCTAGGAATGGGACCCAGTGAACTGTGTTTATAGCCTTTTGGGGAGATTTTAGACAACCAGTGTGATGTTGGGGATGCCCAGTCCCACAGTGCTGTGCTCCACGTCTTGCTCATGCTTGGCTTCCATGTTTACTGAAAAAAAGGAAAAATGAATGACCTCCAAGAGGGCAAGACCTTGACAAATAAGAAGGCATTTTGCAAAGCGGTGTGTGTGTGTGTGTGTGCGTGTGTGTGCGTGCGCGCGCATGGGCGTAGGTGCCGCATGATCTACAGACTAGAGCTTGGTCTGTGGTGTAAGAAGTGGCCTATATCCAGGACCAGGTGACCCAGAAGCCAGAAGATCACCATGAGGGGACTGGTACCACAGGGTGGCAGTAACTTGAAGGAGCCTGAAGCAGAGTGGACCCCTTCCCATGTTGCCTGTGGCTCGTCCTGTAGAACAGTGTAGCTACTGACCCTAATAGGCTGCACTCTTTTGGTTGCTGATTACAGACAGCACCAGGTTTACATTATCCTGTGTCCAAAGGATCCCAGAGGAGAGCAAGAGCTTTTCTCTCCCAACATCCACAAATAAACTACCCGGATAGGAGCCTGATTGGCCCAGCTCAACTCACATACCCTTCCTTGGGCTAATCACTATGGCCCTGAGGCTGGGGTATATTGTTGGCCAATCCAACTTTGGCTAGAGGACAGAGTCCTGTGATCGACCACCCTACCAGAAGCACATGGGGTGGGAAGCAGCAGTTCATTGAAGGCATGGTGGCTCCAGAAGGCCTCCAGCAGTTTCAGAAGGCCTGGAAGAGATGGCTATAAGGATGAAATCCATGTCTGTTCCCAGCCATAACCTTGATCTGCTCTAACTCCAGGCAGCCAGCTAGCCCCAAAGGGATGCAGCCTACCCCCCAGGCAAAACTCTTACACCTCTCTGTTGAAGGACCTTTCACCTTAAAATAACCTCGAAGATAGTTTTTATTTCCTGGTGTCTTGTATGCTCAAAGTAGGTGTACTCAGTTTAAGAAACTTTTGGAAGTCCCCTGTTTCAAATGAAGAAAATTTTGTGAACTGTATTATACCCATTCGGTGCAAAAATAATGTTTCTTCCCCAAATTTTTATTTAAAAAAATTTCAAACCTATGGAAAAGTTGAAAAACAGTATGATCGACATCCATTTTCCTTCAGATTCAACAATGTTCACATTTTGCCACATCCACTTGATTTTTCTCTCTCTTTCCGCACATATGGAAAGATACACACACATAAATAAAAATATTTCCTTTTTTTTCCTCCACCAGTTGAGAGTTGGTTGCAGGTATGATGACTCTTTACCCCTGAACATTTAATCTTATATCTCCACAGAACGAAGACATTCTCCTACATAACCACAGCTAATTATTATACTCAAGAAATTTAACATGGGTGTGATATTATTATCTAACATATAGTTCATATTCAAATTTCCCCAAGTGTCTCAGTAATGTCCTATGGAGTGTTTTCCCCTGCCTCTGGGATCCAGTCAAGCACAAGTCTCCTTCTTTTTTATATTTCATGATATTGATATTTTTGGAGCCCAAGCTCCAGTGGCAAAATGTACCTTAATTTGGAACTCGGAGTCTTTCCTTATGAAGAGATTCAACATTTTTGGATGGAATACCATGTACTTCTCAGTGCATTCCTTCAGGGGCACACAATATCAGTGTGTGCAATTATTGGTAATGTTCTCTTTGATCACTTGGTTAATACAGTACCTGCCAAGTCTATCACTATAACAGTACATTTTCCCTGTATAATTAACGAGTAATTCACATGGGGGTCATGTGAATACCCTGTTTTCCAACAACCTTCCATCCTATGGTGATTTTTGTCTAAATCAGTTATTACTATGGTGATTGTAAAATGGTGATTTTTCTATTTCTGTTATTTCTTCCACATTTACTAGTTAGTATGATTCTGTTAAAATAGAAGCTTTCTTGGGGCAGCTGGGTCACTCAGTTAAGCATCCTACTCTTGATTTCGACTCAAGGTCATGATCTCAGGGTTATGGGATGGAGCCCTGTGCTGGTGCGGAGTCTGCTCAAGATCTCCTCTCCCTTCGCCCCTCCTCCTGCTCACTCTCTCTCAAGTTAAATAAATAAATAAATAAATAAATAAAATCTTCAAAAACCTTTCTTTCTACCCAATATTAATTTTTATTTTTAGTAACAGTATGGACTAGTGGATTTTACAAATTCAATGTGTTATAATCCATTCCTGTTTTTATTCATTCTGATACTCATATTGTCTGAAATTTGGCCAGTGGAAGTCTCTTCGTGGCGGCTCCACTGTCCTTTTGAGATAGCCACATTAGTTTTTGACAGTGTCCTTACTGTCTGGCAGAAGATGGTCCAGAATGACCCTGTATTTTCTCTGCTTAGCCCTGGAAATGGCCATTTCTCCAAAGGGCCCTGATTCTTTTTTTTGGTATTTAGAAATCGAAGTACAGATGATGGTGTGTGCACTCATTACTATTGGAATGACACTGCTTCCCTCTAGCAGTAGACAGAACCCAGGAATACACGCATGTATATATATATGCACATACACCCATATGCCCACACATATCTAGAGCCATTTCTAGGTCTAGCTACACATTTTAAAAACTAGAAGGTCGTACTGTGAGCCCCAGTACCAGTCAAACATCACAGGATTCATTCTATTCTTCTCCCTTTCCACATTTGCAACTGTTCTTCAACCATATAGAAGATAAAGTTTAATCTTGCAAACAGTGTGTTATAGCCATAGAATGGAATTCTGCTCAGTAATAGAGGAATGAACTAATGCTCAATGTGGATTAATGGATGAATCCAAAAAAATTATGTTGAGCGAAGGAATCAGACATGAACAAAAATTAGATGCACATATTGTGTATATTGTATATTTTGTTTATACAAAGTCCAAGAGCAAGCAAAGCTAATCTATGGTGATAGAAATCAGAAAAAGTGGTTGCTTCTGGAGGTAGTGGGAGAACTGACTTGAACACAAGGGAACTTTCTCGGGTGATGGAAATGTTTTAGATCTTGTTCTGAGTGGTGGTTACCCAGGTGTATTCAATTGTTAAAATTGAACTGTACACTTAAGGTCTGTACATTTTAATGTATCTATATTATCTTTAAAAGGAAAAATATAAAAATATGGAAAATAGGGGAGATGGGTGGGGGGTTGGCGTAACTGGGTGATGGGCTTTAAGGAGGGCATGTGATGTAATGAGCACTGGGTGTGATATGCAATTGATGAATCTCTGAACTCTACCTCTGAAACTAATAATACACTATATGTTAATTAATTGGATTTAAATAAAATTTCAAAAATTTCAAAAATAGCTCTTAAATGAAAAGATATGAAATTTCACTCATAATAAGAGAATGCAAATTAAAACAGCACTAAGATACCACATTCACTTACCTAAATGGCAAAAATAGAAAATGGGCACCTGGGTGGCTCAATCGGTTAAGCCTCTGCCTTTGGCTCAGGTTGTGATCCCAGTGTCCTGGGATCGAGCCCTGCATTGGGCTGTCTGCTTAGCGGGGAGTCTGCCTCTCCCTCTCCATCTGCCTCTCCCCCACTCATGCTCTCTGTCAAATAAATAAATAAAATCTTTAAAAAAAATAAAAAACTTGACAATCACACTGTTGGCGAGACCATGGGAAAATAGGCAATATTATCTAAAAATATCTAAATATCTAAAATTATCTAAAATATTTTTAAATAGCTATATGTACCCTTTGCCCCCTCAATCTCACTTCTGTGAATTTATCCTGAATATATAGTCTAATGCTAAATTTCCATATAGATTTGGGTCTATTTCTGGATTTCCTATTCTTTTCTGCTGGTCTATTTATGCTCTAATATCATACAGTTTTAATTATAGGGGTTTTATAATATGTTTTAATGTCCACTAGAGCTAGTCCTCCCTCCTTGCCTCTTTTTCTCAGTTTTTCTAGCTATTCTTGTGTGCTTTATGTTTTAAAATACATGTGGAGTTTAAAAGCAACTTGTCTAGCTCCAGAAACAAAAACTTAATGGTATTTTTATTGGATTGCATTACATTTATAATTTGGGGATAAGTGACATCTTTTTGATGGGTCATACTTTCCAAACACAAGGAATGTCTTTCCATAAAATATACTTTTACATCTTTCAGGAGTGTTTTAAGGATTTCCTCATGCAACTTTTACACAGTTCTTGTTAATACCTAAGTATTTTACCTTTGTTGTCATTGCTATTGTCAATGAGGCTTTTATTTTCATTATCCCTTCTAATTGTTTCTTTTTAATTCTAACTGGTTATTATTTGTTTATATGAAACTTGATTTCTGTGGGTTAGTTTTATATCCTGCTATATCATTGAATTATTTTATTATTTAAGTTTTATCTTTAAACTTCTTGGGTTTTGCAGGTCTAATATATTATCTGCAAATGTAGGTCGTTTTATTTCTGCTTTTCCAATTCTTAGGACTCAAATTGCTTCTACCTGGCTAATTGCATTGGCTGATACCTCCAATAATGTATCAAATAGTAGTAGAGATAGTTGGCATCCTCGCTATATACCTTACTATAGTGATAACATCTCTAGTGTTTTCCAGTTAAATAAAAAGCTGGCTTTTGGACTAACGTATGTTTTATCTTTTAAGGAAATATCTATCTTCCTATTTTATTGAATATTGGAATGAATATTGAATTTTATCAAAAGTCTTTGTGGCATTTATAGAAACAATCATATAACTTTTCTTCTTATACTAATATGGTGAATTATATTAAAGGATTTCCTAACAGCAAACCATTTTTGCTTTCCTGAAATAAATTCCACTTGATCATGATGTATTTTTAAATGAGGTGGTTTGTGGGGGTTTTTTGCATCAATATTCATAAGTGAGACTGATCTTTAGGTTTTTGGTGTGCGCTATATTTATTAGGTTTAAGTATAAATGTTAAACTTTATAAAAAATTTAGAAGTTTATTTTTTTTTTTAGAAGTTTCTATTTTCTATGCTCTGGAATAATTCATGTAGCATTGGGATTATTCAAATTTGAAAGTTTGGTAGAAATCCCCTGTGAAACCATTTGAGTGTGATGATTTTTTATGGGGTAGTTCTCGGAAATATTCTTTAATACTTCTATGGAAACTTGTCTGCTTAAGCATTTTTTCTCTACTGGGGTCAGTTTTGTAAAATTGTATTTCTAGGAAGTTATCCATTTCATCTAAGTTTTCAATTTTATTTGTGAAGGATTGTGAGCGTAGTCTCTCATGATTTAAAAAATTTCCTCCATTTTAAAACTTTTCATTTTTCTTTTTTATGTATTTATGCTTTTTTGTCTTATTGATTAGGTTAGCTAGTGTTTTCCTCCACTTCCAAGGAACTGTTATTTTCATTTACCAATTAGTTATATTATTTTTCTGGGGTTTTTATACTGTTAATTAATATGCACGACTTCTTTCCTTATGCTTTCTTTTGGTTGACTTAGTTGGTTTTCTAGCTGTTATGAGTTGGAGTTTTGTTCACTAGTTTTCCATCTTTTATTGTTATTTATATAAGTATTTAAGGCTATGAATTTTCCTCTGACCACTGCTCTGATGTATCCCATAATTTCTTATATATAATGCTTTCATTATTATTATTTTTTGGAAATCCTGCTTTTGTGATTTTTACTTCCACTTTCACCCAAGTGTTATTTAATAGGGTGTTTTAATTTTCACCTACAAAGGCCTTTAAAATATGTTGTTGGTTTTTTTTAAAGCATTTTTATTTATTTGAGAGAGAGAGAGAGAGTGCAAGAGCGCGAGCAGGGGGAGAGGCAGAGGGTAAAGCAGAGTCCCCACTGAGCAGGGAGCCCGATGCGGGACTCGATGGGGGACTCGATCCCAGGACCCTGGGATCATGACCTGTTCTGAAGGCAGACACTTAACCGTCTGAGCCACCCAGGCATCCCCAAAATATGTTGTAGTTTTATTGTATTGCGATCACAATTATGTTTTAAAGTACTTATCAATTTAAACTTTTTACTCTGAAAATATTAAATTAAAATTAATATGAAGAAGATGTGCTATATTCATCTGGTTACATCTTATAGCTCCTGGCATATTACCACATATCCCGGACAGCACATTTAGTACTTTTTGTCATACTTTTTAAAGGATAGAATCAGTTCTTCTCATATGTTCTAGTATTACTTTCTTATCAGTAAAAGATAGTATTTGATTAAAATAGTCTGGATAAATCAAACTGTAGTGGTTCATTAGAATGTCAACCTAAAATATGTATATATACTCATTTTCTTATGGCTCAATACTTTTATGAAAAGTAAATCCCTCTCTTTTTTTCTCAGTCCACTGAAAATATTTGATCTCATGCAGTGTTTTTTCTGTAGGGTCAAGATCACATAAGGGGTTACAGTCCTACACTGAAGACAAAGAGATGTCCATATACACCACAACCTGGCACAGGGCTTCACCATTAGTGTGTTCAATAAATACTTTAAACATTGATGAGCAAATGAATGAATATACTACATACATATTATAATTCACTTGTACAAAATAACATCACTCTGATAGATCTTTAGGTAGTTAAGTATGAATGCTTTAATCTTACTGCTAATAACTCCTTTTCTATCATGCTTATAATCTAAGTTTAATGGGTTGGGGTGCCTCATAGCTTAAGTACAGTGCATTGAAAAGAGCATTTTCAAGGGTGGGTACAAGAAGACTAGTATTTTCTCAGGCTAATGGGAAGGAACTAATTTCTCAGGCTGTCTTAAAATAACAAATCATACACTCTTTCAATTGATGATACAAAAAACAACTCTAGAAAGGATCAGTGTTGGAGAGAAAGGATAGCTTCACAAGTCACTGAACCTTTTCCCTAGGTAAGGGTCTCTAGACAGAATGTGGAATGGAATATAGCTTTATTTTATTTTATTTTATTTTATTTTATTTTATTTTATTTTATTTTTTATGGAAGTGTTTTATTTTATTTACTTTTTATTATTTTAAAGTAGGCTCCATGCCTAACGTGGGGCTTGAACTCATGACCCTGAGATTAAGTGTTGCATGCTCTACTGACTGAGCCAGCCAGGCGCCCCTGGAACATAGTTTTAATAAGCAAAACTCTTAGAATTTTGTGTAACAGTCTGTTACATTTGATAACCTCCAGTGAACCATGCCTCCCAGTATTTACACCCTTCAATAGCCCTCTTCCTTGAATCTAAGCAGGGCCTGGGACTCACTTTAGCCAAAAGAATATGGTGGAAGTGATATTTTGTAAGTTCCAGGCCTAAACTCTAAGAAGGCCCCAAAAACTTCCACTTCATTTTTGGAACCAGACACCAGGCTGTAAACAGCCCAAGCCACATGAAGAAGCAACACAGAGGAGTACCAAGTACTCCAGGAGTGAGCCATCTTGGATGGACTACCTAGTTGAGCCCCAAAATCTAGAGTGGGCAAATGATGGCTTTCAGTCAAATGTGGCCTACCACCTGGTTTTGTAAATAAAGTTTTACTGGAACATAGCCATGCCCATTCATTTACATATCCTCTGTGGCTGCATTCTCACTACAATGGCAGTGTCAAATAGTCATGACAGAGAGCTTACAGCCTGTAAAGTCTGAAATATTTACTGTTTGGCCCTTGACAGGAAAGTTTGCTGACCCCTGTCCAAGATGGCTGTAGCCCCAGCTGACTTCAAAGGAAGCGGAATGCCCAGCTGAACCAAATCAACCCACAGAATCCTGAGCAATAACCAATGATTTTCTGTCTTAAATCGTTAAGCTTTAAGATGGATTATTATGTAGCAACAAATGAAACAAATTATAAAATCTGATATCTATATTTTATAAGCTTGGTGATTTCATGGCTTAAATTTTTACCTTTTCTCTTAACTTTTAGTTGGTTCTATTGAAATTTTTCTAACTTGTCTTAGTCAGTTGTCACTGAAATGTCTCTCACAAAGATCAGCGCACTCCTTGTTACTAAATCCATTGGATGTTTTTCAGTCTTCGTCTCACTTGAGTCTTGGTCAGCCTTTGACACTGTTGGCCATTTCTTTGGTCTTAAAACATTTTCCCCTCTTATTTGTTTAATAGTTGTTAAATGTTTTAAGATAGTAAATAATAATAAATAATAAATAGTAAAATAAATGAATAAAACTTTAAACAAAGTTAGGCCTCCTAACTTTCTTTTGTCTTCTAGGAAATTCTTTGTCAATTTCTCTTTGGGGAAACTGATCTTCTGCCTAACACTTAATGTTAGAGTTCCTCAGGATTCCCTCTTAGATTTCATTCAGCATTCAACTAATAGATGTTGAGCCTACTATATGCCAGGCACTATTCTAGGTTCATGGGATACGTTAGTGAACAAAAATTCCCTGCCCTTGGAGAAATTTTTAAATGTATGTATAATAAATTACATTATTACAAAATCTTGAATTTAATATTTGTTTTAGAAAAGAAAATAAAACAGGTTAGAGAGTATGGGGGGGAGGATTTAAAGAAAGGTGATCAGAATAAAAATCTGAATCATCTGAATCAGAAATCATCTCCTTGACATTTGACCAAAGCCTTTTAAAAAAAAGGTAAAGGGACAGGCATATGGATATATAGAGAAAGAACATTCCAGGCAGAGGGAGCAACAGTGCAAAGGCACTTAGGCAAGGAGTGTGCCTGCAGTGTTTGAGAACAAGAAGGATGCCCTTGTGGTGGAAAGGAGCAAACAATAGGAGATGAGGTCAGAGAAAGAATGGGCTCCAGGTCCTGTAGGGCCTTATAAGCCATTGTTAGGACCTTGTCTTTTCTCAGTGAGATGGGATGTCACTGGGGAGTTTTGAGGAGATGAATCAAGTTATCAAACAGACCACTCTAACTGCTGAATTGAGAGGGGAATTGGGGGTGGCAGAAATGGCAGGAGATTCTTGGAGAGGGTAGACCAACAGGGTGCCAGCAGAAACCAAGAGGAGTACCCATGTCTTCTCACTTGACACACTTTTCCTGGACCATCTGAGGTCCTGGTGCTGCCATGTTTCTAATTATCTTTCATGTGCTGCTACTCCCAAGTCTTTTTTTTTTTTCTCCAGCCCAAATCTCTCTCCTGAGTTTCAGACTCACAGATGTGAAGACCTACTGGCCATCTCCTCTCCCAGTGTTCTCTAGGTACCTCAGGATCTACTGTTTCCTCTACAGCCTTTGTCTCCTTCCATGCTTCCTCTGCTTCACCACTAAAGCCATGCAGCCACACCTTCTTATTAAGGCATTCTTTTTAAGAGGCCACTGCTAACACATATGTTAGTGAACAATCTTTGCTGGCCTATAAATGCTTTGACTTCCATTAACACATCATTGTGCTTTAGTTTACCAGATTTTCTGCCTACAATGGTGACGTGAGGATTAGACATAGGATAGGTAGATTTTAGCTGGGATAAGATGATGGAATGCTGTCTTAGGAGACAGTTCAGGGCAAGGTGCCATATTGGGGGGAACTAAATGCTCTGGGGAGAGAGGATGGAACTACAAAGGGAATTCTCTACATTTTGCAGTTTTCCCAACAGGGACACTGCCTTTGGGTATTGTGAAGACACATAATTCTGAAATTGTCACTTTTGTTACAAATAGTACATTTATCAAATAGCCAGCAAGAGTTAGGCTCCATATATATCACAGACTTTTAATTTGTGAATTCAATTTTCTACCATCTCTCGGGAATTTTTTTGTCCACTCCCCATTATAATTTTAGAATTTAGCATTCATTCTTTTGACTTTCAGCAAAGGAACCAGTTTTGTTCTGGAAAATATTTAGTCAGAAGGGTGTGTGATGCCTTTTTCCATGATCTTCGTCTTTTATAATTTGTAAAGGAGTTTACGAAATATCTTAATCTTTTCTAACTCTTATAAGTATTTTTTAAGATTTATTTATTTATTATTTGAGAGAGAGAGAGAGAGAGCAGGGAGAGGGACAGAGGGAGAGGGAGAGACTCTCCAGCAGACTTTCCACTGATCAGGGAGCCCAATGTGGGGCTCAATCTCACGACCCTGAGATCATGACCTGAGCCAAAATCAAGAGTCAGAGGTTTAACCAACTGAGCCACCCAGGTGCCCCTCTTATAAATGGTTTTTAAAAAATAATAACTGATACAAGGGAAATAAGTCTTCCTAGGTTATATTTTTCCCATATTATACTTATATGTGGGAAAGAGTCTTGTAAAAAATCATTAATGTGAAAATAACTAGGCCAATGACAGCTATTACTTTTTATTAGAAAATCAACTGCAAAATGAATGTTTAAAGGCAAACTTATCGTAGTTAATAACGTAATTAAGTCTCATCCTTTGGGACTTGAAAGCTCTGTTTTATTTATTCATCATTTTCAACAATATTTATCAAAGGCTTGTTCTGTACCAGGCAGCATGTTTGTGCTAGGGATAGAGTACAGAAAAAATAGAGAAAGAGCTTGCCTCCCATGGCACTTAACTCTAGTGGAGAAGGCAGACAATGAAACAGGAAAAGTAATTACTGCTTGTAGTAAGTGCTAGGAAGGAAATAAACAGAGAGGTGTTGGAGGGGAGAGAGAGAGAGAAAGGTAGACACACAGACAGACATTGGTGGCCGCTTGCAGAAGGGCCTCTCTGAGATAGATGAATGTGAGTCCTACAGGATGAGATTGAGGCTGCCAGGAGAACGAGGAGAAGCCTCCCGGACAGAGGGCCCAGCAGGAATAAAGGCCTACAAGGTGAGAAAGGCTTCATGTTCCAGAAACAGAAAGGAGGCCAGCATGGCTGCCGTGAAGTGCCCAGGAATGACAGAGACACAAGACAGGCTGCAAAGAGGGCAGTAGCCAGATGGTGCAGGATGTGTTTTATTCCAAGGATGATGGCAAGACCATGAAGAGACTCTGCAAAGGAATGTGGTGCTCTTCTTCTCTTTTTAAAAAGATTGTGGCAAAATATACATATCATAAATTTTATGATTTTAACCATTTTAAGTGTATAATTCAGTGGCATTAAGTCTATTCATAATGTTGCACAGCCATCATCACTATTCATTTCCAGAACTTTTTCATTATCCCAAGTGGAAACTTATGTACCCATTAAACAGTTACTGTAGGCTACCTTATTTGAGAATCATATTTTCTTCTTTTTAGTTTTGTATTCCCATGATGACTTTTTTTTTTAGGCTTTTCCTAGATAGATGTCTTTTCACCCAGGGAAAGCTATGATGATGACTACAGGAATTCTGTCCCTAAATCGTGCCTGTAGTCCAGACTGGAGCCCAAAGTAGTGCAAGCTAATGCTTCTGGTTGGGGACATACAGGACGTAGCAGCTGGATTTTAGACCAATTCTAAGCAAATAATCTTCCTCATGTCAAAAATCAGCTATACCACTTTGGAAAATGGTTTGGCAATTTTTCAAAACGTTAAAACATAAAATGATCATAGGACCAACAATTCCACTCCTAGGTATCTACCCAAGAGAAATGAAAACATGTGTCCCCACAAAGACTTGCACATGAATGTTCATAGAAGCTTTATTCATAATAGCCCCCAAAGGAAACAACCTAAATGCCCATCAACCAATGAATGGATGGACACTCTGTGGCATATTCATGCAATGGACTACTTTTCAGCATCCAAAAGGAACAAACTACTAACACATGTTCCATCGTGGATGAAGCTCAGAAACATGAAGCCACACACAAGAGAGCGCATATTGTATTTGGATGAAATATCCAGAAAAGGAAAATTTATAAAGACAGAAATAGATTAGTGGTTGCCTGGGGTTAGAATTGGGAAGGGAGATCAACAATAAATGGGCATAAAGATCTATCTTATTAGGAAGATGAAACTATACTTACACTGATACATGATTATGTTTGTACTATTTGGTAAAGTTACTAAAAATCATCGGTCAGGGCACCTGGGTGGCTCAGTCGGTTGGGCGTCTGCCTTTGGCTCAGGTCATGATCCTGGGGTCCTGGGATCAAGCCCCAAGTCAGGCTCCTTGCTCAGTGGGGAACCTGCTTTTCCCTCTCCCTCTACTTGCCACTCCCCCAGCTTGTGCTCTCTCTCTCTCTCTCTGTCAAATGAATAAGTAAAATCTTAAAAAAAAACTTTTTAAATAAAAATCACTGGTACACTTGATATGGGTGAGTTTTATGCATATAGTCTAATACTTAATGCTCTCTGTAAGATAATAGGTCCGCTGGACCAATGTTGAAATCTTCTTATTGAGCAGAGTGGGAGGGAAAACCTGTCCTAATATTGCTGATGCCTTGCTTTATCTGTGATGATTATATTTGGAAAGCCTCTCAGACCGTCTGTTTTATTTATTTATTTATTTATTTATTTATTTATTTATTTATTTATTTATTTTTTATTTGAGAGAGAAAGCACATGAGTTGGGGTGGGGTGAGGAGCAGAGGGAGAGGGAAAGAGAGAATCCCTAGCAGGCTCCACGCCCAGCACAGAGCCCAATGCAGGACTCCATTCCACAACACTGAGATGGTGACCTGAGCTGAAATCAAGAGTCAGACACTTAACTGATTGAGCCACCCAGGTGCCCCATCGATCTCTCTATTTTAAGAAGAATTAAAGTCTCTCAGGCCATTTTTAAAAGGATGTAATTATTTCAGTTTTACCCATTAACTGTAATTCCATTTTTCCTGAAGGATTTAGGATCTGAAATAATTTCTGTTCCCTGAACTGTTACGTCTGCCTCCCTGAAAATTGGTTATCCGAAAGAGTATTGCCGAAGATTTCACCGTTGGTGATATAAAGGGTTTGAGAAATTTGTTTTTTAAACTTTAGAGAAGCATTTGTTCCTCAGAAGACTAAAAAGTTCTGACAGATATGGTGGGAGAGAGAAAGCCTTCACAAGAGCACTTGACCAATGTTTGCTAAAATCCTGTGCTTGGCTGTTTTTGAAAACTATCTTCAAATTAATTTTAGTGTTACAGGGTATGGTCAGAAAATCGTGGTGTTTTACTAAAATCCTTCTCTAAAGTAGCACTTTAGAAAGAACCCAAGAACAAAGGCCTGTGGTGTGACCTTGGATAAGTCTAATTACCTCTATTTTCCCTCTTTTCTCATCTGTACCGTGGGGACAGTATCTACCTGAAATAAGGCAACGTATAGAAGCACCCTGTTTGTTGTTGGTTTGTTGTTGTTTTCTTTATATTCCATGGAAAATGCCATTGGTAGTAGTTTGTGCAGTGTTGATTTATTTGTACTTTTTTGTTCTCTTTACACAGTCATTTCTTTTCAAGGAACAGAATGAAAAGCATTGTATATCTTGGTTTTTGAGAGAACAAAGCAATCCTCGTCTGCATTACCAAAACCGACAACAGACATTTATAAATGCCGGATGGTGTCACAGTGATGAGCGGGAGCTGGGTCAGCCTACCTGGGTGTGAATGGCCACCCTGCCATCACTGGTGACCTTGAACAACTCCCTTAGCTTCCCTTAGCCTGGTTTTCACTAATACATTGGAACTCATAAAGGTACTTTTGTCATAGGACAAAGGTTGGAAGATAAAATGTGTAAAAAGCACAACACAGTCTAAAAATGGAGCCCAAATGATGACTATTAGTTAAGTGCAGATTCTTAGACTCTGTATAAAAGACCATCCCCATCCCCACTCTTGAGTAGCTAGCAATCTCCGTACTTGAATTCTAAATTTGATGTGACTTTACTCAGTTGATAAAGTTCAAATTTCCTTACCCATAAATGGAAATCACTATTGTAGTTTCAATGAAAGGCAGAGAACTGTATTGTCTGACTCCTCTCCTTTAGGTTTGAGGATGTTGGTGCCATTGGCAGGTCCAAGGAAGATTTGAATTAGGCGAGGTTTATCTTCTCGTCTTTGGCCCTCCTTTTAACAGTCTTCTCTCTCTTCCCCTCCCCAACTTTGAAGCCTCTTCTCTGGCTGACTAGGGTCTTCATGTTACCTCTTGCAGTAGACTGAAAAACATGGCAAAAATATTTTACAGATACTCCCATCAAAAAAGGTAGAGTCTGTTTGCCCATACCTGGGGTCTCAGTCGGTCTAGTGACTTTCACTGACAGAATGTACCAAAAATGATAGCATAGCAAACTCAGGAGTCCCAAGAGGACTTTCGGCCTCTGCTTCTGCCTCTTGGAACACTTCCCTGTGACCACCATACTGTGAAGAAGCCTAACATGTAAGACCATGAGAGGAGAGAGGCCTAGACATTCCAGCTGTGCCAGTGGGGTCCACTGGAGTCCAGCCCCGACTGATCAACTGGCTGCCTGTGGCCATGTGAGCGAGCGCAGGCAAGACAGATAGGACCCACAGAACTGTGGGAAATAATACACCATATATCCTCCCAGGGGTGGAGTTGCTGAGTTATGGGATAGCTCTCTGTCTATTTGAGAAGCTGTGAAGATGTTTTCCGCAGTGGCTGCACCCTTTCACGTTCCGACCAGCAACATATGAAGATTCTAATTTCTCTGCATCCTTGCCCAAACTTGTTATTTTCTGCTTTTATTTATTTATTTATTTTTTTATAGCCTTCCTAGTGAGTGTTTATTGCTAGTGGATGGAAATGCAACTGGTCTTTGTATATTGATTTTGCGTAATGCAACTTTGCTGAACTGGTTTATTAGCTCTAATGGGGTTTTTGGTGAATTTTTAAGGGCTTTCAATATATAAGTCATGTTACCTGTGAATGGAGACAGTTTTACTTGTTCGCTTCCAATCTGTCTTTTCTTTTTCTTGCCGAATTGTACTAGAACTTCCAGTACAATGTTGAATAGAAGTGGTAAGAACAGACATCCTTACCTTTTTCCAAATCTTAAGAGGAAAGCTTTCTTTCATCATTAAGTATAGTGCTAGCTATTGGTTTTCCATAGATGCAGCATGAGGGTTTTTATGTATTCTTCCAAGGGATAGTTTATTCATATATGAGAAAATATATCTTAACATAACTGTTAGATGCAATGTGTAGATCTTGATTGGATAAAGTTTTGGTCTACACATTGCATTTTGGTTGTTATCTCTCTTAAGTATCTTTTATCTAGAACATTCCCATATATATTTTAATATATAAATTATATATAAATAATACACAAATAAAATATTGACTTTTTGAAGGGACTAAGTTACTTGACTTTGAGAGTGTTCCACACTCTAGATTTGTCCGATTGTTTCTTCATGGTATTGTTTACTCTGTTCTTTTATTCCCAGTGTTTTCTGTAAATTTGAAGGTTAAATCTAAAGATTTGATTAGATCCAGGTTAAATATTGTTGGAAGGACATTTAGTAGGTGATTCTATATACTTATTGCATCCTCTCAGTTGGCATGTGATGTCAAGTACTTTGCCTATTTGTGATATTAAGTTTGATCACTTAAGTGGTGTCCAACAGAACTGTCCTTTGAAAAAGTACATTTTCCCCTTTCAGGCTCTTAAATAGCTCCTCCTTTAACAATGAGAGAATATCGAAGACTTGGATTTGGAGGAGAGGGAGTAGATAACCATTTGCTTTTTTTCTTCCTTATACATCCCAATTCCAACTAGTGGTTTGGATGACTTTTAGGTACAAATAGAAATTTAGAGGCAAGCTTGCAATAGATCACATGACATGCTATAACTTGGAGTCACGGTCAGTTTCTTACTCTGGGATCAGTGAAAAGGTCATTGCATTAGAAATCAAAATCAGCGGGTGCCTGGGTAGCTCAGTTGGTTGCGCACCCAACACTTGGTTTTAGCTGGGGTGGTGATCTTGGGCTCATGAGATGTCCACATCAGGCTCCGTGCTCAACAGGGAGGCTGCTTGAGATTCTCTCCCTTTCCCTCTGCCCCCTTCTCCCCACATGCACCCTCTCTCTCTTCGTCTCTCTAAAATAGATAAATAAATCTTTTAAAAAAGATTTTAAAAGATTTTTTTTTTAAAGAAAATCAGGGATCAAAGTTTCAGTTTCTGATCTGTCACTAGCTAGCTATGTAGCCTTAACTCATTTAACTTCTCTGGGTTCCAGTTTCTTCATCCATGACTCAAGATGGTCTTTAGAGTCCCCTCCAGCTCACAGAATCATAGTTCATGATTCTGTGGTTTCACTCCTTTTCATTTAGTGAAAAATACTAGGTCACATTTATTAGCTACACAATGTGGGAGCTTTTATTTCTCTCAAAAATCAAAACACAGGAATTTCAATTAACCTCATAATTAGGGAATGCCTACTCCATGTAGGTGCTCAGTAATTATTTTTGTGAACCAGGACACTAGTTTTGATGAGTGGGCATTTATTTTGCTTTTATCATTATGTTTTATTTTATTTTTATTGTTTCCCTTTATTCTCCACGACCTAAGAAAATCGTTGGGCAGCGAAGTTACTTTTTCTCAGTCCTGTGGCTTGAATTATGTCCCTCCTTCCCCCACTCCCCCCCCAATTCCTATGTCCATGTCCTAATCCCCAGGACCTCAGAATGTAAACTTGTTTGGAAATAGGGTCATCACAGATATAATTAATCAAGTTAAAATGAAGTTGTCAGGGTGGGCCTGAACCCATATGACTGGTATCCTCAATGAAAGGGAGAAATTTGGACACAGATACAGATGTATGTGCGCTTACACACACACACACACACACACACACACACACACACACAAGGGGAGACTCCCATGTGAAGGTGAAGGCAGAGACTGAGGTGATATATATATATGAGCCAAGTAATGCCAGATTGCCAGTAAGCCTCCAAAAGTTAGGAGAGAGGCCTGGAACAAATTCTCCCTCAAAGCTTTCAGAAGGAACCATCCCTGCTACCACCTAGACCTTGGGCTTCTAGCCTCCAAAACTGTGAAACAGTAAATTTCTGTTGTCTAAGCCACTCAGTTTTTGGTCCTGGTTCCAGAAGCCCTGGCAAACTAATACACTTGCTATCCCTGATCTGGTAATGAATTCCTTGAGGAAATATAATAATAGCCTACATGGAAAGTAAAGAAATCACAGGCTTTCTCTTACATAGATGGCAGAGCCCTGAGCAGGTTGCAAAGTTCTTTGTTTTTCAAATTCTGTCTCAGGCCAGACCCATCTTCTGAACTGTTCGTGGAACACTTTGCTGTTACTGTGTCTCTGGTGAGTTTTGTGCATATGTACATGAGCACGCGTATGTGCTCTCGGGCACGTGTATGTATAATGTTGAATGCTAACCTCATCCTTTCAACAGATTTTGACTTTTGATACCAAGGAGACAGATTAGAACAAAATTTAAATATCTTAGTTGTTTTAGCATACATATGGTCACATCTACAATACAAAAGAATTATAGTCAGACTTTTGAGTGAAAATTTTAATAATTATTCACACTTCCTGTCTGGATTTACAGAAAGATTTCAGCCATAGAGCAATATTAAGGGGCCCAGCTAAGTAGGAGAGACCCTTGAAGGGCGCCTGGGTGGCTCAGTTGGTTAAGCAACTGCCTTCGGCTCAGGTCGTGATCCTGGAGTCCTGGGATCGAGTCCCGCATAGGGCTCCCTGCTCAGTGGGGAGTCTGCTTCTTCCTCTGACCCTTCCCCGTCTCGTGCTCTCTCTCTCTCTTTCTCATTCTCTCTCTCAAATAAATAAATAAATAAATAAATAAATAAATAAATAAATAAATAAATAAATAATCTTAAAAAAAAGAGACCCCTAAAGAATACAGATGATCTGCTAAAAATTTTCATTTATTTCTAAGCTTTGCCATAATCTTAGAATGGAGAGCTCTCAATACATGTTATATTTCAGTAAGTAGTTTAAAAAGCACACAGATGCAAACATGCTTTTGTTTGGTTCAGATGAGTCACTCCAGAAAACTATATGGATCTAGTGGTTTTTTGTTTTTTTGTTTTTTTGTTTTTGAGCAATGCTTGCTTTATCTATTCTAACAGTATAATTTGTTATGCTTTGGAAGAATTGCCTCCGCTGTGCCTTGATGATCACTGTGGTCTCTTCCACTTATAAAATTCCATCAGCCTAACATAAATAATGGCATAATGAGTTGGTGTTAGCATGGATTTTTCAAATATGACTTTTCAAGATTGACATTCTGACATAAGCCTTCTTCAGCGATTTATAACAACAAAGTCATCTTGCAAATTTAACAAACAAGTCTAGCTTATGTTATAAAAATTTTAACTGCCCAGGTCTTTATAAAGTACCATGCTAAGAAAAGAGTACTTAACCAGAGAGTTGATGGACAATGAATAAGAAAGGGGCAATAATGGGATTTTTGTACTTAGTGGTGAGTAGAAGCTCACATATATCTGCATGTCTGCACTGAATGCCCTGTGTAAATGTAAGCAAAACGTGCTCATCTGCCTGAAAAGATCACCTTGCAAAACTTAAGGTTTTAAAGCAGTTCTCTTTTGCATAAGGCAAAGTGACTGGTGATGAAGGAGGAATGTGTGTTCATCCTAAAGACGACAGTGGTATCACCGATCTGGTAATGAACTCCTTGAAGAAATAGGATAGCCTGCAGGGAAAGTAAAAAAGAAATGACAGGCTTTTTTCTTGTGTGGATGTCAGAACCCTGATCGGGTAGAGAAAGTCTGTTTTTCCTTTTTTGTAAATTCTATCTCAGGCTAGACACACTTTCCAAACAGTTCATGGGGTACTCTGCTGCCGTTGTGTCTCTGCTAGGTGTTTTTTTTTTTTTTAAATTTTTTATTGTTATGTTAATCACCATATATTACATCATTAGTTTTTGATGCAGTGTTCCATGATTCATTGTTTGTTCATAACACCCAGTGCTCCATGCAGAACGTGCCCTCCTCAATACCCATCACCAGGCTAACCCATCCCCCTACCCCCCTCCCCTCTAGAACCCTCAGTTTGTTTTTCAGAGTCCATCATCTCTCATGGTTCGTCTCCCCCTCTGACATACTCCCCTTTTCTTCCTCTCCTGTTATCTTCTTTTTCTTTTTTCTTAAAATATGTTGCATTATTTGTTTCAGAAGTACAGATCTGTGATTCAACAGTCTTGCACAATTCACAGCGCTCACCGTAGCACATACCCTCCCCAATGTCTATCACCCAGCCACCCCATCCCTCCCACCCCCAACCATTCCAGTAACACTCAGTTTGTTTCCTGAGATTAAGAATTCCTCATATCAGTGAGGTCATGTGATACATGTCTTTCTCTGATTGACTTATTTCACTCAGCATAACACCCTCCAGTTCCATCCACGTCGTTGCAAATGGCAAGATCTCATTCCTTTTGATGGCTGCATAATATTCCATTGTGTATATATACCACATCTTCTTTATCCATTCATCTGTCGATGGGCATCTTGGCTCTTTCCACAGTTTGGCTATGGTGGACATTGCCGCTATAAACATTGGGGTACACGTACCCCTTCGGGTCCCTACATTTGTGTCTTTGTGGTAAATACCCAGTAGTGCAATTGCTGGATCGAACGGTAGCTCTAATTTCAACTGTTTGAGGAACCTCCATACTGTTTTCCAGAGGGGTTGCACCAGCTTGCATTCCCACCAACAGTGTAGGAGGGTTCCCCTTTCTCCACATCCCCGCCAACATCTGTCGTTCCCTGACTTGTTAATTTTAGCCATTCTAACGGGTGTGAGGTGGTATCTCATTGAGGTTTTGATTTGGATTTCCCTGATGCCGAGCGATGTTGAGCACTTTTTCATGTGCCTGTTGGCCATTTGGATGTCTTCTTTGGAGAAATGTCTGTTCATGTCTTCTGCCCATTTCTTGATTGGATTATTTGTTCTTTGGGTGTTGAGTTTGATAAGTTCTTTATAGATTTTGGATACTAGCCCTTTATCTGATATGTCATTTGCAAATATTTTCTCCCATTCTGTCGGTTGTCTTTTGGTTTTGTGGACTGTTTGTTTTGCTGTGCAAAAGCTTTTTATCTTGATGAAATCCCAATACTTCATTTTTGCCCTGGCTTCCCGTGCTTTTGGCGATGTTTCTAGGAAGAAGTTGCTGCGGCTAAGGTCGAAAAGGTTGCTACCTGTGTTCTCCTTTAGGATTTTGATGGACTCCTGTCTCACGTTTAGGTCTTTCAACCATTTGGAGTCTATTTTTGTGTGTGGTGTAAGGAAATGGTCCAGTTTCATTCTTCTGCATGTGGCTGTCCAATTTTCCCAACACCATTTGTTGAAGAGACTGTCTTTTTGCCATTGGACATTCTTTCCTGCTTTGTCAAAGATAAGTTGACCATAGAGTTGAGGGTCCATTTCTGGGCTCTCGATTCTGTTCCATTGATCTATGTGTCTGTTTTTGTGCCAGTACCATACTGTCTTGATGATGACAGCTTTGTAATAGAGCTGGAAGTCTGGAATTGTGATGCCGCCAGCTTTGCTTTTCTTTTTCAGTATTCCTCTGGCTATTCTGGGTCTCTTCTGGTTACATACAAATTTTAGGATTATTTGTTCCATTTCTTTGAAAAAAGTGGATGGTATTTTGATGGGGATTGCATTGAATGTGTAGATTGCTCTAGGTAGCATTGACATCTTCACAATGTTGATTCTCCCAATCCATGAGCATGGAACGTTTTTCCATTTCTTTGTGTCTTCTTCAATTTCTTTCATGAGTATTTTATAGTTTTCTGAGTACAGATCCTTTGCCTCTTTGGTTAGATTTATTCCTAGGTATCTAATGGTTTTGGGTGCAATTGTAAATGGGTTAGACTCCTTGATTTGTCTCTCTTCTGTCTTGTTGTTGGTGTATAGGAATGCCACTGATTTCTGTGCATTGATTTTATGTCCTGCTACTTTACTGAATTCCTGTATGAGTTCTAGCAGTTTTGGGGTGGAGTCTTTTGGGTTTTCCACATACAGTATCATATCATCTGCAAAGAGTGAGAGTTTGACTTCCTCTTTGCCAATTTGGATGCCTTTGATTTCTTTTTGTTGTCTGATTGCTGTGGCTAGGACTTCTAATACTATGTTGAATAGCAGTGATGAGAGTGGACATCCCTGCCGCGTTCCTGACCTTAGGGGAAAAGCTCTCAGCCTTTCCCCATTGAGAATGATATTCACTGTAGGTTTGTCATAGATGGCTTTTATGATATTGAGGTATGTACCCTCTATCCCTATACTCTGAAGAGTTTTGATCAAGAAAGGATGTTGTACTTTGTCAAATGCTTTTTCTGCATCTATTGAGAGGATCATATGATTCTTGTTCTTTCTTTTGTTAATGTATTGTATCACGTTGATTGATTTGCGGATGTTGAACCAGCCTTGCAGCCCAGGAATAAATCCCACTTGGTCGTGGTGAATAATCCTTTTAATGTACTGTTGGATCCTATTGGCTAGTATTTTGGTGAGAATTTTTGCATCCATGTTCATCAAGGATATTGGTCTGTAATTCTTTTTTGATGGGGTCTTTGGTTTTGGGATCAAGGTAATGCTGGCCTCATAAAATGAGTTTGGAAGTTTCCCTTCCATTTCTATTTTTTGGAACAGTTTCAGGAGAATAGGTATTAATTCTTCTTGAAATGTCTGATAGAATTCCCCTGGGAAGCCATCTGGCCCTGGGCTTTTGTTTCTTGGGAGATTTTTGATGACTGTTTCAATTTCCTTAGTGGTTATAGGTCTGTTCAGGATTTCTATTTCTTCCTGGTTCAATTTTGGTAGTTGATACATCTCTAGGAATGCACCCATTTCTTCCAGGTTATCTAATTTGCTGGCATAGAGTTGCTCATAATATGTTCTTATAATTGTTTGTATTTCTTTGGTGTTGGTTGTGATCTCTCCTCTTTCCTTCATGATTTTGTTGATTTGGGTCATTTCTCTTTTCTTTTTGATCAGTCTGGCCAGGGGTTTATCAATCTTGTTAATTCTTTCAAAGAACCAGCTCCTAGTTTCGTTGATCTGTTCTACTGTTCTTTTGGTTTCTAGTTCATTGATTTCTGCTCTGATCTTAATGATTTCTCTTCTCCTGGTAGGTTTAGGCTTTATTTGCTGTTTTTTCTCTAGTTGCTTTAGGTGTAGGGTCAGGTTGGGTATTTGAGACCTTTCTTGTTTCTTGAGAAAGGCTTGTATTGCTATATACTTTCCTCTCAGGACTGCCTTTGCTGTATCCCAAAGATTTTGAACAGTTGTGCTTTCATTTTCATTGGTTTCCATGAATTTTTTTAATTCTTCTTTAATTTCTTGGTTGACCCATTCATTCTTCAGTAGGATGCTCTTTAGCCTCCATGTATTTGAGTTCTTTCCGACTTTCCTCTTGTGGTTGAGTTCTAGTTTCAAAGCATTGTGGTCTGAAAATATACAGGGAATGATCCCAATCTTTTGGTACCGATTGAGACCTGATTTGTGACCTAGGATGTGATCAATTCTGGAGAATGTTCCATGGGCACTAGAGAAGAATGTGTATTCCATTGCTTTGGGATGGAATGTTCTGAATATGTCTGTGAAGTCCATTTGGTCCAGTGTGTCATTTAAAGTCTTTATTTCCTTGTTGATCTTTTGCTTAGATGATCTGTCCATTTCAGTCAGGGGGGTGTTAAAGTCCCCCACTATTATTGTATTGTTGTCAATGTGTTTCTTTGCTTTTGTTATTAATCGTCTTATATAATTGGCTGCTCCCATGTTCGGGGCATAGATATTTACAATTGTTAGATCTTCTTGTTGGATAGACCCTTTAAGTAGGATATAGTGTCCTTCCTCATCTCTTATTACAGTCTTTGTTTTAAAATCTAGATTGTCTGATATAAGGATTGCCACCCCAGCTTTCTTTTGGTGTCCATTAGCATGGTAAATGGTTTTCCACCCCCTCACTTTCAATCTGGGGGTGTCTTTGGGTCTAAAATGAGTCTCTTGCAGACAGCATATTGATGGGTCTTGTTTTTTAATCCAATCTGATAGCCTGTGTCTTTTGATTGGGGCATTTAGTCCATTTACATTCAGGGTAACTATTGAAAGGTATGAATTTAGTGCCATTGTATTACCTGTAAGGTGACTGTTAACTGTCTGTTGTCTGTGTTCGTTTCTGCTCTTTGCTGCTTTTAGGTTCTCTCTTTGCTTAGAGGACCCCTCTCAATATTTCTTGGAGGGCTGGTTTCGTGTTTGCAAATTCCTTTAGTTTTTGTTTGTTCTGGAAGCTTTTTATCTCTCCTTCTATTTTCAGTGATAGCCTAGCTGGATATAGTATTCTTGGCTGCATATTTTTCTCGTTTAGTGCTCTGAAGATATCTTGCCAGTCCTTTCTGGCCTGCCAGGTCTCTGTGGATAGGTCTGTTGCCAATCTAATGTTTCTACCATTGTAGGTTACATATCTCTTCTCCCGAGCTGCTTTCAGGATTTTCTCTTTGTCTCTGAGACTCATAAGTTTTACTATTAGATGTCGGGGTGTTGACCTATTATTATTGATTTTGAGAGGGGTTCTCTGTGCCTCCTGGATTTTAATGCCTGTTTCCTTCCTCACATTAGGGAAGTTCTCTGCTATAATTTGCTCCAATATACCTTCTGCCCCTCTCTCTCTCTCTCTTCTTCTTCTGGGATCCCAATTATTCTAATGTTGTTTCGTCTTATCGTATCACTTATCTCTCGAATTCTGCCCTCGTGATCCTGTAGTTGTTTCTCTCTCTTTTTCTCAGCCTCTTTATTTTCCATCATTTGGTCTTCTATATCGTTGATTCTCTCTTCTGCCTCATTTATCCTAGCATTTAGTGCCCCCATTTTTGTTTGCACCTCATCAATAGCCTTTTTGATTTCGATTTGGTTAGATTTTAGTTCTTTCATTTCTCCAGAAAGGGTTTCTCTAATAACTTCCACGCTTTTTTCAAGCCCAGCTAGTATCTTTAAAGTCATGATTCTGAACTCTAGGTCCGACATCGTACTAATGTCCGTATTAAGTAGGTCCCTGGCTGACGGTACTACCTCTTGTTCTTTTTGCTGAGGTGATTTCTTTTGTCTTGTCATTTTGTCCAGAGGAGAATAGATGAATGAGAGAACAAAATGCTAACAGGTTTACAACGTCCCCAGCAAATATGCTGTATACAAATCAGAAAAGACCTGAAACCAGGGGAAAAGAAAGGGAAAGAAAGAAAAAAGAAAGAGAAAAAGAAAAAAAAAGAAAAAAAAGATAAAAACAAAAACAAAACAATACAAAAAAAGCAGAATATGATCAAATATGATCAGGCTAGTGCATAGATCAGTGCCACACACTAGATTTTGGGCGTATTTTGGTCTGTTAGAAAAAAGTGCCTCCTAAAATTTTAAAGGAAGAAAGACATATATGTACAAAATAAGGGTTGATACAATGAAGGGATGGAAGATGACTGTAAAGATGAAAATTATAAAAGATTTTATAAAAGGACTTGGTAAGATAAGTTGTTTGAAAAAGGAAAGAAGATTTAAGAAAAAAAAGAAAAAAAAAAGAAAAAGGGAGAGAATGTGATCAGGCAGGAGACTAGAACAAAGCCATACACTAGTGATTTAGGGTATATTTTGATCTGTTAGAAGAAACTGTACCTCAAAATTTTAAAGAGAGAACAACTTATATATATATGCCAAAAATAAGGGTAACTACTATGAAGGGATAAAATATGACTCTAAAAATGAAAAATAAAAAATGTTTTTTTTTTTTTTAAAAAGGGGATTGATAAGATGTTGGTTGAAAAAGGGAAAAAGAAAAATAAAAAAAAACAGTCAACAAAAATTAACTTTGATGAAATAATGAATCATGGTAAAAAAAAAAAAAAAAGCCATGAATCTATGTGCAGTATTCCCCTAGCGCTGGAGTTCTCCCATTCTCCTTGATCGATCAACTTGGTCTTGGCTTGCTGGCTGTTTGTGCTGATCTTCTGGGGGAGGGGCCTGTTGCTGTGGTTTCCAAATGTCTTTGCCGGAGGCAGAATTGCCCCGCCCTTGTGGGTCTGGGCTAAGGAAGCTGCTCCGGTTTGCTCTCAGGAGCTTTTGTTCCCTGCAAGCTCTTGGTACAGCTTTGGAGGACCAGGGCAGAAATGGTGGCCTCCCAATCTCCACCCGGAGGAGCTGAGAACTCGGGGCCCCGCTCCTCAGTGCGCCCCCAGAGAAAAGCAGTCACTTCCGTGTCCCCGGTCTCCGGCCGCACTCTGTGCTCACCCGGCCTGTGATCGAGCGTTGCTATCTCTGGCACCCAACCCCGCGCGGAGTCTCCAAACCCAGCAGATCCCTGCAGTGCGTTCCCGCACTGCTCCTCCCCGGGAAGGAAGGGGAGTCTCCCCGGATCTGCTGCTTGTTGGGTCCCTGCTGGAGGAGCCGTGCCCCGACTGGGCCGCAGATCACAGTTTATGGCAACCCCGAGCTGAGAGCCCGCGACTCTGCTCCGTCTCTGCAGCCGGCTTCCCCGCTCTGATACCTGGGAGCTCTGGCGCACTCAGGCACCCCTGGTCTCTCTGTGACCCCAAGGGTCCTGAGACCACACTGTCCCGGGAGGATTCCACCCCCCGCTTAGCCACTGCAGCGACGTCCCTCCGCCGAGCCAACTTCTAAAAGGTCCGATTTTGTGCTCCACGGCTCTATCACTTGCCAGAAGCGGCCGGTGGAGGCCCCTCCCCCGCCGTCTATCCTCCCGAATATTGCCTCGGATTCACTTCTCCGCACGCCCTACCTTCCAGTAAGTGGTCGCTTCTCTGTTCAGAGAGTTGTTGCTACTCTCCTGTTCGATCTCCTGTTGAGTTCGTAGGTGTTCAGAATGGTTTTGATCCCTATTCAGCTGAATTCCTGAGACCAGACGAAATCTAGGTCTCCTACTCCTCCGCCATCTTGCTCCGCCCCCCCTCTGCTAGGTGTTTTGCATAGGTACATGTGCACATGTGGACGTGTCTACACGCCCCAGGGCCCCAGCAAAACTCTCACACTCGTGACTGAAATTAGAATGGTTTTCTCAGGCACACCAGTTTGGAGTGAAAAGTCATCATGCAGACCTTATACACAACACTCAACGTCTATGGTGGTATAAAAAGAATGGAGACTTCAGATTTTTCTCTTAGGATTCACAAAGACAGACAAATGGAAACCAAAATGAACTGCTACAAGCCCAAAGGACTTTGACATCACTTTGACACTATCAGCCTAAAATACTGCCTTCACCTAGGCTCATGGAAGTTCTAATAAACACCGGAGGAGGCATTCAGCCAGGGGTAAAATTTATTCCATAAAAATTGTCTTTTCTGTAGGGATGCTTCTGGAACTATCAGCACTTATCTCACGAATGGGCCCCAAAATGACTCCATAGTCCATAGTTTATCTTTACAAGGAGGGAGCCTAAAAGCCCAGCTCCAGCAATTTCAGTTTCAAAACCCAAAGAGATAGAAGCAGGACTGTGACTTAGGGCACAAACATGATAATAAATGGTGATCAAATTTAATCTGATTCCAGATTTTCTAATGATGATACAGTGTTGCAATGTGGGGCTGCAGAAATGTTGTAAATAATACATTTTTAAAATGCCGATGTTTTTATGATCTCATTTCATATCTGCCAGTTCAGGTTATTCAAGACATCCATCAGTGCAGATTGAACATTCTTCCACGTGTTTGACTCTCTTCGATCCAACTGCTTCTACTAAAACCTGTGCTGAGTTGGGTTCTTGAATTCTGAGAGTGAGTTTCTCAAAGGTCACATATCTGGCAAATAGAATTATTTTGATATTTACTAATTCCCTTTCTTTTGCCATTTTTAAGGCAGTTTGGGCTGCCAAACACAAGTTGAGGTGAAACTATGGGGAAGGATTATTTAATATAGTTAACGGGATGCCTAGGTGGCTCAGTCCCTTAGGCATCTGCCTTCCACTCAGGTCATGATCCTGGGGTCCTGAGATCGAGTCCCACATCGGGCTCCTTGCTCAGCGTGGAGCCTGCTCCTCCCTCTGCCTGCTGCTCCCCCTGCTTTGTGCTCTATCACTTTCTCTGACAAATAAATAAGAGCTTTAAAAAATAATATAGTTAACTATTCCTGTTTTGTTCACAGCAACAATCTGTCTTCAGATGTCCCAAGACATGCCCTGTGTTTGGACTCTTTCTCTCCCAAATTCTCCAGTGTTAGCAGATACTTAAGGACTCAGGAAGACAATTATTGATAAAGTACTAACGAGTCCCCACAAGACCTAACTAAGGCTCAAATACATTTAAGCAGCTCATGATAGGAGAGGACAAAGATGGGAATGCTCTTTTGCCATGTACTCACCCGAAGATGTGCTGTCTGCACTTGTCTTTAGGGGTTAGGTAATGCTTACAGTGTGTATGTGCATCCACCCTCCTGAGCCTAGTGTGACTTGGCCAAATGATTTCCCCTTCTTTCTTTTAAATCTCAGCTTGAGTATCCCTTCTGCTGGGAAGGCTTCCTCCCCCAGCCTAATACAGGGCGTGGGTCGGGGCTGCCAGGTTGCACAACTACAGGCACCATTCACATTGTGCTTTAGGCGGATGGCGCCCCTGGAGTTGAGGCAATGAGGCGGCCCTCCCCACATGCCCTATCACAGCACCCTGGGTTTACCTCTTCCACGGACTTTACCCAGCTGGATTGTAACTGCCTGTTTCTTTGTCCATCTCCCTTCCTCAAGGCTGGGACTGTCTTCCTCTTAGAAGGCTGAACTTGACACAGAGTATGCCCTCAGGAAAGGCTCGTAAAGGACTAACCCGAGTTGTTGAATTGGGAGGCTCTGGATCCTGCACTCCCTGATGTCCAGCCCTGATCAGCCAGTTGTCGTGGTTTTGTTTTAGAAAGGGGTGCTACTAAATCCATATGGGGGCTTCCTGTTCCTTGTCAGTTATGAGCGTTAGCTCCTGCCAGGCTCCAGTGCCCTGTGGACCTTCTGAGAGAATGGGGCTGCCTGGGGGGCTGGAATGGGAGAGGGGCTAAAGAAACACAGGTGTTCCTGGCTTGGTTGGCAACAGGGTTTTATTTTAAAGATTTTGTTTATTTATTTATGTATGAGAGAGAGAGAGAGAGAGAGAGAGAGAACGTGAGAGCATGCACACACAAGAGGGTGGGGGTGGCAGTGGGAGGAGGTGGAGGAGGAGCAGAGGGAGAGGGACAAGAAACAAGCAGACTCCCTGATCAGGACCCTGAGATCATGACCTGAGCTGAAATCAAGCGTGGGTGCTTAACCAACTGAGCCACCCAGGAGCCCCGGCAACATGGTTTTTTGTTTTTTGTTTTAAGATTTTTATTTATTTATTTGAGAGAGAGAGAGCGCACACAAGCAGGGACAGAGGGAGAGGGAGAAGCAGACTCCCCACTGAGCAGAGAACCCGATGCGGGACTCGATCCTAGGACCCGGGGATCATGACCTGAGCTGAAGGTAGATGCTTAACCAACTGAGCCACCCAGGCGCCCCAGCAGGGTTTTCAACAAAAGCACTTCCACCCCCTCCTACAACCCCTTCTTTTTTCTGAGGTGGACCTGTACGTCCTAAATTCAATTTTTTTTTTTAATGGCGGGGGATTATATAACCAGTAAACTCTGATTTTTTAAATTTATTTAATATTTTATGGCTATATAAGTATAAATGGAAGGATCAAAATCATTGAAATCAAAAAAGTTGGTTCAGCTTTGTGGAAAACAAATCCTTCTGCTGTAGTACATTTTTCCATTAAAAAGGAAAAAAAGAAAAACTGATTTTCAGAGTCCTGCCAACAACACTCTAAATGTAAGTGCTAGATTTGCAAATAGGCTTATATTCAAATTTAGAGAATATGCATATTCAGAGACTTATTATTCAGGAAATATTTGGTTATCTTCAGACTAAGTAAAACTTTTGGCTAAAAATAAGAGGGGTAACATATAAATAGTGGGGAAAGTTAGGGAGCATGCCATCACAAGAATAGAATAGAGAGAAAGAGGTAAGGAGAACTGTGTGTTTTCTGTTTTGACTCGTCTTTGCCACTACCTGAAACTCAATTAAATTTAACAAACATTAACTTGGTGCCTAGCATGCAAAGGCTTGGAAAATGCAATTTTGACCCCTATGTTCTTAGAGTTGAATAGGCAGGATATAATGGAACAATGAGACTGATTCACCAACACCCTCTCTTACACCATTATGAAGACCAGATATAATTCAGAGTTTCTACTTCAGTTCAGGAGGTGGGCTCTGATTGGTTTAGGACTATTATTGTACCCCCCACTCCCTCATCAATGACTGGTTCACGCACTCATCAGGCCACAGTGGTTGGTTTAGGAATGATTGTGTGACCCAGTTTAGGCCAATGAGACACAAAAGAGAGTTTTCTCAGGGTTTCAGGAAATGTTTCCTCCTCTAAAACAGAGAATAGATAGTGGAGTATTCTTCCTCGAGCCCTTGTTGGGTATGAATAAAGGCCCAGAATCACTGTAGCCTCTTGCTGTTTGTCTGAGGATAAAAGTTGTGAACAAAGATAAGTAGAGTCAACAAAATCTTAGAGAAATGGATGAAGAACCCCGATCAAGCCTTGCCTGAAGCTGCCTACCTATTTAATTTCAGTTATGAGTTGATAGATCCTTTTTATTGTTTAAGGCAGGTGGAGTTGTCTTATTTTTCATACTGACTGATGCAAGGGATAAGCACACTGATACTTAAAACACTTGTCAGAATATGATAAATGATGTTCAGGTTATACCCAAGAAGAAAGCAGAGTCCATCAGAGATGGGATCCTGTTGTTAGTAATTACGGAGCGCAGTAATAAAAAATATTATCAATTAGAAATTAAACAAGGCTTACCAGGATGAATTAACACTGTACAGGACAAATAGCAAACATGAAATGAGAGAAACCTAAGTTAGAAATGAATAAGAATTTGAGAGTTGGAAGAGATCTCAAAGCTTAGATAGGAAAGCCCCTAGGTTTCCTGTGCAGAAATAGGCCCCTAGAGGTTAAGTAACTTGCCTGAAGTCACAGAACTGAATTGAGCAGAGTTGAGGACCCAGTTTTTTTGAATTCCAAATGGGGTTCTTTCTGTTACAGCTTCCTCTCTAAAGATAGGAAATGAAATAGGAAAATGATATTTTAAAATGTCAGCGTCGGAAGAGGAGAGAGGAAAATTCTGCGCTTTTATTTAACGGGAATTTAGGAAGCTCATAATAGAAATTTTGGATATTTTGTTTTTAAATCAGACTGTGGCCTTTACTAAAAGGTTGAGCATATGCTACCATGTGGAACCACCTGGGGTAGCTCTGTTGCTAGGCGCCCTGCCTAAAGCAAGGCAGTGCTGGTTCAACCCAGTCTCACCCAAACCCTGACCCCCCAGAGCCGTCAGTCAGCTGGCTCTCACTAGAGTTAGACTATACATTCTTTTACAAGATCAAAAGTCAGTCTATCAAGGAGCAGACCAATAATGTATTCAGCCTGGTGTCTGCCCCAGTATAGGCACTAAGGGATATTTCTCTTTCTTTCTTCCTTCACACGTGGAGCAAGGTAAGAGATTCCAATAGAGCTGTATTATGTTATAACGGCAACAAAGCAGATCTTGAGTTAGAACTGTGTTCTGGTCTCAGGTGTTCTATTTTAATTGCTCTCAGATCTTAGACACATTCAATCTCTGAGCCTCCATTTCCTCGTCTGCTAAATAATAACTGTCCTGCCCACCTTTCGGGGTTGCTGTGAAGATCGAAAGAGCTAATGATTGTGAAAGCAGAGGGTGAATTCTCCAAGCCTCTTATCATGATCTACTTCATACCCCTCGGTTTAAAGATCAGGGAGCCAGGAGCAGGTGAGTGATTTCCCCAAGGTCTGTTAGTGACAAGTAGACCTACCTCTTCCCAAGCTTCCTGAGAGCTGACCTCCAGCAGAGGGATTTATAATTACCTACAAAACAGCCACAAGATTTGCTAGATTTACTCAACAACAACTACCTAACCAAGCTACATATTGTACCAGCTCTCTTGAAATGATGCCCCAAGTATAAGGAAGCATGATACACAATGTCAGGAGAGATCGATAGGAACAGTGTAGCCAAATCAAGCCCGTTTTAAAAACAGCTTCCAGCACTATTTTGCTTTTTAGCTAAAGAAAGGAAAAATGCTCAAAGAATGACTAGGCAGTTCAATGAAAGAAATGAAAACTACTTCTTATGGACTTGCATTAATGTTATAGTTGTCCAACAGATCATTCTCTTCTTCCTAAATTCTCCTTTTGCCCGAGTTTGTGAGCCCTGCAACGTGAATACGTGAGGTGTTTCCTCACACTTGGTCTCTAGGGTTAACGATTTAAACAAGTGATGTCTTGGCTTAGCCAAAAGGACTCTCAGATCTTCCAGTCTATCATATTGTGTGTCTGTCTTATGTGTTTGTCTGTTTGCTGCTTTCCACAGAGGGACTTGAAGCTGTTTATACAAATAGATGCTTTGTCCAAGAATAAGATAATGTGAAGTGAGTTTGGAGAAAGAAAAAAAATGTGGGTAAGGAAATGTGATGAACTGCCAGACATAGATACCCAATAACCTAACTCAGTTGCCAGAAGAGGCGGGGGGTGGGGTGGGGGGAACAAAACCAAAGAAAACAAAAAACAAATGCTAAGCTTTCTAGAAGCCAAGAGCAAACTGGTGATTGCCATTTGGTTCATACTCAGCAGACTGTGTGGGGCTGGAGGGAAGGGGCAGAAGACAAGCTTGGCTTATAGCCAACACAGCACACTCCTATGGACCCACACTAGTGAAAGCATTAAAGTGCACCTTGAACTCTGAATATTCACTTTTAAAACATCCATCATCCACCAACTGAGCTCAGTGGAGTGGCTGCTTCACTTCTCCAGTGAGTACCCGATTTACAGATTCTCCTACCTCGAGCAAAGTGGGCAATATCCAAATTCAAAGGCTGTGTTTGCTCTCATGGAAGCCACTTGGAGAGTCTACTGCCCTTGCTAATTCACTGCCCTAGGCAACTGCTTGTTTCATCTCTGTTCTTTTCCCAGCCAGAGTCATCGTTCCAACTTATTTGTATGACTTAATGCTTCTCCATACCCAGAAGCCTATTTCAGAGCTCACTCATTAGTCAAATCTGTTTTTTTCACTAATTGATTATATTCTTTTGTAAACTAGCTAATCTGAAGGAAAGTGAGTTAGCTAATTTGGAAAAAGCAAGTATTTAAATCTTGGTAATATAATGTTCTCATGAAGTGCTTCTCTAAATTAGAGTCAAGTTGCATATGTGAATAATGCAAGTGGTTGTGGAATTTTAGGAACGGGTCTTTATCCCCGTGTCGCATCTCTCTAGAGTTTCCTCTCTCCTCAGGTGTTCCTTTTTAACAAGTGTGCTATATATAAACAACTTCATTCCTTGTTGAAAAAAAGGAGTGTGAAATGACAGGACAATAGGTGTATACGGAAGGGCAGATTGAGACATTCAAAGTAGGCGAAGAATGGGCGATACCAGTTGGGCAGTTTGATTTCGCTGTGTCTGTAATCATTACTCAGTGATAATTTTTATCACCATCTGCCTTGCTAATCACGTTTTAAAAACTAGGACCTTAATTCAACCTCTACAGATTGTTTTAAACTATTTGGTCTATCTAACAATTGGTGAGAAATTACCAGAACCTTTCAGAGAAAATTTTTAATTCATTTACACAGACTTGAATGTTTAAATTACATGAACATATCATCACTTTTATTTTAGTCAGTTTTCTTCTCTTGTTTTGATCTGCTGTTTGACTTTTTGCCTTGCCAACCCAGATTCAACTGTCTTCAAAGATGTCTTTAGCTATCATTTAAAAAATCAGCTCTCTTTTCTTTGGATAATTCTGCAACCTGGAGAATTAAAACAACATTGTCTAGTTGTGCTGTTGACTCATGTACAGTCTTCAGAAAAATGTATCATTTTCATGTGGCTGATTAAGTTTTGTAGCAAGGTTCTCATAAACATATGTTCTTTGGAGAGTAGCAATAATTCCGTCTGGTTTTCTTTCCTGTTCTTTGTAATACACAAGTGGAGGATGTACAGGGGATGTAAATTCCTAAAATTCTCTATACCTTTAAAAATGCGTCTCATATGGCCAAGATTTTTGTTATCTTTGTTGAACAGTGCAGTTTAGGAAAAGAAACTATAAATCTATAAAACTGATTATCTATCGAATGTTTTCTATGGATGCTGGGTTTGTTGTTTTTTTTTTTTCCTTGTCCATCTGTTGCCGTAAGCTAACAAATGAGAAACAGAAATTATTATGAAATCAGAGTAACCAAAGAGTGGTTCTCTCCAGTTTGGGAATAGGGTATACTACTTTGTATTCATCTTTATCTGAAGATGTCAAATATCAGTGGAAATCTCAATGCCTCTGTGAGGTAGATAATTTTATGTTATTTTACAGAGAAGGATAATGCTATACTGAGAGGTAAATAAAGTCCTGGGGTCAAAGCACCAGAGCACAAAGTAAGATTTTAAAGTTCAGATTCAAGGAACAGAAGTATGATTTGCAATCAAACCACATCAACAGAGATTCCCAGATTTTGACACCGAAGCTATGTTTATTTGACATAAAGATAGGGAGGTCAACTGGCTAAAATTTGTCTCCATCTCTCCAGTTTTCTCCCTCCACTTAATCAAATAAAACATAAGCCTCCTCTTGCTCTCCCAAAAGTTTCATCTGTAAAACAGGGATGATAATACTAATACCACGTAGAGTTGTTTTGAGGAAGAAATGAGAAAATGGAGATACCTTATTACAGACACTGGCACTTAGTAAGGTATTCAATAAACATTAACTGCTATTAACATTATGATCAATTCATAAAGAAAATAAATGGAAGAAACCCCTGACTTGGGGCATGTTAAAAGAATGTTTGCTTACTTTGCAAAAGAGAAAGTTTCTATTGTTTTTTCCAAAAGATTGGAAGGGATAAAATACTCTTTTGTATTCTATCATGTATTATTATCTATCTAGCATCTATGTATCTATTATCCATCATTATCTGTTTTCATCTTTTATTATCTATTATTACCTATTATCCTTTCTATTATGCAAGAATAAATTTTTACCCTGTAACTATTTGATTACCCATGGCCAATTGACAAGAGTCAAAGATAGTATCATTGGGATAACAAAGGAGAAATATTGAGGAGGTAGCCAGCAACCACTTATGAGATCACCAATATTTGACGATTTTTTTACCTAAATAAGTGGCAATTTCACTTATGAAATAGTGAACCTAATAGACTCCAGAGTCAACCTAGTAGACCCTGAATCCAGACACATCCAAGCTAAGGATTAAAAACCGAAGAGACAATGTATCTTCTACCCTTTCTTCTCACCTACTACCAAAACATGAAACAAACAGCAGAAAACCAACAATAGAAGAGGAAATAGTGATTCACCAGGGTAGTTCAAACTTTGGAAAATACAATTTAATTTAGCCCAATTTCTGTTTATTGTATTTTCTATTTTCAAAAGCCATTTTGTTCATTTTTTTCTTATGTTCAATTAGCCAACATATAGTACATCATTAGTTTTTGATGTAGTGTTCAACGTTTCATTAATTGTGTATAACACCCAGTGCTCATCACAACATGTGCCATTTTAAATATAGTAAATGTCATTTTCTCAATATAAAATATAAGTAAATATCAAATGATATATATATATTTTAATTATGGCTATTTCTAGCATGAGACAAAGATATTTTTAAAATTTACAGTAGATCATGGGTGCCTGGGTAGCGCAGTTAAGCGTCCAACTCTTGGTTTCAGCTCAGGGTCTCAGGATTGAGCCCCGGTGCTGGCCCCGTGCTCAGCACAGAGTCTGCTTAAGACTCTCTCTTACTCTGCTCTTCCCTCCCGCTCTCACTCTCTCTCTCTCTAAAATAAATAAATCTTAACAACAACAAAAAAGTTTATGGTAGATCCAGCTTCACTTTTAGAGGACAAGATTATTTTTAATAAAATTCTGTCCTGCTTTTGACCATAATTTTTATTATGTATTAAATAGCTCTAACTTTGAAGAGTATTTTTATAAGATCATTTTATACTTTCCTTTTTGCTGTTTTCTGCTTCCTTAATTGGTCACCTAGCTAACAGAGCTCTATTTGAAACATGGCTTCCTTGTCAAATGGAGAAGTCAATAGGCTTCTTAATGCTGTCTTCGAAGCTGGGATTATGATACTTCAGCAGACCTCTCTTTCATACAGGCTGAGCCACCATCCATTATAGTGTGTACGTGCTCTCCCAGGACAGATTAACCTCCAGCGTACCAATAAGATCATGACATGCCCTCCAAAACACAATTAAATTTCACTGAGGTTTTCAGATGTGACATCTTTAAGAGATTTTCATATGCAAAAGTTTCACGAATCACACACTCTGGCAAATTACCAGGACAATATCCTCAGCTGAATCTCCTCAGGAAAACAGGCTGAAGTATTAACATGAGGGTTTTTGAAAGGCTCCCTATGGCACCTTTGCTGAAAAGATATTAAGCTAAACAGCTGCTGATATGGAAACCGGCTGTTTGAACTGTAACTCGGTTAGATATGTTAATAGGGGAAGACTATGATATCTGACAAACGTGACGCAGGAAATGACTAAACAGTTAATGCTTATTACTTTGCAGTATTCCTGAGGCCGGGGAGGTGGTAAGGGTGGTATCGTGTGGGCACTAAACAGTAACCCAAGGCAGTGGCACTTGAAAGGGACCATTTCTTTGTCCTTCTTTCTAGAGTTTCAGGCATTATAAATATTAACTTGTCCAAGATCCTGCTTCACAGCAATCATTGACAGGACAAATGAAACATTTTGCAACACCTTAGAAAAACAATCCTATCAGTGTTACAGAGCTAGTTTTATTATCCTGCTTCCTAAAAAAGCTGTGAAAGCCGTGAGGCCTCAATAGCTCTGGCAGAATTTCTGTAAAGGTGATGGAATTTGGCCCTTGAATGACGCAAAAAGATGCATGCATGGATTTTGCAAATTCATGCTTCCACACACATAAATGCTGGGTTGAACCCAGGTTTTTAACTGTTTGGATTTTTAAAATAAAATAAAATAAAAAAATGCCACTCCCCCTGCATGTGCTCTCTCTCTTTCTCAGATAAATAAGTAAAATCTTTAAAAAAAAAGTACAAAAGGTTAAGCATATAAACATGCACTATGGCGGAGCACCTGGGTGGCTCAGTCTTTAAGCATCTGCCTTCGGCTCAGGTCATGTGGGATCGAGCCCCGCATTGGGCTCCCTGCTCAGCGGGAAGCCTGCTTCTCTCACTTGTGTTCCCTCTCTCGCTGTGTCTCTCTCTGTCAAATAAATAAATAAAATCTTTTTTAAAAAATAATAAAAAAATGTACTAGGGCTATGTGCACCATTGATCTTTCACAATATTAGAAAAATGGAAGAAAGCATATTCCCTTACAAATACTGTCATTTTTAAAAAAAGATTTTATTTATGTATTTGAGAGAGAGAGAGCACAAGCAGGGACAGGGGAGTGGCGGAGGAAGAGGAAGAAGCAGTCTTCTCCCTGAGTAGGGAGCCCAACTCAGGGCTCCAATCCCATGACCCTGAGATCATGAGATCATGACCTGAGCCAAAGGCAGACGCTTAACTGAGCCACCCAGGTGCCCCACAAATACTGTCACTTTTTAACCAGTGGAAAAATCATCAATTATGCAAAAATGTCCGTAAATACAAAATAAGTAATTTCCAACATAACTCAAGACCATCGATGAAAATGCAAGAAATATTTACTAAGCCAGAGTCAGGCAAACTATGGCCCTAGGGCCAATCCAGCCCCCAGCTGACCTGGGAGCTACGGGTGTTTTTTATGTTTTTAAAGGGTTGTAACAAAGAAAGCAAAGAAGAATCAACAGCGACTGTTCATCGCTGGCAATTTCCTAATCAGTCTTTCGCAGAAAAAGTTTGCCCACCCCTGTACTAAGCAGTTCCAAACTCTGTGAGGCGAACTGCATTTTCCGTCTCAAACCAGGTGAAGATGAATAAAGGCTTCCGTGCCTGTAAATAGTTTATAGGCTCCAGGGGCACAGGGCTAGTCAATAAGCTAGACTGTGAAAGAAGATGGCGTCAGATAAGGGCTTCAAAGAAACAGGCCCCAAGGTTGGTGGGGAGATAGGGAGTGGCCTGTTGGGAGGGTGATTCTTAAAATGAACCTTGAAGACCACAGATCTTGAGGAATACAGGAAGGTAGAGTGAAGAGGGGATCGGAGAGACCAGAATGCAGGGTGTTTCCATAATCCGTGGGTGATTCACTCTCAGAAGCACTTAGGTGGCTGAAGGTGGCCTACCAGGCTGGAATGTGAGGTAAGCGTTGCGTGACAGAGGCCATGATCAGGAGCTTGTATGGAATCGAGAGATTGATTCTCTTAGAGACCAAAAGGACAATGCGTGCTTTTACTTTGGTGTCTGGTCTTACTGGGCTCTCGTGTGGTCACAGGGAAGTGTTTTATTATAATTGGTGAAAATCGAGGGAGATAGTCCCTCTTAGGCCATGCATCTAGTAAATGAATGGCTTTTGGCTGTAGGTCAATGAATAACATGAGTATATGCAGTTACCAAGTCACCATTAACAAATAAAGCTGGTAGAGTTTCAATGTACTCATCAGAATTCTTGAAAGCCTATTTTTCAGGCAGTTCAAATAGAGGTGAGGCAGCTGAGGTTGGCGAGGCTGCCAGGAACACCGAGTTGAGTTTGCCCCTGACTCAGTGCATGACCTTTGGCAAATCACTCAACTCCTCACTATCTCAGTTTCCTTGGCAATAAAATGGGGATAACAGACCTTAGCCACCTCATAGGAGTGTGACGAAGAGTAATAAATGTCTGCAAAAAGATAAGTGCTCCTGGGGGTGGGGGAGGTGGGGGGCGGGGGTGGGGGAGGAGGGAGAAGTTCTCTTTCGAGAGTTTAGAAGAAAAATGGAGATTTTCAAAATTAAAGTAGGTCATGGTTTGCAGCTTCTAAGAGCCAAGAGCTTTGTAAAACAGAAAGGATTATGGATGATACAGAACCTACAGATTGCTAAATGTACCTGTAAACTATAGTAGAATTCTGGGACTGTATTCTCTAAATTAAAATCAGGAGACAAATTATTTTGGTTTAATGGTGGGAGAGAATGTTGAAAATCAGACAACACTGCCCTAGACAAGGTGGCCACATATGGCTTGCTCTATCTGTACTCCAAAGCTTAGAATGTTCTGCTCAGTTCTCCTGTGTATTGTTCGGTTACAAAGTTGCAGAGAGAAAAAAAATCCCTTTCTCCACTTCCTTTTCTCTTCAGACTTTCATAATCGGTCCTAGAGAGGGACTGTGGCAGCAATGTCTACCCGGCCAGAAGGGCTGCCTCATAGCTACCCGTCTGTCATTGGCCCTTGGAGGCTGAGGGAGATACTAAAGTTCTAAGGAAAGTTGAAGAATCAGCCCTAGCTATGTCATACTGTGCGTGGAGCAGACCACTGGGGATAGAAGACATGCTCTGCACTGCTCTGGACTTTTGGGGTGGTGAAATGTTTCTTAGGATCCTTGATGTCCCTTACCCCCACCCCTTTTTTCCTCTCCCTCCCCCTCCTTCCTTTTTCTTGCTCTTTCTCTCTCTCTTCCTTTCTTTCTTAAAGAAATCTTTACTTTATAGTTGGCTAAACTGGAGAGACAAGCCAAATAGTTCGGTTTGCAATTTGCTGTCTTGTTGGGAGGACACTAGCTCAAAACCACAAAGCCCTGAGTTTGACCCTAGCACTCTGTGGCTACTGATGACTCATCCTGGTAATTATCAGATTGAATCTTCCCTACTGGTTTGATAATAACAATGAGTGGAAAAAGAACTTCAATCAAATGTTCATGCCTAATAATCGGTCTCCTGATTGCCTTTGTAGATTCGTGGTTCTCTTCATTTTCCTGGTATGTGTAAGACAATATGCTATTGATGCAATCCTTGGGTGCATAGTTTGCATATATAACCCTGTTATATAGTTAACCCTGTTTTCGGGTCCTTGGAGAATGCTGCCTGAGTAAAGGAGGGAGCCACAAGATGCCAGTACCAGTCAGAGATGGCTGGAATAGAAGCTGCCCTCTGATGAAATCTTGATTTTACGTGGCTTTTCTTAATAACAGGGTTGCTAAATAGGAAAGTTAAGCTGGAATTTAACTGCCGTGATTCTGCCTTAGATTTTGGAGCTCTGGGTCCACTGATGTTCCTTTCCATCCCACCCATTTATAACTTTCATCACTTTTTCCTCAAGGTAAAGAAGACGTACCTCTGTGACTCAACAGCATGCCAAGGCCATTTGAGCCTTCCCAGGGTTCCAAAGGAAGTATTGATTTGAATTCTGCTGCTTGAACAATTAGTCTCTAAGACGGCAGCTTGCAACTTCCTTAAAGTAATGGTGTGGGTTTGGAGGGGAAATTATCTTGTTGGTGATTGTTTTAATTTTTCAATTCATGGTTATTCATCTGGTTGTGTGTAGTCTTTTGAGCCTGATACTCTGCTGAATGAATCTCTATGCTAAAGTAAAATGGGAAGAAGACCAAATTTCTGGTTCAGTGGAACTATGTATTTTCGGACAAGGAATCACTTGCATATCCTTAGTAAAAATCACGTAGGGATGGCCCACAATAAAACTCAATGATGCATATAAGTTATATACACTTATATATATATAATATACACTTTTATTTATATATATTTTCAGTATATTTATATATATTTTAAATATATATTTATATATTTTTAAAAAATATATTTTATATATACTTATATATAAAGTAATAAATATAAAAGTGTGTATACATGCACCAAAAAATTAAATTATTCACAGCAGCAGTAGTCGCAATAGTCAAAAATTAGAGACAACTCAAATGTCCATCAGCTGTAGAGTGGATAAATAAGCTGTGGCATGTTTATACAACGGCATGTTACATAGCAATGGGAAAGAATGAGCACCTGCTACACACAACATAGATGAATTTCACAAAGTGCTGAGCAAAAGAAGTCAGATGCAAAAGGACACATACCTATGAATCCATTTATCTGAAGTCCATAAACGGTCAAAATTGGTCTATAGAGATGTATTCTGATAGAAATCTGAACAGTGGGTTTCTTTGGGGTGGGGCTAGAGTTCTTAAAGGGAACTCCTAGAGTTTGGTGGTGGTTACACAAGCATGGAGCTGTACAATAATGATTTGTAAACTTTTCTGTATGTATGGTCTACTTTAATAAAGGTTTACCTTGAAACATGCATAGTCATTATTATCAGTTTGAGTTTAGTGTTATTTCACTTTTCATCAGAATGAAGGTCAGTATTGTGCGAATGCTCTTAAGCTGCAAATGACAGGAGACCCAACTCAAAAGTAGTTTAAACCAGGGGTTGGTAAACTTTTCCTATAAAGGAACAAATAGTAAAGATTGTAGGTTTTTTTGGGGTCATGGGACTTCTTGTGAGTATTCAGCTCTGTGTTGTAGCAGGAAAGCAGCCACAGAAAATATGTAAACAGAGGGGCAGGGCTGTGTTCTAATAAAACTCAAGTGAACTTGGGTGTTGTCTTATTCTGCCGTCCACCAACCCTAACCTGTAACATCAAATCATGTAATAGCACAGTAGAAAATGGCACATTCAGAAGAAATAGGCTTTACTTGGCATTCTCCTTGCTTGGAGGATTTATGTTTAAAATCCAACTCCGTAAAGACAATGATAATATGGAAGTCTTGGAAAACCTTTAGCTATTTGCTGTAGCAAGATTGTCAAAATACCAAATAAAATACTGAACTATTTACATAAAAACAATCAAAGTGGCAAGGCTTTTATTCATTTTAAATGTTATTTATTTATTTCTGGACTAAGTAATATACTAACGACATTCACATCTCCAAAAATAAAGGAATGTGAAGAGAAAATCTCTCTCCTAGTTATTTCTTTTCTGGAGACAAGAGAAGACTGTAGTTTCTGGTTTACCTTTTATTTTGCAGTAGGTCATGGGAATCCTTCCAAATCAGTATATAAAGAGCTTCCTTGTCCTTTTTAACAGCTGCATAATGTTCCGTTACAGAGACGTGGCTCCACTTAACAAATTTCCTATTGGTAAGCATTTAGATTACTCCTAATCTTTTGCTATTAGAGAAAATTATATATTAAATAACTTAATATCCACATTATTTCACACATGCTTGAGCACACATACAGAATAAATCACTGCAAGTGAAATTACTGCATTAAAATATAGGTCCATTTATGATTTTGATATATATTGCCAAATTGCCCGTGGTGGTATTGTACTGATTTAAACTTTCAGCAGTAAAATTGGAGTGCCCATTTATCATTCTTGTTTCAACAATGAATTTAATTTCATCTTACCCAATCTGACAGGTGAAAATGATATCTTATTATGAGTGAACTGGAACTTCCTTCTATTTATTTCTTTTTCTGAAAACTGTCTCTTTTTTATTGAAATACTGATCTTTTTCTTATTAATTTGTAGGAATCCTTTATCTGTTATATGAATTACAATTTTTTCTAAAAAAATTTGGGTTTTTTTTTGTCTTTCAACTTTGCCAGTGTTTTGTTGTTGTTTTGCCATAAAGAAGTATTTGATCATATATATATATACATATATATATGTATATGATATATATATCAATTTTTTTATGGATTCTGGCTTTTATTCTGTATTTCAAAGGGCCTACCCTATTCCGAGATTATATTTAAAAATTACCTAACAATTTATTCTGGCATGCTCAGAATTTTCATTCCCTTTCTTATTTCTAAAAATGTTAATTCATCTGGAATTTATCATGGCAAAAGGTGAAAGGTTTGAATCCAACTGTAATATTTTCTCCCCAGAGAGCTGTTCAATTGCTTGAACACCATTTATTGAATGAGTGTCTCTCTCCACTGATAAGAGATGTCGTTTTATCTTATGCTAAAGTTCTTTGGGTATTTGAGTCATTTCTGTTCCAATGAGCTGCTATCTATTCATGTAGCATGCCTTTTTAATGATTGTAGCTTTACATTTTAGTATCTAATGCAGCTAGGTTAACCCTTGTTTTTCTTTTTCTTTTTTTAAAGATTTTATTTATTTATCTGACAGAGAGAGACACAGCAAGAGAGGGAACACAAGCAGGGGGAGTGGGAGAGGGAGAAGCAGGCTTCCCGCTGAGCAGGGAGCCCAACGCGGTGCTCGATCCCAGGACCCTGGGATCATGACCTGAGCCGAAGGCAAGCGCTTAACGATTGAGCCACCCAGGCGCCCCAATCGTTGTTTTTCTTTTTGAGGGTTTTCCTGCATATTTTGGCGTGTTTGTTTTTCCACATTAATGTTATAATCAGTACATACCATTCTTAAAAAACTTCTTTTTAAGTGATTTTTTTTTACATTTAGAGATAATTTAGGGAGAATTGACCTCTTTATAAAGTCTCTTTTATCTAAAAACATAAATACCCTTCTATTTGTTCAAGTCTTCTTTTTGACCCTCAGTAGCTTTAAAAATCTTCTGCATGTAGCTCTTCACTTCTCAAGTTTATTCCCAGGAATTTAATCTTTTTTGTTGCTAATACAAATGAGGCCCTTTCTTCCATTTTATTTTCTAACTGATTGTTATTTCAAGGACGTTTAAAAACCAAAGGGGGGGAAATTATTTTTAGCTAAATAAATGGAATTTTCTAAACCATAATAAGTAACCATAGCAGTTGTAATTTAATTCTGTTCGGAATAGTTGCAAAGGAAAAAAAAAATCCCAAATTCATACAAGTAGAAGGATATTAGGAATAAATTAAGATATCTTTTTATAAAGTTGTTCTTTTGATTCACGTTTTAATCTTAAAATAGAATCCATATAATTTTCCTGTTCTCACACATCACTCACTGTTCATCTTTTGCCTGGTAGGGTACACACGTTGTTTTTACCCAGGGCTTCTCAGGGCACTCTGCTAATTGCTTACCTCGCCCCTGGGGAAAGCTGGCAGATCAGCTCTTCTCTTCTTTCTCACCTAGATCTTAAGGGACAAAGGCTGCTGGGAACTAGGGCTTACAGTTCATGCAGAGGCGATGGCTGATGCCTCCTGGGCCCCGCTTCCCGGCTCCCACCTGCCAGTTCCCCTCCACAATAGCCTGGGAAAGCAATATGTATCCAGGAAATCCCAGCTCTATTGAGAAGTGAGAACATTTCCACGGTCAGCAGGAAAGAAGAAAGAGGGAAGTTCTTACAGAGGACTTCCAGATTTGCAACCTGGGAGGTTACAGGATGAAGGACTAAGTTTTTCTGGGAGGGGAGCCTGGAGCTGGGAGGACACCAGGCTGTGTAGCCTTAGGGGAGAGTTTTCCTTTAGTGAGTGGCCACATTAGAGTCTTGGTTCTCATCCTTAGAACTGAGTTGGTTGACTCTCTGACTTTGGAATAACCATTGATTGGGCTAGGAGAGGGAAGAGCAGGGTGACTTCTTGCCTCTCCTTTCATGCGGAAGGGACTGGACTGGAGGCCATTGTCTTCTCTTCCTGACAACCAAACAGCCTTTTTACAGGCAAAATCCCTACTGATCACATTGCTTAGGGTTAACTGGTGGCCTCTATATTTACTGGAAGGCAGTCAAGAGGCCTTTTGCATAATAGCGCTAATAAGGAGTTGAAAGGCTACTGTATTTGGAGTGCGATGTATTGTCTCTGTCTTTTACATGGGTTCCCTTAATTTAATCCTCGCAATGGCCCTATAAGTCAAATATTACTGCGTTTCTAAATCACAAATGAGGAAAGTTAGTTGAGAGAAATCACATAACATTGCAAAAGACGGAGTTGGGATTTGAAATCGAGTATCTGACTTTAATGATCATGCTTTTTAAGAGGATTTTATTAAAATCTTTAGTATATTGTTTGTATAAAACAATTTATTTGAGATAAAGAGAGAGAGGGAGAGAGAGCACACAACAGGGATGGGTGGGGCAAAGGGAGGATAAGCCTCTCCCCAGTGAGCAAGGCTCTGGCGCAGCACCGGAGATCCTGACTTGAGCCAGGCACTCAAGGCAGACACGTAACCGACTGAGCCACCCAGGTGCCCCCGTGAATATGCTTTTTACCATCACACTTAGGGCTTATGAAAATGAAGGGCAAATCTCAATATTTTGAAATAAGGATGAACAAAGAGAGTAAAGTTCTTTTTCTTTTTCTTTTTTTAAAGATTTTATTTATTTATTTGATGGAGAGAGAAAGAGAGAGAAAGCACATGCAGGGGGAGCGGCAGAGGGAGAGGAAGAAGCAAGCTCCCTGCTGAGCGGGGAGCCTGAAGTGGGGCTCAATCCCAGGACCCTGGGATCATGACCCAAGCTGAAGGCAGATGCTCAAACGACTGAGCCACCCAGGCATCCCAAGTTTTTCCTATATATTAGATTTTTCTTCCTGTAATTTTACATATTAATATATTCATTCTAAAAATGTGAGCTTTACATAATCCTGACTGGGCTCATGTCTACGAGGGATGTTGTAAAGCCCATTCACAAGCATATAATATTTTTTGCTTTAAGAGACAGATATATTCACACAGACATTGAAGTATAAGTAACAGCTCAGCCAGCATGTTTATTATACCATGTTCCAAAGACTATTCTACTTGTGACTATAATTCTGTACTCATGGTTTGTAACATTCTTCCAGAGATGTCAGATGTGTGTATATGCCCGTGTGTGTGTGAGTGTGTGTGTTTATGCATAATGTGATTTCCTTGTGGGTGTGAATTTCATCCTCTCTGTGATTCCTGTGCCCTAACCATATTGCTAGGCAACACAAAGCAACACACATCCCACATTCTCCTAATTCCGTTTAATGTTTCACCAATGGACCTTCGCTTTTGTATGCAAGCAGAATCACACCAGTGGGTTGAGGATTTTGGATTTTTAAATAAGCAAGTGTCCACTCTGGTCAAACCAAATGACCGTAACTATCGGAAACTGGCAAAAAAGAGGAAGAGCTGACATAAAGCAAATGCACATATTTGTTTTAAGGTTTCGGTGATAATTCATTGGTAAAATTGGATGTGATTCTTACAGGTGACATCGAGGAGAGAGTACTGGCTTCCTTCCAAGGACTCCTAGGACTAGAAGGGGAATTGTATATGGAATACTCTTTCTGATACTGGCGATGTTGCACATGTATAATCTGCCAGATGAAAATCAGGTGCACATCTCCTCTGTCAACACGGAGACCAATAATTTCATGTCAGGCTCCAGCTTAGTAGAGTACCATGAAGGTGCTCATGATAATTCCTCCTCATAAGCTAAAGTCACTTACATTCCTCCTACCCTCTGTTCCCAGGGAAAGGTCAGAGGTAGGCTTCAGTAGGCATGAAGCATACTGGAATTAGGCCTACAGTGGGCAAACACACAGATCTTCATCACTACAAAAAAAGATCGCTTGATTTTCCCCCCATCCATTCAAGCCAAACCTTGGAGAACTGCGGGAAGAAGAACTTGCAAGTCTTTACAGTGCTGATCAGCATTATTTAAGAGGTAGCATTGCACAGGTCAGGAGGTCCTATGAAGGCACTCTGAACTGACCCTCAACCTGTAAAAGCAAATACCGTATTATAATTCCTTAGCTGTAGCCTTAGAAAAAAGAACAACCAAAATTTTTGCCAGTTGGGAGATGAAAATGACATGGAAAGGAGGCCACTGGTAAGAACAACACATATGGGAAAGTGTGATTGCATTAGTTACTGAAGGCTGTGGAACAATTTCCCCCCGAAGTTAGTAGTTTATTATTTTCGTTTTTGAAAAGATTTTATTTATTTATTTGACAGAGAGCACAAGCAGGGGGAACAGCAGAGGCAGAAGGAGAAGCAGACTTCCCACTGAGCAGGGAGCCTGATGCGGGGCTCGATCCCAGGACCCTGAGATCATGACCTGAGTAGAAGGCAGACACTTAACCGGCTGAGCCACCCAGGTTCCCCCAAACTTGGTAGTTTAAAACAATCAGAAACATTTATTATTTCACAAAGTTTCAGTGCCTCTGGAACGGAAGAGTGCCTCAGCCTGTTGGTTCTATCTTATGATCTCTTACGAGTCCACAGTTCAGATGACAGCCAATGCTGCAGTCATTTGAAGGTTTGGGGCTGGAAAATCCACTTTTCAAGATGGTTTATTCACATAACTGGCAAGTCAGTGCTGGCTGTTGGCAAAAGGATTTATTTGCTCACCATATGGCTTCCTACATATCCTCACAACACAGTATCTAGCTTCTCCAGAGTGGACAGTCCGAGAGAGAGCCAGACAGAAGCCACAGCATCTTTTATAACCTAGCACTGGAAGTCAGAGTCATACCATTCTACCGTATCCTCCTATTGGTTATACAGGTCATCCCTATTCAGTGCAGCAGTGGACCACATAAACCCAGTGTAAGCACTGGGAAGTGGGAATCACTGGGGGCTATCTTGGAGGCTGGCCACCACAATGATAGAGACATTTCTGTGCATACAGGATTGAGAAGAGACTCATGTATTGGTTGAGCGATTGACGGCACTGGACCCGTGGTCCCAATGCTAGCTGTAAGCAATCGCCTGTGTCACAGTGACCTGAGGCACTTTAAATAATATTGGTTTCCCTGGCCTCTTCCCCAAATAGTCTGATTAAGTCAGGGATGATGCCCAGATTTCAGAATTACTGGATTAGGTGATCTCCAAGGTCAAGTCCAGCCTTAACCCTGTTCTCCAACCTTTCCAGATCATAGGTGTTACCCAGGGAGTTTGTTTAAAATACAGATTTCCAGGCCCTACCTCCAGGTTCATGAATCAGAACCTCTAGCGAGGGCCCTAAAAATCTGTATTTCTGCTTAATTTTTAAAAATTTGGACCAAGTCATTCAACATGATTGGAAATTCTAAAAGGTATAAAAGGATGTCATTAAGAAGTGTCTTTCCCAACTTTGTCCTCCCAAAATCCCAATTCACCTTCCTAGAGAAGGTGATCAGTACACTTTGTATGTGTGTGTGTAATCTTCCAAAAATAAATGCACACATATAAATGTGTGTGTATATATATATGTATATATTTTATTTTAAAGATTTTATTTATTTATTTGTCAGGGAGAGAGAACACAAGCAGGGGGAGCAGCAGGCAGAGGGAGAAGCAGGCTTCCTGCTGAGCAGGGAGCCTGATGCAGGGCTCGATCCCAGGACCCCGGGAACGTGACCTGAGCTGAAGGTAGATGCTTAACTGACTAAGCCACCCAGGCGCCCCTAAGTGTGTATATTTTTAAAAAATGTTTTTTTAAGCAAATCAAAAATCAAAAGCATATATGGTAAAAAGCAAATTCATTCCTGATCCTAATCACCAGCTCTCAAACACTTTTACCAGTTTCTTGTGCTTTTCTGTCATTTTAATAAGTGACTCAGGCATTCTGACAACCCGGTGTGTTTGGGACACCATAAGTCTATCAGAATAAGTTGAAAGAGCTGGAAAACTTCACTTGGCTACTTATGCATCGTATAACACTCATTTAGTTGAACTCTACCCTGGATATTATAGTTGGAGTCTTTCATTTAGCCATTACTTACAAGGGCCTACAAGGTGCCCCGCCCAGTCAGTGGTAAACAGTGAACTCAGCTCACAGGAGCTCACAGTCTGATAGAGCAAACAGCCACTTTCGGTGCCAGAGTGCTATGAGAAAGGGGGAGAGGGGTGCCCCAGCAGCTCACTGGCACTGGAGGTGGATGAGGGCTTCTGGAAGGAAGAGGTTTCCACACTGGGGCGGAAAGGATGATGAGGCAGTGCTAATTGGGCAAATGGAGAAGCAAAGTATTCCTGGCAAAGAGAAAGGAAAAATGCAAAGGTCCCAAGTTTTTCTCTGGCACGCTGTTCTCAGGCAACCTAAAAGTAAAGCATCTTGGTGTTTGTGTGCAGGAGAGGCTCGAGATGAAACGAAGGAGGTAAACTGAGGTCAAAATAAGAGGGGGGACCTATAATGGCTCTGAAAGTCAGGAATTAAATTTAGGGATGATAATAATCAGTGTAAAAAGTGGATTTGGGGGGCACCTGGCTGGCTCAGTCGGTAGAGCATATGACTCTTGATCTCAGGGTCGTGAGTTCAAGCCCCACACTGGGCATAGAGCTTACTTAAAAAAAAAAAAAGATATTCAAACATTGATTTTGATGCAAAAAAAAAAATGGGTGGGAAAGGGTAAGAGTGGGGAGGTAGGGAGATAGTTTAGGAGGTTGTTGTCAGAGGAGATAGGTACAGCCTGAATTAGATGGTCCTCGTAGGGATGGAAAAAACGAGAAACCTTTTGAAGTTATATGAGAGGTAGATTCATCGGGACTTGGTGATTGATTGACAGGGGATGGATTTGGGTCACTCCCAAATTTCTAACACAGGCAGTTAGGTGTTCTGCACTTCAGTAGGGAACACAGGTGGGAAAGCACTTTGGAAGAAGGCATTTGGGAGAGTGAAGGATGAGTTTGACATTTTGAGTTTGAGGAAGAGAGAGCTAGTAACTAAATGAAAATCTAGCGTCAGACTGAGAAATAAGAGTTGGTTGGTGGTGGTCAATGGCAGGACGGGCGTCTCCTGATTTGACTTGAAGCCTTACCTAGCTTGCACCTCCACCTCTACCCCTGCTTTTGTCCTGCCCCGACCCTCTCCCATCCCTTCTAAAGCAGGCTGGTTCAACCTTTCTCCACTCCTTGGAGTGGAAGGGGCTAATGGATGGTCCTGCGTCATAAGCTGCTGCCTGCACAAAATTCAATAGCTGGTTAACAGTGTATTAGGTTCAGTAAAAAGATAATATGCTTCCGTTGATTATAAACGATTACCTGATAGTTTCATGTTTCCCGGCATAGTGCCCTAAGTGGACTCTGCATCTTTTTTCAGTTCTTAGTTTATTCTGGGTACTGAGGCTATGTATTGCACGGGCAACTGATGGCACTGTGGATATATTTGAAACAAGGTAAGCCCGCAGCCATAGTTTTCTTTGCTTCTGGAGTTCTTAATTCTTTTTGCCGGAATGAATAGGGCTTCAGCTAATTAGATGTTTGAAAATGCTCACCTTTGTTTGGTGCTGTGAACAACCAGCCAGAGGCATTTTAAATTGTGAGGGTGACTAAGAAAATGAGATCTTTGCTATTGTGCAGAGAAATCTGAAGAATTTCATCCATTCTTCAGTTCTTGCTAAATGGCTCATTGTATGCTATCTGTATGGTATGGGTCTAGGACAGATTTCTCTCTGAACTTCACAGCATGGGTGGAAGAGAGTAATTTGGCCTTTCCTTTTTCCTGGCAGTCCGTGCCAGTCCATTTATATGGTATGTTCACAGGAGAGCTGACAAGTGTTGAGAGGTTTTATTTGATATGCATTTTTTTAAAGTAGAAAAAAATCCATAAAAATAGGTACTTTTAAGCCAGTTTTCCTAGTTAGTCTTAAGGTCATAACCCATTCTGTTTCACTAAAAAGTTCCACCTCAAACCGACTACCTACCTATGCTAAATTCTCTGGGCTGTGTTTAATATTTATGATGAAACCGTGTACTACAGGGACAGTTTTTAATGATACAAATGCAAAAATCACATTATTTTTCTGTGTAACTTGTAAAAGCCATTCCTTCTAAAATGGGGCTGCTTATGCTAATTTGTTATAGTTAGTGAGTTGCAGGCAGCTCTGTGAATTTACTTTTCTTGGCAGTTCTAGAATATCCTGCCATAACACATACTGAAAAACTGTTTGATGGATTATGAAAATCTGGATGTACTAAAGGTACATCTTGTGCAAACCATAAGATAAATACATGATTACATCTTTAAAAATCTGTTATCTCATCAGGTTAAGGAAATTGTCATTATAACAACCCAAAGAAAATTAAACTGTTTTGAATAGAAGACCCATTTGTACATGCTGTAAATACTTTTAATATCCAATGCTGGCTCGATTTTTGCTGGTCTTTCTGAAAATACTGCCTGCTAGAGATAAACTGTATTCCATCTAGAACCCACTTTGCAGATGGGTAGCACTTCATTGCTCTAGTTGATATTCTTAGTGAAGTGTAAGAAGCATTAGTTGTTGGGATTACTGGTGCAAAATATATTTTGAAATGTTATCATTACATTTAATGAGGCCAGCCACGTTCTATTACTTCAAGGACGTTGAATTACTGGGCCTGTCAATATTAGATTTGCCCTGATATATGATTGCTTCATTAATAATAAATGGAAAAGTATGTAATTTGGTTCAATTGTATGTTAGCTACACGTAACCAACACTTTTTTTTTTTAAGATTTTATTTATTTGTTTGAGAGAGAGATTGAGAGCACAAAATGGGGGACGGTCAGAGGGAGAAGCAGACTCTCCACTGAGCAGGGAGCCCGATGCGGGACTCGATCCCGAGACTCCAGGATCATGACCTGAGCCGAAGGCAGCCGCTTAACCAACTGAGCCACGCAGGCGACCCGTAACCACCACTTTTGAAATAGTCTCTAACCTCTAGCACCTTGCATTTCTAACAGATGAAAAGATATTGGGAAAAAAAACAAAGGCAATTCATTTGTTCATTTATTCAAAAAAATATATATTGAGAAACTATTATGTAAAAGGCACTCTGTTACACTTTCTTGGGGCCTAGGGAATACACCTTGATGAATAGGAGAGATCTGGTTTATATCTTTGTCGTCTGTCAGGGAGACAACATGAAATGACAAATTATAAAATTAATTATTTAGTAATTATGGGAAGTGTTTTGAAAGATACCAGTAGGGTGGGTTGAGGGCAGATAACTGGAACTGGGTGGAGAAGCAAGCTTGTTTTAGGGGAGTTTTTAAAGTTTAAGTTGCATTTGGAATGAACTGGAATAAAATCTTAACCATGTCAATTAAAAAAAAAAAAAGGAAGAAGAGTTCTTGTATTGAAAGGTAAAGAGCCAAAAGATCTGTAAGAGAAATATGGTGTAGTGTGGTAAGAATCTTATACAGACAGGAAAACATCCTTGCATGTGCTAAAAACATCTTACAACTTGAAGGAATGATTTTTAACCCTAGGCTAAAAGTAAGATACTATATTTCACTTTAGAAGGAGGAAAATGGCTAAGAAATGCAGATGGCCAATTAACTTTTTCAGTTAAACTTCGTGCACGTGATAAAATATGTAAAACTTAACATAAAAAACTTTAACATGTTTATATGCTTATAAATGCTTCAAATTGATTAAAATCCTTCAGTTACAAGGTTAGGCTCCTTGATTACTGAATGTTCTCACATGTTTCAAAGCAAAATGGAATTTTATCGGAAGCTGAAGCATAAGGACAGAGTTACACAAAGAAAGCCTAAATTGACTAAGAAAAGTCAGGTATGAGATGAAAATAATTTTTGCCACTTACTCTTTCCATAATGAATTTCAATCAAACCTAACTTATTTTAAATTTCTAGTATAACATGCAATTTTAGAAAATGTGTCATTAGAGAGATGTAAAATTGGAAGTAAGTGTGATCATCTACTAGGCTTAGACTGAGTAAAAATTAATTTATTGTTAATTTTTTGAATAGGTAATATGTATATTATTGAAAACATAAAAGAAATTCAAAAATTAAACTATCTTTCTCTCCCCCCTGTTCCCAACCACCCTGGACCACATACAGAAACAGCTGTACACTTGAACGTATTATTAGTTGTGCATAAATATGCACATACCAGCAAATCTCAATATAGGCTTGTCTTTTTTTACACAAAAGGTAGAGTGCCTTCACTCTGTTTTCACTGAACATTATTTCTTGGAGACCTTTTGTAATAGATGCAAATCCTTTCACTTCTTTTTATTTTTTAAAGATTTATTTATTTATTTTTAGAGAGAGAGAGAGAGCACAAGCAGAAGGGGCAGAGGGAAAGGGAGAGAGAATCTTAAGCAGACTCTGTGCTGAGCGAGGAGGCCCATGTGGGGCTCAGTCTCACAACCCTGAGACCATGACCTGAGCTGAAACCACCCTGCACCACCCAGGTGCCCCCCCACCCCTTTTAAGATTTATTTATTTATACTTCTTTTTATTTTTTTAAACAGCTGTCTAGTATAGTATGGATGTACCATCATTTATTTAACCAGTCTCCTGTGGATAAGCATTTGGGTTGTTTTCTTTTTCTTTTTAAAGATTTTATCTATTTATTTGACAGAGAGAGAGAGCACAATCAGGGAGAGGGACAGAGGGAGAGGGAGAAGCCGATTCTCTGCTGAGCGGGCAGCCTGATGTGGGACTTGATCCCAGGACCCTGGGGTCATGACCTGAGCTGAAGGCTGACACTTAACTGACTGAGCCTCCCAGGTGCCCTAGGTTGTTTTCAATAAACAACTCTATAGTGAACAACCTTGAGCATGGTCATTTCACAAGTATCTCCACAGAGGTAGAATTACTAGTCACAGGATATAATTAATCATCAATAATTTTAGTAGATATTGCCAAAATGTCCCAGAGTTTGTACCAATTTACACTGCCAGTTGTGATACATGAAAATGTGTATTCTTGTGTTATCCAACTTTTAGATTCTTTTTGTGAATGATTGGAGAAAACTGGCATCTCATTTTCTCATTATTTATCTCTTTTAAGATTTTCCAATTAGACCGTTGGGGATTTCCCTCCTCTCACTTTGAAGAAGTTCTTTTATATTAGGAAGGTAAGATTTTCATTAGTAATAGGAGTTGTAAATATTTTTATCTCACCTTATCATTTGTATTTTGATTTGCCTGGTGGTGGCTTTTGCTGTAGCAGTTTTATTTTTTTGTAGTTTAATTTACCAATGTTTTCTTTTATGGCTTTTGGATTTGACCCATAGCTGGGAGGGACAACTATACCCCAAGGTCATTAAGAGAGTATCTTGTTTGTCTGCTAGGGCTTGAGTAGTTGAGTAGTTTTATCCATTTCAAATTTGTCCTGGTATAAGATATGAGTTTTCCTCCTAAAATGGTACCAAGTTATCTCAATATCAAGCATTGAATTGTTCATACTTTCATATCCCTTTATGATGTCATTTTTATCCTATGTGTATTTGGATCAATTTCTGCACTTTTTTTTGACATATGTATTTTTACATGTTTCAACTCAAAAACGTTCCCATGTTGTTTCTGTGTTTAGGCTCCTTTTAGGTAACTGGAGTGTTTAATTATTTTAAATATAGTTTTTCCTATTAACAAACTTTGCATTTGTTGCTTCCTTGAGCAACATCTTTAGAAAGTTATACGAAGTGAAAAATGTGTTTGCAATTATGTGAAAATATTATCCACCTCAGAGCGAATTCTGCAAAGCCTGGAATCTTGTGAAAAAGAAAAATCTGTTTCAAGTGAAATCCCCTCAACCCCAGGGAACCTCCAAATACTCAGACCAGGAGTGGTTTTGGTTATACATAATGTATTTTAAAGAGAAAGATGGATCAATTGGGCATTACATCTACCTCAGAATCTGTCCGTGAGCTTACTTAGAGACTTAACCCTAAATCACATTTATTGCAGGATGGTTTTGTCGCTTTTTGGGGGGATGGCTGGCAGAGGGAGAGAGAGAGAATCTTAAGAAGAAGCAGGCTCCACACCCAGCATGGAGCCCGACATGGGGCTCGATTTCACAACCCTGAGATCATGACCTGAGCCGAAATCAGGAGTCAGGCACCGACTGAGCCACCCAGGTGCTCCTGGTTTTATCAGTTTTAAAATATATTTTTCAGTTGGAAATGACAGGAAACTGGTTATATAATAATTGTAATTACAGGATTTTAGTGAAACTATCAGGCCTGCAGGTTTTAGATAACCACAAACAAAGTCATGTGTGATTGTGGAAAAGGAAGAGCAGCAGAGATATATCTGTCTGATTATTTACTCTCTGTGGGGTGTACACAGATTACTTCTGGTGCACTTTAATCTGGAAGGTTATATAGCTGAGAATAAGAGATCAAATCGATATCCTCCAGACATCAGAATCTCATGAGTCAGTTGTAAGCATGGGGCACATGGGTTACCTCTGACACTCACTGAGTTTCCCTTCCTGACTTTCTTTAATCAAATAAGGTCTGTTTGAAAGGCTGAAGTTAGTATTCATATAAACAGGGAAGTGCTAAAACCAGCTGGCGTTCTGCAAATGAAATAAATAGAATGGGGACTTGGAATATTTGTTTTTTCTTGATTATTGTGCTAGGTGGTCACCATAAATGACTCAAACCTAAGTCAGCTCTTTGACTCTTTCTGGGGGAGATGTCAACACTAGCCTTTTACAGGGTTTACTGAATAATTTTCAAAGCATATGTTGAATTTAATAGCGACTTGGCTATTTATAAGAACACAATGACTATTTGACAATTTGGTAAGAGTTCCATAGGATGCTACAAAAAGAGAAAGCTGTTCCATTACTGTCAGACATGGAGTAGAACTTAGGGTTAGCCGGATCCTACATACAAAATCATAATAAAAAAAATCAAAGTTACTTTTTAAGTTTGTGTCAGAAAATCTTTCCCCTTCAGAACATTGATCCTGAAATTAAAATGAACAAATCAAAAATGCTCGTCTAATCTACCCATCAGAAACATAATACGATCACTTGAAAAAAAATCTCATTAACTATACACTGAATAGTTTTGCCTATAAATACCAAACGTATAAACATAAGTGCATAAAGTCAAAATTAATTTTAAACTTGCTCAGCTCTATATTTTTGATGATCGAAAGGAAAAAAAGTAAGCATTACTGAGAAAGTATCCCTTTATTGAATATGAGCACTGAAATGCTTCCTTGTATGAAATGATTGACCAATGTGTGGATTTTTTTCCAAAGATAAGGAAATAGGCAAATCAAAATTAGGATTAAGAGTCTGGAAAAAAAAAAGAGTGGATGATTTAAATGTTATATGTCTAATTAAATGTCCTTCCTGCTCTAAAAGTAGCACTTTGTTGGGCCTACCTGCACAATAGTGAAACAGTCTACAGGTGTTACCCTGTGATAACTACACAGTAACTGTACAGTCGATAAGAAGCAAATTGATTTACTACTGATGAGTGAAGAAAATATTGAAATAAGAGGGAAGAAGAGAGGGGCTGGCAAGTTGCTAGTATGAGGACAAGAATGGATGAAATGGATGAAACAGTGGATAATGGTGATTATTTTGTAGTAAAGCAATGAAGGCCAGGATTACAGTTTATATTTCTTTTTATAACATTTAGTGCCTACTGTGGCTTTCACTGTTTGCTGATTTTGTTGCCTGAGCAGCATGAATCTCCCTGTTTGATTCCTTTTTAGTGGTTCCTCATTTAAACTGCTTGTGACAAATGAAAATCGAAAAGGCTTTTTTTCTTTTTTAAGGAAAATAAGACTAGTATGAGGTCAAATTACTCTCTGATTAGTGTGTGTAATAGAAAACAATTATATTAATTTAAAACGCCTTCTCCTGATGTTTTAGACATTCTAGGGCTTGTGGTTTTTTATTTTATGTTTTTTAAGATTTTATTTCTTTATGTGACAGAGAAAGAGAGAGAGAGAGCGCGCAACAGGTAGAGGGAGAAGCAGGCCTCCCGCTGAGCAGGGAGCCCGATGCAGGACTCAATCCCAGGACCCTGGGACCATGACCTGAAATGAAGGCAGATGCTTAACTGAATGAGCCACCAGGTGCCCCAGGCTTGTGTTTTTTTAATTAATGGATTTATTAAGCACATTCTATGCCTAAGGGGACAAGACTTGGTCCCTATTCTTTAAGCAAATGATTTTGTTTGAGGGACAAACTTGATGTTTTCTTCCATGTAATAGTTAAATGTTTCAAATAATTCCAGTGACAGCATTTCAGAAGGAGAAAGGCTATATGAATTATCATTTCAGGAAGGTTTTCCTGAAAGAGATTAACGTCAATTCTTCTCTCTACTTCCACACATTGCCTGTGACTGGTGAGGAGTCCGAGAACTGGCTTGTTCCTGCTTAGAAAAGAATGAAGGGCAGGACTGATGGGGTTCAAGAACTTTGTACATAAATTTGGGGAAATTGCTTAACTTGTCATGGGGGCACCTTTGAGGGTATGGGGCGTGGGAACTATACCCCACCCGAATCAGTTTTTTTTCCTGGAATTTTCTCTTTCCTGAGCTGGTAGCTGAAGATGCCGTAGAGGGTGTAGAGGTGGTACAGAGGACGGATAGTATTAGGTTTGAACGCAAAGGTCGTGGTTTCAGGAGGTTCGCTGCAGCTTCTGAACCTGGGGAAAGACAACTTGTCCTGGGAAACATTATGGAAAATGCAATTCCTCTCAGTATGTGGGAAGCCGGCATTGGAAGGAATTCAGTAAAGCTCAGGGAAAGACAAAAACCACACCTTCGTTTTTGATAGGAATGGAGATAGGAGCAGATCCATTTGACGTCATGGTGGGGATGCTTTTGTCTCTGAATACATTCTCAGCAGGCTTCCTGGAAGTCTTTCCAGACGACTGAAATCTTCTGGTTTTCTGTCTTAGACTTCTTCCTGCCAGCAATGAACTAAAACACAGTAGCAGACACTCCTGATCTGTTCATCTCTAGCAAGAATCTCTTCCTTTGAAAGAGAACCCCTCCTGGTCAGAAACCTGTCTCCTGCTTTTTCACTCGCGTTTCTGTCCCAGCAGGTCCCTCTGAAGCCCAAGGTACAACTCTGAATTCTAGGAAGTCTCTGACTTTTGCTCAGGTTCCAGAATGAACATTTGCCTGAATCAATCCTCAGGTCGTTCTTTAGAAATAAATCCATTCCAAACCATCCTATGCAAACTACTCTAATACTACTGGAATCTTTCTTCTAGGTCTGGATTTTCTAGAAACGAATGTTTCTTCAGGAATGCTAGCAGGAATGCGAAATCTTACCTCAGTTGAGCGTTTTGTTGCTTAGTGAGCTATTCTTTGATTCTTTTTATCTATTTACAGCTGAAAAGCTATGATGATTGGCTACGGTCAATGTGTCATCCAGAACCGCATTTAACAAATACGAGTGTTCTGACTTGTGCATGGCACTAAAATGCTTTATTCTTGCCCTGAGGAAAGCAGTTAATGACCTTCCTTCTTTTTTGGGAAATGGGGGTTGCTGCTTATCCAACATGCTTCTGTGTTTGACTTAGCATCACACTATTTCTTCCTTTCGTTTCGAGTTTTCTGGGTTTTTTGGGAGTTTCTATACCAGTTACATACATAATTTAAAAACCATCTGAATAGAAACATCGTGCCCCCCAAACCAAAAAAAATGGAAACTTCAAAAAACAATATATGGAGATGCGTGCGTGCGCGCGCGCGCGCACACACACACACACACACACACACACACACACGCACATACACAATGTAACTTTTAAATAAAGGTTCACAGTGAAGAAGTTTTAAAAATGGTGATATTTGATGTTGGCCTATCATTTTACCACTTCATAGTTGTTTTCATATGTCTTACATTGGAGGTGGAAAAGCTTAGTAGTTAGAAGTCAGTTCACATCTTGCCTCTGCCACACACCAGATATGGCCTGGGCAAGGCATTGCATTTTCTAAGCCTCGGTGTGATCTCTGTACCTGTCTCACAAAGTTATTGTGGGGATTTGGTGGAACGACACATATAATGTGCTAAGAGGGTAGAGATCATAGGAAGTGTTCATTTCATGTTACTTATTGTCTGACCTTTGTGTTCCCTCCACAACACTCCTGTCAAAATAAACTAGCCCTGTGGGATTACCTTCATTTTACCGAGGAGAAAACGAGTGCTCGGAGAGATTAGGTGAAATGACAAGCTATTCTTCAGTTGTTTTTTTTTTTTATATAAGATTTATTTATTTATGAGAGAGCACGCACATGCACGAGAGAGAGAGAGAGAGAGAGAGAGAGAGAGAGAGAAAGCCAGAGCAGGGGCAGAGGGAGAAGCAGACTCCCTGCTGAGCAGAGAACTCGGTTGCTGGGCTGGATCCCAGGACCCTGGGATCATGATCTGAGCAGAAAGTAGACGCTTAACCAACTGAGCCACCCAGACATCCCAATTATTCATTTTTTTAAAGATTTTATTTATTTATTTGAGAGAGAGAGAGAGAATGAGAGATAGAGAGCACGAGAGGGAAGAGGGTCAGAGGGAGAAGCAGACTCCCTGCCGAGCAGGAAGCCCGATGTGGGACTCGATCCCGGGACTCCAGGATCATGACCTGAGCCAAAGGCAGTCGCTTAAACAACTGAGCCACCCAGGCGCCCAATTATTCATTTTTTAAACTGAGTTTCAATTGCAGTATTAATGCCAGGACTAGAAAGGGCCATCAAGTGAGTTTATTGGGACCTTTCTCTAGGGTGGAGTAAATATGCAGGAAACCTGAAACACCTGTTGAACCACTCTTGTGGGTTGAAGAGAACCCCTAAAGATCTGACACTGTCAGATATTCTTTTACCATGAGGGAACTAATGGCCTAAAGTTCAATTTGAGCTGAACATTCTAACAAGGCAGGTTCAAATCATTTTTCACTTTTTTTGGGGGGAATGATGCAAATAAATTATATTAATTAATTTCAGTAACTTCCTCATCTCTAAATGAAAATGACTTGTCTGAGAATTTCTGTGAGTGTGTAGCTACTTTAAAAAAACTCAGCTTCCTTGGTTAATGTGGCTTTGCAAAAGGGGCACACACAGAGACTGGGAACCACAGGGCACTGGCTGGCCCTTGCCTTATTTGGCCAGATGTGTTGATCCAGCAGCTTTAAATCAGACAGGGCTCCTCTTTTTAAGCTACTTGAAAAGTAATGCATCTCATCAGCTTGTGACAAAGATACACTCTGTGATTTCATCGCAGCAATTTTATTTTTTTTATTTTTTAAAGATTATATTTATTTATTTGACAGAGAGAGCACAAGCAGGGGGAGTGGCAGGCAGAGGGAGAGGGGGAAACAGGCCCCCCATTGAGCAAGGGAACCTGGGATCATGACTTGAGCCAAAGGCAGATGCTTAACTGACTGAGCCATCCAGGCGCCCCCAATTTTATTTTATTTTTTTACTAATGTTACTTCTGCACAGCACAGTTTTGCCATTCTTTGGCATGTAACCCAAATTCCTTTTTTCTAACAAATACTTTTAAAGATAAATTCATTCCTTTTAAAATGAACCAAAATATTAAAATGTTTCAGCTAGGAACAGACTCACCCCTCATTCTACTGTGCTTTTTGCAGAAATAATCTTAGACTATTCAGCTTTAAAAGAGATAAAGTATGTAAGTGAAAAAGTCCCAATAAACAAACAGTGAAAACTCATTATTAAAGAATTTTTTTGCTCAATGATGGATTCTGTTAGTTATACATTTAATTTAGAGGCATGAAATGTTAGAAGTCAGTTGACCAACAAAATCTCTGAAATCACATTGTTGAGAAGACTATTTTTTGATATATATATATTTTTTAATTCAATTAATTAACATATAATGTATTACTGGTTTCAGAGGTAGAGGTCAGTGATTCATCAGTCTTATATAATACCCAGTGCTCATGCCTTCCTTAATGTCCATCACCCAGTCACCCCCTCCTCTGGTCCCTGTCCCTCCAGCAATCCTCAGTTTGTTTCCTATGAGTAAGAGTCTCTTATGGTTTGTCTCCCTCTCTGATTTCAGAGAAAATGATTTAAAATGCAAACCCTGGGGCACCTGGCTCTTGGTTTCGGTACAGGCTCTGATCTCAGGGTCATGAGATTGAGCCCCACGTCAGGCTCTGCACTCAGCTCGGAGTCTACTTGGGATTCTCTCTACCTTTCCCTCTTCCCCCCTCCCCGTGCCCTGTCTCTCTCTCTCAAATAAATAAGTAAATTTTTTAAAAAATTAAAAAAAATAAAATGCAAACATTGGATACATACCAAAGCTTTTGGTAATGTAGTTCTTTGGTAAACTTGAAAGTGGAATCTCCAAAGATCGTCTGGAAAGCCACTGTTAAAAGGTTTATAAAATCTTATCTTCAGGTTATGATCAAAACATAATTTAGGAAAGGAAGCTGAAAAAACTAGGGTTAGAGATCAGACCACAGATAAGTATTTAACATCGGTACAATAATCTGCAAAGAATATATGGATATTTTTACTGGATATTTATTTTTACTTGTAACAGTTTCAAAACAACTACAAAATGACATAGAAGTATAGCAGCTCTTCTCTGATTGGTACATGTCCTAGGGCACGTTTTTGCAATAACAGAAATGTTAGGTTTGCTGTTCGCACACAAACTTCAATTTGGCTAAGTGTTAGGCACAATATGATTCCTACCAGAAATACATTAAGATACCGCACACTTTACTTCCTGTCTTGAGCATTTGAGTGTTACTAGGCAATCGTTAAAAAGTCACTGCATACCTTTGGAGTGGCACTGCCAGATCAAAAAGAAAAAAAAATACCAGGTGAGCTGGGTTGAGAAGCTAGAAATCCCTTGGGAATAAAAGATACTGAATGTGGTGTGTGCGTCTGCATGGATGTGCATGTAGAAATGTAAATTATTAGTATTCATCCATACAGAGCATACAAAACTAATTTCTTTAAAATATGTGGTTGCCAGAGGCAGATAAAATTCATAATGTCTCAACCTTCCTATGAATACCCTACTTGTTTCAACTATAAGCAGTGAATCTATTTTTTTAAAGAAGGGGCAGGTTTACAAAACAGCAATAACAGTAGATTATACACAATCCCTTCTCCCCACCTGTAAATCCAAATCCCTGGGCAAAAAAAAGGAGATAAACTGTGGCTCCCAAACCAAGTCATCTATAAGGAAAATGAATTAACTTTCTTAAGTATTGTAATTAGCAATAAAATTAAAAAAAATCAAAGCTCCCAGAATAAGTTTTTCTTTTTCTTTTTTTAAAAATATTTTATTTATTTATTTGAGATACAGAGAGGGAGGGCATGAGCAGTGAGGAGGAACAGAGGCAGAGGGAGAAACAGACTCCCCGCTGAGCAGGGAACCCGACGTGGGGCTCTATCCCAGGCCCCTGGGATTACAACCTGAGCCCAAGGCAGATGCCTAATGGACTGAGCCACCCAGGCACCCCTGGAATTAGTTTTTCTATCTAGATTTTATTCCTAGCATGAAATTCACATGCCGCGTTTGGAAGCTGGGTGAGGCGAGATTGTGTTTTCCAGATATGGGAGCACTAACCTAGCCCTTCCCATATGCTCTTCTAAAAGTGTGATGTTGGCACTCCTCCATCTAGAGGTAGCCTATTGGGCACCTGGGTGGCTCAGATGGTTAAGCGTCTGCCTTCAGCTCAGGTCATGATCCCAGGGTCCTGGGATTGAGCCCCGAGTTGGGCTCCCTGCTCAGCGGGGAACTTGTTTCTCCCTCTCCCTCTACCCCTCCCCCTGCTTGTGCTCTCTCTCTCTCTCTCTGTCAAATAAATAAATAAATAAATAAGATCTTAAAAAAAAAAAAAGGTGGCCTATTGAGGCGCCTGGGTGGCTCAGTCAGTTGGGCGTCTGCCTTCAGCTCAGGTCATGATCCCAGGGTCCTGGGATTGAGCCCCCCATCAGGCTCTCTGCTCAGTGGGGAGCCTGCCTCTCCTTTTCCCTCTGCCTGCTGCTCTGCCTACTTGTGCTCTCTCTCTCTGTCAAATAAATAAATAAAATCTTAAAAAGAAAAAGAAAAAAATGTGGTCTATTTCCTTGAATATGAGTAGGCCAGTGGCAGGGCAGAAAGGACTTTATCTGACTTCCAAATCTAAGTCATGCAAAGTGATACAGCTCCTGCTGGGATCCCTTCCTTGGGACTGTGTCTTCGGATCCCTGAACTGATATGTAAGAGCACCAGCTAGCAGAACCCACTGAGCTGGGGAGACCATGTGGGAAGCTCCATGGAGATAGTATCTCGAGAAGCCCAGCTGTTCTAGCTTCCAGCTGTTCAAGTTTTCCTCCCACCACCAGTCTCCAGATGGGAGAGAACTGGCCTTCAAGCCAGCCCTACCTGATGCTGAGTAGGGCAGAGACTGGCTGTCCTCATGGATCTCTGCCCAGATTGCAAAGTAGTGAGCAAAAGGAGAAGTGTTATGTTAAGCCACTAAGTTTTCCGGTGGTCTGTAATGCACCACGAGATTACAGAACATTAAAATTGAAGAAAATGTTGTCACAGTTAAGTATTAAATTAATATAACTGGGGCAGGGTTGGTTGACTAGCAAATTAATAAACTAATTTATAGCCTTAGTGTCTGAGTTAATTTAAAGCAGAAAACCACATTGTCTTGATAAGATACATGGAAGTGTTGGTCGATCAGGTTCCTAAGACTTCGGAGACCTAACTATGGTCTAATGTCCTGATTTCTTAATTATGATAATCAAGTGAACAAAATAAGGCAAAGGATGTAGGGGTCATTCAGTTGTCTATTTCTCATGATTCTTTGGGTCAGGAGTAGAGTTCAGTTGGACAGATCTTCTGCTCCATGTGACTAGGTAGGGGTAACTCATTCAGCTGTGTTCAGCTTGTGGCTGGGCTGGGCTAGAAAGTCCAAGGAGGCTTCCCTCAGTCTGCTGCCCTTCCACATGTCCTCTCTGTTCATGTGCTGTGGCTCATCACTCAGTAGTCAAGCCCAGCTTCTTTAAAGCATGGAGGCTGGCTTCCTAGAGCAGGAAGTAGAAGCTGCCAGACCTTTTAGGGCCTGGACTGGGAAGTCTCATAATGTTACTTCCCCTGCAAAATATTGGCTAAATGAAGTCACAAACCAAGTCAAGGGGTGGAAAGAGACTCCACTTGCGACGGATGTCGTGTCATGCACATCCATGGGTGAGGTGGGAGGAAATTGATGACCATTTTGGGGACAAATGGGAAAAGTAATTGTCTCTAAAGAGAGAGAGCAGTTCTAATCCTAGCTCTGCTACTCTAATTAGCTATGTGGTGTTGGCCAAGTCACCTATTAATATGCTTAACTGGTTTGCACACATGCCAGGTGAGAAGAATGAGCCATGAACTCCAAAAGTCCTGTCTAGTTCCAAAAGTTTGCTTCTCATCAGGGCAGAGCCTACGTTAAGCCTGGAAGGTGAGGGTGGGAGGGGAACACAACTAATGAATTCTCCAATTGTCCTCTCCTGGGCTATTGTTACCCTGTGTGTAACCTCAGCTGCGGACTGGGTAACTTGTGACATCTCCCTGATCAATCATCATATGAACTCTGCTTTTGAGAGATCATATGTTCCTGTTACAAGCTACCCTCCGCTTCCTCCGCCTCCTCTTTGTCAGCCTCATGGGATGGGAAATCAGTTTCCACAGCTGTTACTATCTTTTACAGGGAGCAGGAGACACTAGGGCTTCAAAGGGACTTGGGGTAGGGATCCTGGAACTAAGATTTGACAAAATAATCTAGCCAACTCTATGAACGTTGTGTTGAATCTGTTGCAAGATGAGACCCCTGAAACAAACTGAAACAGATTTTTTGGTGTGTTTTTAAAAGTCTTCAACCAGGGGGCTTAATAATTTTGAAATATACAATTTCTTCAGCAAGTATTCTAAAAAACTTCATTTTAGGAGGATTACAGGTTGCCACAAGGACACCCCCCCGAACTAAATCTGTGATCATTACTTGGTGAGGGGCAGTCCATATAAGATCCATGGTAGATGTACAAGGAGCTCCTTAAGGAGCTCAGCATTCAGTAAATTGTCTGGTGCCTTCCAATCTGTGGGCTGAAGTTAGACCCAGCATTTGAGCCCTTACAGGCTGTATCACCCCAGGAATTTCAGCAACAGCATCCAGATTCAGGCGGAGACCTGTGTACCTTACCCAGTTACTCCTTCCCCATAGTCTTTGATTTTCAACTTGGGGGGTAGGGTGGAGACACTAAAACAATATGCACTGAGATCTACTGGATCCCAGATTATCTTTCTTGTCCCAGATTATCTTTCTTGTACCAAACTATCAAACCCTCCTTGTGTCCTTCCAACTTTATTGCCAGAACTCGCAGGACTCCTCATATGAGGAAATGGTAATGTTTTTTTGGTCATCATAAACAATGTACAAATCTTCATGCCCAAGAATATCATTACTTAATAGCATAGAACAACCTGTTAGATCTGCCACCCAGTCTATTTTTTTTTTTTTTTTTTTTTGGTCTTCATTCTTTCTCTAAGCTCTACTTATCTCCCCTCACCAGAATTTTCTTATCCTCCTTAACACACGACACTGTCTCCCCACACACCCTGTTTCCAGCGCTTCCATTCCGCCAAAATTTCAACTCAGGCTATACAAATCCAAATGCAGGAAAGATATTCTTCCAAACATTATGAAGAAAGATGCCATTAAAAGCATTCGGCGAACAGTCAATGAGTTCTAAAATCTTAGGAGAGGGTGCCAAAGAGGAACCAGAACATTAAGATCTCAAATCAGTAAAGGTTTTTTTATTTGTTCAATTCTCATTGTTCCTTAATCCTTCTCCCTTTCTTACTACTGTCTGACAAAAATCTTCAGTGAAACTACTCACTCTAAGAGACGAGAGAAAGAGAAACAGGAGTAGCAATTCTGTTTTAATAAGAAAATGAAGTTTGGAGGTAGAATAGCAGATCTGGAGCTATCTCCCCATGGTATTTGCACCCAGGTAACAACCTAAAAATACTGTCCATGGGAATTCATAATCAAGCACAACTATATGCTGCCAAATATGACAAATGGGGGACATGTGTTTGGCTAAGTCCTGTATCAGCAATTTCCCATGTTACCATAGGCCATCATGACAGCTTCTAAGCAGTGTTAAAAACAACAAAAATACTTCGTGTTCTTAAGGGGCATGTGGCTTAATTGAAGGACCCCTGACATAAGAATATACACAACTGACATAGGTACCTATGTCGGGTTTCGAACACAGCAACGTGGTCTAGATATAGTCCTGTTTTTTCTTCATAAAACCATCCACGAGAAAGCTGCACGAGGATACCTGTAATTGAATTAAGTTAATGACAGAAGTCTAAGTGCCACTAAAGTTCGAAGTGGGCCCTGGACTAGCCTATAGAGAAGGCCACGGGCCAGGTGGGTGCCCTCGGATGAGATGATCTCTAGGAGCCGGCTCTTCCTCCTGGAAGATCACAGACCTGGCCCCTGGCAGTGCTCAAGAGATGGTCATTACTGCTCCATGTGCAGCTACTGAGAAGTAATTGATGTTCCTGACGTGACGGAGTTTGCGGGGGTTCGAGTGATTTAACCATAAAGTGGGAAAATCTGGAGTAGTTCTTTATGACTTCCCCCGAAAGGGCAGTGTGTGCAGCAGGTGATACCCATTTCCTTCCTTTTCCTGGGAAACGGCCCTTTCCCCATCGAGGTCTTCCCCGACACCCCCGTCTCCGCCTAGAGCCTGTGGCTTCAGCTGCCTCAACCGCGTTTCGACGACACATCCCCCCAGCCCCCCGACCTTGCACACGCGCATACACAGCACGCGGCAAAGCAGGCACAGCCGGCGCAGCGCGAAATGCACCCGCCAGCCCCGGGTTCCGCTCTCCCTCGAGGGGGCGGGGCACCGAGGGGCGTGGCAAACGCGAGGCCCTCTTTTGCCATTGGTGGCGGCGGGGCCACGTGGAGGCCCACGTGAGCAGTCGGCGCTCGGGCCCACGGGCCTTGGGTAGGGGCGCGCAGGCGCTCAGTTGGGTTGGGGCGAGGGCGGAGGTGGTAAAGGGGTGAAGGCGGAGGAGGGAGTGTGTGCGAACAGGCAACACATGCCTGGCGCGGTGCCTTGCAGCTGGTGGCGGGTGGGGCCGCCGGGCGGGCCGCCGCCTTCTCCTGTCGACGGAGGCTGCTGACGGGAAAACGATCCGGGTGGGGAGCGCCCCGGCCCAGGCACTTTTCCGCTGAAAGTCTGCGGGAGCCTAGGGCTGGGTAACCCAGGTAGAGACTCTGGGTCGTGTTACAAACGGACGTTGAGGATCGCAAAGATCAGCCTTCTAGCCCTCTCTCTGCCTATTACGGGCTCTGTGACCAATGGCAAATCACTTTACCCGCGCCTCAGTTTCCCCACTCTTCTAGAGGGCTTGCGACCTGAGAGTGGCCAAGAAGAAAAGAAAGTTCACGTCACAAGCACTACCTGCCTAGTGAGTATTTAGAGCACCTAAGCCATGCCCTTGCCCTCAGGAAAACGGGCGCCTACTTCAGGCACTGAGCAAGATGAAAGTTCCACGGTGGTTTATGCCAGGGCCCTGGAGTGGGCCCTCCTGGTGGATTGGCCGCACTGCCTGTGTGAGCATGGGACTCAGTTTCCTTACCAGGGATAGAAGGTGCTTCAAAGGTAATGAAAAGGTAGCGTGGAGTGGTAAGCGTCGTCCTTGGCACATAGTGGTCTCCTAACTGTGACAAGCTTTAGGCAACGCAAAGGGCTTCTCTGTACAGTTGCTCATTTCAAAGCAGCTGGGATGTCTGGGGGGAATGCGAGTACAGTGTAGGAGCTGGGGTGCACACCCGCCGAACAGAGGTTGATTTTTATTCTCTAGACTAGCCAGAGGGAAGGAATGAGATTATTGATTAAACACATTCCCATTTGTCCCTGCCTTAGAAAAAAGCTTCTGCGTCTTAACTTTCTGAATCCCTAGTTGGTAGTGTTTTAGAACAGGTAAAGGAGAGATTTAGTTGATTTTTCTGAATTCACTCTGACATTTAGACCTGTTCTGATGACCAAGAAGGAAACTGGTTGATTTGTACGTGGGGGCAGTTAATAGTGTATTGTAACAATTCGGGATGAAATTGTCGGTACTTAACAGGAAAGCTGGCAAAAACATATTCTTCAACTGTTACTGTGGCCATGTTGAAAGCATGAAAAGTATTCTTGGGCTGTGTTGTATTACCTCTTTATTTTGGTCTCCATAATACCCCTGCCTCCATTGTTTCTAGGCGGTCCTTTAAAACTGTAATTTATTACTTTTGTATAGATGTGCATTTTGACCTTAATCTCACCTTTTCTTACCAGTAACCACTTTAAGATCCTGTTGCTACAAGAGTTCAGGAAAATCCATTTGTAATATTATTTAGAGAAGGATGACCGCACCCTGACTTTAGCAGAGTGTTGAGTAAATCAAGCTACTGTTCTTTCTGGAAAAAACCTGCAGCTGAAACTGGGATCAGGGATAAAGAAACCCAGCTGGATTTTGCCCAAGTGCCAGTGATAGTTTCTGTTTATGGTCTGTTTATCATACAGCATGCTTTGCCAGAATATGACTAGTTTTTTGGTAAGCCTACCATGACTACACATAGTATGTGATGCCTTGTGTCTAAAGGATGTGTAAATAGCTGATTGATCTTGACCTTTTAAGTGAATGG